>NW_026611681.1:0-361954 GCF_023638135.1 Falco biarmicus | reverse complement strand
CCGTCCCAGCCCACCACTGCCCGTCCCAGCCCACCACAGCCCGTCCCAGCCCGTCCCAGCTCGTCCCAGCCCACCACAGGCCTTCCCAGCCCCTCCCAGACCCCCAGAGCCGGCCCAGCCCATTTCAGCCCCTCCCAGACCGTCTCAGCTCACCACACCCCACCACAGCCCATCCCAGCCCACCACGGCCTGTTCCAGCCCACCAGAGCCCGTCCCAGTCCACCAGAGCCCGTCCCAACCTACCACAGCTTGTCCCGGCCCACCATAGCCCATCCCGGCCCACCACAGCCCGTCCCGGCCCACCAGAGCCCGTCTCAGCACACCACAGCCTGTCCTGGCTCACCGCAGCCCGTCCCGTCCAACCACAGCCCACCACAGCCCGTCCCAGCCCACCACAGCCCGTCCCAGCCCACCACAGGCCACTACAGCACACCACAGGCTACCCGTAGACCACCACAGCCCGTCCCAGCCCACCACAGCCCACCACAGCCCGTCCCAGCCCGTCCCAGCCCATCTCAGCTCACCACAACCCACCACAGCCCGTCCAAGCCCACCACAGCCCATTACAGCTTGCCACAGCCCGTCCCAGCCTACCAGAGCCCGTTCCAGCCCACCAGAGCCCACCAAAGCCCGTCCCTGCTCACCACAGCCCGTCCCAGCCCGTCCCAGGCCACCACAGCCCTTCCCTGCTCACCACAGCCTGTCCCCGCCCACCACAACTTGTCCCCGCCCACTACAGCCCGGCCCGGCCCACCACAGCCCGTCACGGCCAACCAAGGCCGGTCCAGCCCGTCCCAGCCCTTCCCAGCCCACCACAGCGCGTCCCAGCCCACCACAGCCCACCACAGCCCACCACAGCCCGTCCCAGCCCACCACAGCCCGTCCCAGCCCACCACAGCCCGTCCCAGCACACCACAGCCTACAACAGCACGTCCCGGCCCACCAAAGCCCGTCCCAGCCCACTACGGTCCACCACGGCCCGTCCAGGCCCATCACCGCCCGTCCCGGGCCCACCATGGTCCGTCCCGGCCCACCGCGGCCCACCTCAGCCCACCACAGCCCGTCCCAGCCCACCACTGCCCGTCCCAGCCCACCACTGCCCGTCCCAGCCCACCACTGCCCGTCCCAGCCCGTCCCAGCTCGTCCCAGCCCACCACAGGCCTTCCCAGCCCCTCCCAGACCCCCAGAGCCGGCCCAGCCCGTTTCAGCCCCTCCCAGACCGTCTGAGCTCACCACACCCCACCACAGCCCATCCCAGCCCACCACGGCCTGTTCCAGCCCAGCAGAGGCCGTTCCAGTCCACCAGAGCCCGTCCCAACCTACCACAGCTTGTCCCGGCCCACCATAGCCCGTCCCAGCCCACCACAGCCCGTCCCAGCCCACTGCGACCCGTCCCAGCCCACCACAGCCCGTCTTAGCCCGACCCAGCCCCCCACAGCCCGTCCCAACCCCACCACAGTTCACCACGGCCCGTCCCAGCCCACAACGGTCCACCACGGCTCACCACAGCCCGTCCCAGCCCACCACAATTCGTCCCAGTGCACCACAGCGCGTCCCAGCCCACCACAGCCCGTCCCGGCACACCACAGCCCGTCCCGACCCACCACAGCCCGTCATGGCCCACCACAGCCCGTCACGGCCCACCAGAGCCCGTCTCAGCACACCACAGCCCGTCCCAGCCCACCACAGCCCATCCCGTCCCACCACAGCCCACCAAAGCCCGTCCCAGACCACCACAGCCCGTCCCAGCCCACCACAGCCCAATACAGCACACCACAGGCTACCGTAGACCACCACAGCCCGTCCCAGCCCACCACAGCCCATCCCGGCCCACCACAGCCCACCACAGCGCGTCCCAGCCTGCCACAGCCCGTCCCAGCCCGCCACAGCCCAATACAGCCCACCACAGCCCAATACAGCCCACCACAGCCCGTCTCAGCTCACCACAAACCCACCACAGCCCGTCCAAGCCCACCACAGCCCATCCCGGCCCACCACAGCCCACCACAGCGCGTCCCAGCCTGCCACAGCCCGTCCCAGCCCGCCACAGCCCAATACAGCCCACCACAGCCCAATACAGCCCACCACAGCCCGTCTCAGCTCACCACAACCCACCACAGCCCGTCCAAGCCCACCACAGCCCATTACAGCTTACCACAGCCCGTCCCAGCCCACCAGACCCCGTTCCAGCCCACCAGAGCCCACCAAAGCCCGTCCCCGCCCAACACAGCCTGTCCCCGCTCACCACAGCCCGTCCCAGCCCGTCCCAGGCCACCACAGCCCTTCCCTGCTCACCACAGCCTGTCCCCGCCCACCACAACTTGTCCCCGCTCACTACAGCCCGGCCCGGCCCACCACGGCCCGTCATGGCCAACCAAGGCTGGTCCTGGCCCACCCACAGCCCGTCCCAGCCCTTCCCAGCCCACCGCAGCGCGTGCCAGCCCACCACAGCCCGTCCCAGCCCACCACAGCCCGTCCCAGCATAGCACAGCGCGTCCCAGCATAGCACAGCGCGTCCCAGCCCACCACAGCCCGTCCCAGCCCACCACAGCCCGTCCCAGCACACCACAGCCTACAACAGCACGTCATAGCCCACCAAAGCCCGTCCCAGCCCACTACAGTCCACCACGGCCCGTCCAGGCCCATCACCGCCCGTCCCGGCCCACCATGGTCCGTCCCGGCCCACCGCGGCCCACCTCAGCCCACCACTGCCCGTCCCAGCCCACCACTGCCCGTCCCAGCCCGTCCCAGCTCGTCCCAGCCCATCACAGGCCTTCCCAGCCCCTCCTAGACCCCCAGAGCCGGCCCAGCCCGTTCCAGCCCCCTCCCAGACCGTCTCAGCTCACCACACCCCACCACAGCCCATCCCAGCCCACCACGGCATGTTCCAGCCCACCAGAGCCCGTCCCAGACCACCACAGCCCGTCCCAACCTACCACAGCTTGTCCCGGCCCACCATAGCCCATCCCGTCCCACCACAGCCCGTCCTGGCCCACCAGAGCCCGTCTCAGCACACCACAGCCCGTCCCGGCCCACCAGAGCCCGTCCCAGCCCACCATAGCCCAATACAGCCCACCACAGCCTGTCCCAGCCCGTCCCAGCCCATCTCAGCTCACCACAACCCACCACAGCCCGTCCAAGCCCACCACAGCCCATTACAGCTTACCACAGCCCGTCCCAGCCCACCAGAGCCCGTTCCAGCCCACCAGAGCACACCAAAGCCCGTCCCCGCCCAACACAGCCCGTCCCAGCCCGTCCCAGCCCACCACAGCCCTTCCCTGCTCACCACAGCCTGTCCCAGCCCACCACGTCCGACCACAGCCCACCACGGCCCACCACAACCCACCACGGCTTACCACAGCCCACCACAGTTCACCACGGCACACCACGGCACGCCATAGCCCACCTCAGCCTGTCCCAGCCCACCACGGCCCACCGCATCCCGTCCCAGCCCACCACAGCCCGTCCCAGACCACCACAGCCCGTCCCAGCCCTCCACAGCCCGTCTCAGCCCACCACAGCCCACCACAGCTTGTCCCAGCCCACCACAGTCCGTCCCAGCCCACCACAGCCTATCCCAGCACACCACAGCCCGTCCCAGCCCGTCCCAGCCCGTCCCAGCCCACCACAGCCCGTCCCAGCCCACCACAGCCCGTCCCAGCCCACCACAGCTCGTCCCAGCCCACCACAGCCCATCCCAGCACACCACAGCCTACCACAGCACATCCCGGCCCACCAGAGCCCGTCCCAGCCCACCACAGCCCATCCCAGCCAATCACAGCCCGTCCCAGCCCACCACAGCCCGTCCCAGCCCTTCCCAGCCCACCACAGCGCGTCCCAGCCCACCACAGCGCATCCCAGCCCACCATAGCGCATCCCAGCCCACCACAGCGCATCCCAGCCCACCACAGCCCACCACAGCTTGTCCCCAGCCCACCAGAGCCCGTCCCACCCCACCACAGCCCGTCCCAGCCCACCAGAGCCCACCACAGCTTGTCCCAGCCCACCACAGCCCGTCCCAGCCCACCACAGCCCGTCCCAGGACACCACAGTCCGTCCCAGCCCACCACAGCCCACCACAGCCCGTCCCAGCCCACCACAGCTCGTCCCAGCCCACCACAGGCCACCAAATCCCGTCCCCGCCCACCACAGCCCATCCCCGCCCACCACAGCCCGTCCCCGCCCACCACAGCTAGTCCCTGCCCACCACAACTTGTCCCCACACACTACGGCCCTTCCCGGCCCACCACGGCCCGTCCCAGCCAACCAAGACCGGTCCTGGCCCACCACAGCCCATCCCAACCCACCACAGCCTGTTCCAGCCCACCACAGACCGTGCCCGCCCACCACAGCACACCCAAGCCCGTCCCAGCCCACCACAACCCGTCACCGCCCACCACAACCCGTCACCGTCCACCACAGCCCGTCCAAGGCGTCCCAGCCCGTCCCAGCCCATCTCAGCCCGTCCCAGCCCACCAGAACTCGTCCAGCCCACCACAGCTCGTCCCAGCCCACCACAGCCCGTCCCAGCCCACCCAAAGCCCGTTCCAGCCCACCACAGCCCACCAAAGCCCGTCCCCGCCCACCAAAGCCCGTCCCCCGCCCACCACAACACGTCACCGCCCACCACAACCCGTCCAAGGCGTCCCAACCCGTCCCAGCCCATGTCAGCCCGTCCCAGCCCACCACAACTCGTCCCAGCCCACCACAGCCCGTCCCAGCCTGTCCCAGTCCATTGCGGCCCACCACATCCCGTCCCAGCCCGTCCCATCCCACCATAGACCACCACAGCTCGTCCCATCCCACCACAGCCCACCACAGCCCGTCCCAGCCCGTCCCGGCCCACCACAGCCCGTCTCAGCCCGATCCAGCTCACCACAGCCCGTCCCAGCTCACCCACATCCCGTCATAGCCCCCCACAGCCCATCCCAGGACACCACAGCTCACCACAGTTCACCACGGCCCGTCCCAGCCCACAACGGCCCACCGCGGCCCACCACAGCCCGTCCCAGCCCACCACGGCCCGTCCCAGCCCACCACGGCCCGTCCCAGCCCACCACGGCCCGTCCCAGTTCGTGCCAGCCAATACCAGCCCACCACAGCCCGTGCCAGCCTGTCCCAGCCCACCACAGCCCTTCCCAGCCCACCACATCCAGTCCCAGCCCACCAAAGCCCACGACAGCCCGTCCCATCCCACCAGAGCCCACCACAGCTTGTCCCAGACCACCACAGCCCGTCCCAGCCCGTAACAGCCCACCACAGCCCGTCCCAGCCCACCACAGCCCGTCCCAGCCCACCACAGCCCTTCCCAGCACACGACAGCCTACCACAGCACGTACCGGCCCACCAGAGCCTGTCCCAGCCCACCACAGCCCATCCCACCCCACCACAGCCCGTCCCAGCCAACCACAGCCCGTCCCAGCACACCACAGCTTGTCCCCGCCCCACCACAACTTGTCCCCGCCCACTACAGACCGGCCCGGCCCACCACAGCCCGTCACGGCCAACCAAGGCGGGTCCTGGCCCACCACGACCCGTCCCAGCCCACCACAGCCCGTCCCAGCCCTTCCCAGCCCACCACAGCGCGTCCCAGCCCACCACAGCGCGTCCCAGCACACCACAGCGCGTCCCAGCCCACCACAGCCCGTCCCAGCCCACCCACAGCCCGTCCCAGCCCACCACAGCCCGTCCCAGCCCACCACTGCCCGTCCCCAGCCCACCACAGCCCGTCCCAGCCCGTCCCAGCTCGTCCCAGCCCACCACAGGCCTTCCCAGCCCCTCCCAGACCCCCAGAGCCGGCCCAGCCCATTTCAGCCCCTCCCAGACCGTCTCAGCTCACCACACCCCACCACAGCCCATCCCAGCCCACCACGGCCTGTTCCAGCCCACCAGAGCCCGTCCCAGTCCACCAGAGCCCGTCCCAACCTACCACAGCTTGTCCCGGCCCACCATAGCCCATCCCGGCCCACCACAGCCCGTCCCGGCCCACCAGAGCCCGTCTCAGCACACCACAGCCTGTCCTGGCTCACCGCAGCCCGTCCCGTCCAACCACAGCCCACCACAGCCCGTCCCAGCCCACCACAGCCCGTCCCAGCCCACCACAGGCCACTACAGCACACCACAGGCTACCGTAGACCACCACAGCCCGTCCCAGCCCACCACAGCCTGTCCCGTCCCACCACAGCCCACCACAGCCCGTCCCAGCCCGTCCCAGCCCATCTCAGCTCACCACAACCCACCACAGCCCGTCCAAGCCCCACCACAGCCCATTACAGCTTGCCACAGCCCGTCCCAGCCTACCAGAGCCCGTTCCAGCCCACCAGAGCCCACCAAAGCCCGTCCCCTGCTCACCACAGCCCGTCCCAGCCCGTCCCAGGCCACCACAGCCCTTCCCTGCTCACCACAGCCTGTCCCCGCCCACCACAACTTGTCCCCGCCCACTACAGCCCGGCCCGGCCCACCACAGCCCGTCACGGCCAACCAAGGCCGGTCCTGGCCCACCACGGCCCGTCCCAGCCCACCACAGCTTGTCCCAGCCCACCACGTCCGACCACAGCCCACCACGGCCCACCACAACCCACCACGGCTTACCACAGCCCACCACAGTTCACCACGGAACACCACGGCACGTCATAGCCCACCACAGGCTGTCCCAGCCCACCACGGCCCACCACAGCCCACCACGGCCCACCGCATCCCGTCCCAGCCCACCACAGCCCGTCCCAGACCACCACAGCCCGTCCCAGCCCACCACAGCCCGTCCCAGCCCACCACAGCCCTTTTCAGCCCACCACAGCCCACCACAGCTTGTCTGAGCCAACCATAGCCCGTCCCAGCCCACCACAGCCCGTCTCAGCCCACCACAGTCCACCCCAATTTGTCCCAGCCCACCACAGCCCGTCCCAGCCCACCACAGCCCGTCCCAGCACACCACAGCCCGTCCCAGCCCTTCCCAGCCCGTCCCAGCCCGTCCCAGCCCACCACAGCCCGTCCCAGCCCACCACAGCCCGTCCCAGCCCACGACAGCCCATCCCAGCACACCACAGCCTACCACAGCACGTCCCGGCCCACCAGAGCCAGTCCCAGCCCACCACAGCCCATCCCAGCCAACCACAGCCCGTCCCAGCCCACCACAGCCCCGTCCCAGCCCACCACAGCCCGTCCCAGCCCACGACAGCCCATCCCAGCACACCACAGCCTACCACAGCACGTCCCGGCCCACCAGAGCCAGTCCCAGCCCACCACAGCCCATCCCAGCCAACCACAGCCCGTCCCAGCCCACCACAGCCCGTCCCAGCCCTTCCCAGCCCACCACAGCCCGTCCCAGCCCTTCCCAGCCCCACCACAGCTTGTTCCAGCCCACCACAGTCCGTCCCAGCCCACCGCAGCCCGTCCCAGGACACCACAGTCCGTCCCAGCCCACCACAGCCCGTCCCAGCCCACCACAGCCCACCACAGCCAACCACAGCCCGTCCCAGCCCACCACAGCCCCTCCCAGCCCTTCCCAGCCCACCACAGCACGTCCAGCCCACCACAGCGCATCCCAGCCCACCACAGCGCATCCCAGCCCACCACAGCCCGTTTCAGCCCACCACAGCCCACCACAGCTTGTCCCAGCCCACCAGAGCCCGTCCCAGCCCACCAGAGCCCACCACAGCTTGTCCCAGCCCACCGCAGTCCGTCCCAGCCCACCGCAGCCCATCCCAGCCCACCATAGCCCGTCCCAGCTCACCACAACCCACCAAAGCCCGTCCCCGCTCACCACACCCCGTCCCCGCCCACCACAGCCCGTCCCCCGCCCACCACAGCCCGTCCCCGCCCACCACAGCCGTCCCTGCCCTCTACAACTTGTCCCCGCCCACCACAACTTGTCCCCACCCACCTACTGCCCTTCCCCGGCCCACCACGGCCCGTCCCAGCCAACCAAGACCGGTCCCGGCACACCACGGCACGGCCCAGCCCACCAAAGCCCGTTCCAGCCCACCAAAGCCCTTCCCCGCCCACCACAACCCGTCACCGCCCACCACAACCCGTCCAAGGCGTCCCAGCCCGTCCCAGCCCATGTCAGCCCGTCCCAGCCCACCACAACTCGTCCCAGCCCACCACAGCCCGTCCCAGCCTGTCCCAGCCCACCACAAGCCCGTCCCAGCCTGTCCCAGTCCATTGCGGCCCACCACATCCCGTCCCAGCCCGTCCCATCTTACCATAGACCACCACAGCTCGTCCCAGCCCACCACAGCCCACCACAGCCCGTCCCAGCACGT
The DNA here is from genome assembly GCF_023638135.1 of Falco biarmicus. NCBI lineage: Eukaryota > Metazoa > Chordata > Aves > Falconiformes > Falconidae > Falco > Falco biarmicus. The sequence goes on along the minus strand of NW_026611681.1, from coordinate 353,690 downwards.
CCCAGCCCGTCCCGGCCCACCACAGCCCGTCCCAGCCTTTCCCAGCCCACCACAGACCATCCTGGCCCACCACGGCCCACCACAGCCCACCGCAGTCTGTCCCAGCCCAGCACAGCCCGTCCAGCCCAGCACAGCCCGTCCCAGCCCAGCACAGCCCACCACGGCCACCCACAGCCCACCACGGCCACCCCACAGCCCACCACGGCCCACCACGGCCCCTTCCAGACCAACACAGCATGTCCCAGCCCTCCACAGCCCGCCACAGACCATCTCAGCCCACCACAGCCCGTCCCAGCTCACCATAGCCCACCACAGCCCGTCCAAGCCCCCCACAGTGCGTCCTTGCCCACCACAGCCCGTCCCAGCACACCCACAGCCCATCCCCGCATACCACAGCCCGTCCCAGCGCACCACAGCCCATCCCAGCCTGCCACAGCCCACCACAGACCGTCCCAACCCCACCGCAGCCCCGTCCCAGCCCCACCGCAGCCGGTCCCAGCCCGTCCCAGCCCACCGCAACCCGTCCCAGCCCATCGCAGCCCGTCCAAGCTCACCACAGCCCGTCCCAGCCCACCGCAGCCCGTCCCAGCCCACCGCAACCCGTCCCAGCCCACCGCAACCCGTCCCAGCCCACCGCAACCCGTCCCAGCCCACCGCAGCCTTTCACAGCCCACCACAGGTCACGACACCCCACCACAGCCCGCCACAGCCCTCCACAGCCCAACCCAGCCTACCACAGCTTATCCCAGCACACCACAGCTCGTCACAGACCACCACAGCCCACCACAGGCCACCACGGCCCATCTCAGCCTACTACAGCCCACCACAGCCCGTCCCCAGCCCATCACAGATGATCCCAGCAAACCACAACCCGTCCCAGCCCACCGCAGCCCCGTCCCAGCCCACCACAGCCCGTCCCAGCGCACCACAGCCCGTCCCAGCACACCACAGCTTATCGCAGTCCACCACAGCCCGTCCCAGCCATTCACACATGACCCCAGCAAACCACAGCCCGTCCCAGCACACCGCAGCCCGTCCCAGCCACACACAGCCCGTCCCAGCCTGTCCAAGCCCGTCCCAGCCCACCACAGCCCTTCCCAGCACACCACAGCCCGTCCCAGCCCGTCCCAGCCCGTCCCAGCCCATCACAGCCCGTTCCAGATCACCACAAACCGTTCCAGCCCACCACAGCCCACCACAGCCCTTCCCAGCCTGTCCCAGCTCACTACAGACCGTCACCGCACACCACAGCCCTTCACAGCCTGTCCCAGCGCACCACAGCCCATCACCGCCAGCCACAGCCCGTCCCCGCACAACACAGCCCGTCCCAGCCCAACACAGCCCGTCCCAGCCCGTCCCAGCCCACCACAGAATGTCCCAGCCCACCACAGCCCGTCCCGGCCCACCACAGCCCGTCCCAGCCCACCACAGCCCATCCAGGCCCACCACAGCCCATCACAGCCCGCCCCAGCCCACCACAACCCGTCTCCGCCCACCACAGACCATCCCCGCCCACCACAGCTCATCCCCGCCCACCACAGCCCATCCCGGCCCACCACAGCCCGTCCCGGCCCACCACAGCCCGTCCCGGCCCACCACAGTATGTCCCAGACCACCAGAGCCCGTCCCAGCCCACCACAGAATGTCCCAGGCCACCACAGCCTGTCTCAGCCTATCCTAGCCCGTCCCAGCCCACCACAGCCCGTCACCGCCCACCACAGCCCGTCCCTGCTCCTCCCAGCCCGTCCCAGCCCACCACAGAATGTCCCAGCCCACCACAGACCGTCCCAGGCCGTCTCCGCACACCACAGCCCGTCTCCGCCCACCACAGCCCGTCCCCGCCCACCACAGCCCGTCCCCGCCCACCACAGCCCGTCCCCGCAAACCACAGCTTGTCCCAGCCCACCACAGCCCGTCCCAGCCCAACCACAGCCCGTTCCAGACGACCAGAGCCCACCACAGCCCACCACAGAATGTCTCAGCCTATCCCAGCCTGTCCCAGCCCGTTCCAGCCTGTCCCAGCCCACCACAGACCGTCCCAGCCCACCACAGACCGTCCCAGCCCACCACAGACCGTACCCGCCCACCACAGACCGTACCCGCCCACCACAGCCCGTCCCGGACCACGACAGCCCCTCCCGGACCACGACAGCCCCTCCTGGACCACGACAGCCCCTCCCGGACCACCACAGCCCGTCCCCGCCCACCACAGCTTGTCCCCGCAAACCACAGCTTGTCCCAGCCCACGACAGCCCGTCCCAGCCCAACCACAGCCCGTCCCGGACCACCAGAGCCCACCACAGCACACCACAGAATGTCTCAGCCTATCCCAGCCTGTCCCAGCCCGTCCCAGCCCACCACAGACCGTCCCAGCCTGTCCCAGCCCGTCCCAGCCCACCACAGCCCGCCCCAGCCCACCACAGCCCGTCCCAGCCCACCACAGCCCGTCCCCGCCCACCACAGCCCGTCCCCGCCCACCACAGCCCACTACGGCCCACCATGGCTCGCCATGGCTCACGACAGCCCACCACAGCACACCACAGCCGGTTACAGCCTGTCCCAGCCCGTCCCGGCCCACCGCGGCCCGTCCCGGCCCACCTGTGTTAGGAACAGTATCTCACCTTCTTGATTTTGGCACCTCCTTTCGCTATGATGTTCTTGTGGAACTGTTTGCAGATGGGGACAGAAATAGAAAAGCTGTTTTCAACCTAAGGGAGAAAGGAAGGGAGACCTGAAGATTACACTGTCGTGGCAAGGGAGGCCCGACTTCAGGAGCTCTGATAAACGAGCTTTTGAAAACAGACCCAAGGAAGTTCTCTATACGAGGGACTTTTGTAAGACTAAACAAAGGCAAGGACGTTCCCCTATAGCCTTCCCATAACAGGTACTACCCCCTGCCTCCATTCAGCCAAAACAGCGCCGACAGCTCCCTCCTCTTGAGGTGTTTTAGCTCTACCCAAGCCAGTAGAGCTCTGCTTTGCCCCAGGGTTATCCAGGCACGTAGAAGGGAAGAGCAGGCAGACCTCCTTACCAGGTCTGCCACCATCTTTTCCATCGCAGCCCACCACAGCCCGTCTCAGCTCACCACAGCCCTTCCCAGCCCACCACACCCACCACAGCCCGTCCCAGCCCACCACAGCCCGTCCCACCCCACCACGGCCCATCCCGGCCCCCCATGGCCCGTCCCGTCCCGTCCCGGCCCACCACGGCCCACCAGAGCCAGTCCCGGCCCATCCCAGCCCGTCTCGTCCCATCCCAGCTCGTGCCGTCCCGTCCCAGAACAGCCCGTCCCGTCCCAGCCCACCACAACCCATCCCGTCCCTTCCCAGCACAGCCCGTCCCAGCCTGTCCCGTCCCGTTGCAGCTCGTCCCGTCCCGTCCCAGGCCTTCCCAGCCCACCGCAGCCCGTCCCAGCCCGTCACAGCTCGTCCCAGCCCGTCCCAGGCCTTCCCAGCCCACCCCAGCCCGTCCCAGCCCACCGCAGCCCGTCCCCGCCCACCGGAGCCCGTCCCCGCCCACGAAAGCCCGTCCCAGCTTACCACATCCCGTCCCAGCTTACCATAGCCCATCACAGCCCACCACGGTCCACCACAGCGCACCACAGCCTGTCCCAGCCCACCATGGCCTGTAACAACCCACCACGGCCCGTCCCAGCCCACCACAGCCCGTCCCGGCCTACTACGGCTCGTCCCAGACCACCGCAGCCCGTCCCAACCCACCGCAGCCCGTCCCAGCCCGTCCCAGCCCACCGCAGCCCGTCCCAGCCAACCTTAGCTCGCCCCAGCCCACCACAGCCCGTCCCAGCCCACCACAGCCCGTCCCAGACCACCACAGCCCGTCCCAGCCCGTCCCAGCCCACCGCAGTCCGTCCCAGTCCACCGCAGCCCGTCCCAGCCCACCGCAGCCCGTCCCAGACAACCACAGCCCCTTCCAGCTGTCCCAGCAAATCCCAGCCCACCACAGCCCGTCTCAGTTCACCACAGCGCGTCCCAGTCCACCACACCCACCACAGCCCGTCCCAGCCCAATCCAGCCCACCACAGCCCACCGCAGCCCCGGTCCCAGCCCACCACACCCCACCGCAGCCGGTCCCAGCCCACCACACCCCACCGCAGCCGGTCCCAGCCCACCACAGCCCGTCCCACCACACCACTGCCCGTGCCAGCCCACCACGGCCCGTCCCAGCCCGTCTCGGCCTGTCCCAACCCGCCACGGCCCGTCCCAGCTCGCCACGGCCCGTCCCAGCCCGCCACGGCCCGTCCCAGCCCGCCACGGCCCGTCCCAGCCCACCACGGCCCGTCCCAGCTCACCACAGCCCGTCCCAGCCCACCACTGACCACCACAGTTCATCCCAGCCCACCACAGTTCGTCCCAGCCCGCTACGGCCCGTCCCGGCCCACCACGGCCCGTCCCAGCCCACCACGGCCCACCACGGCTTGTCCCAGCCCACGAAAGCCCGTCCCAGCCCACGAAAGCTCGTCCCAGCTTACCACATCCCGTCCCAGCTTACCATAGCCCATCACAGCCCACCACGGTCCACCACAGCGCACCACAGCCCGTCCCAGCCCACCATGGCCTGTAACAACCCACCACGGACCGTCCCAGCCCACCACGGCCCGTCCCGGCCTACTACGGCTCGTCCCAGCCCACCACAGCCTACCCCAGCCCACCAGAGCCCATCCCAGCCCACCACCGCTCGTCCCAGCTCACCACGGCCCGTCCCAGCACGTCCCAGCCCACCACAGCCCGTCCCAGCCCACCACAGCCTGTCCCAGCCCACCACAGCCCGTCCCAGCCCACCACAGCCCGTCCCAGCCGTCCACAGGCCACTACAGCACACCACAGGCAATTACAACACACCACAGCCCGTCACAGCTCGTCCCAGCCCTTCCCAGCCCACCCCAGCATGCCCCAGGCCCCCACAGCCCACGACAGCCCATCCCAGACCAAGACAGCCCGTCCAAGCCCACCACAGACCACTACAGAACACCACAGACCACTACAGAACACCACAGCCTGCCACAGCCCACCACAGCCCTCCACAGCCCTCCACAGCCCGCCCCAACCCACCACAGACTGTCTCAGCTCATCACAACCCAACACAGCGCACTACAGCCCGTCCCAACCCACCACAGCCCGGCCCAGCCCACCACATCGTGTGCCAGCCCACCACAGCCCGTCTCAACTCACCACAGCCCGTCCCAGACCACCACAGCGCGTCCACGCCCACCACAGCGCGTCCACGCTCACCACAGCCCGTCCCAGCCCACCACAGTGCGTCCCAGCCCACCACAGCGCGTCCCAGCCCACCACAGCGCGTCCCAGCCCACCACAGCGCGTCCCAGCCCACCACAGCCCGTCCCAGCCCACCACAGCCTACAACAGCACGTCCCGGCCCACCAAAGCCCGTCCCAGCCCACTACGGTCCACCACGGCCCGTCCCGGCCCACCATGGTCTGTCCCGGCCCACCATGGTCCGTCCCGGCCCACCGTGGCCCACCTCAGCCCACCACTGCCCTTCGCAGCCCACCACTGCCCGTCCCAGCCCACCACAGCCCGTCCCAGACCGTCCCAGCTCGTCCCAGCCCACCACAGGCCTTCCCAGACCCTCCCAGACCCCCAGAGCCGGCCCAGCCCGTTTCAGCCCCTCCCAGACCGTCTCAGCTCACCACACCCCACCACAGCCCATCCCAGCCCACCACGGCCTGTTCCAGCCCACCAGAGCCCGTCCCAGTCCACCAGAGCCCGTCGCAACCTACCACAGCTTGTCCCGGCCCACCATAGCCCATCCCAGCCCACCACAACCCGTCCCAGCCCACTGCGGCCCATCCCAGCCCACCACAGCCCGTCTTAGCCCGACCCAGCCCCCCACAGCCCGTCCCAACCTACCACAGTTCACCACGGCCCATCCCAGCCCACAATGGCCCACCACGGCCCACCACAGCCCGTCCCAGCCCACCACAATTCGTCCCAGTGCACCACAGCGCGTCCCAGCCCACCACAGCCCGTCACAGCCTACCACAGCCCGTCCCGGCACACCACAGCCCGTCCCGGCTCACCACAGACCGTTCCGTCCCACCACAGCCTACCACAGCCCGTCCCAGCCCACCACAGGCCACTACAGCACACCACAGGCTACCGTAGACCACCACAGCCTGTCCCAGCCCACCACAGCCTGTCCCGTCCCACCACAGCCCACCACAGCCCGTCCCAGCCCGCCACAGCCCGTCCCAGCCCACCACAGCCCACCATAGCCCAATACAGCCCACCACAGCCCGTCCCAGCCCGTCCCAGCCCATCTCAGCTCACCACAACCCACCACAACCCGTCCAAGCCCACCACAGCCCATTACAGCTCTTTCCATCCTGTTCCAGCCCAGCAGAGCCCGTTCCAGCCCACCAGAGCCCACCAAAGCCCATCCCCGCCCAACACAGCCCGTCCCCGCTCACCACAGCCCGTCCCAGGCCACCACAGCCCTTCCCTGCTCACCACAGCCTGTCCCCGCCCACCACAACTTGACCCGGCCCACTACAGCCCGGCCCGGCCCACCACGGCCCGTCACGGCCAACCAAGGCCAGTCCTGGCCCACCACGGCCCGTCCTGGCCCACCACGGCCCGTCCCAGCCCACCACAGCTTGTCCCAGCCCACCACGTCCGACCACAGCCCACCACGGCCCACCACAACCCACCACGGCTTACCACAGCCCACCACAGTTCACCACGGCACACCACGGCACGTCCCAGCCCACCACAGCCCACCACAGCCCACCACGGCCCACCACGGCCCACCGCATCCCGTCCCAGCCCACCACAGCCCGTCCCAGCCCACCACAGCCCATCCCAGGCCACCACAGCCGGTCCCAGCCCGTCACAGCTCGTCCCAGCCCATCACAGCCCGTCCCAGCCCACCACGGCCCGTCCCTGATTACCATAGCCCGACCCGGCCCACCACGGCCCGTCCCGGCCCACCACGGCCCGTCCCAGCACACCACGGCCCACCACGACAGATCACAACCCACCACAGCCTGTCCAAGCCCACCACAGCCCTCCACAGCTCTCCACAGCACGTCCCAACCCACCACAGACTGTCTCAGCTCATCACAACCCAACACAGTGCACCAGAGCCCATCCCAACCCACCACAGCCCGGCCCAGCCCACCAAATCGTGTCCCAGCACACCACAGCCCGTCTCAACTCACCACAGCCTGTCCCAGCCCACCACAACCCACCACAGCCAAACACGGCCCACCACAGCCCGTCCCAGCCCACCACAGCTTGTCCCAGCCCACCACAGCCCGTCCCAGCCCACCACAGGACACTACAGCACACCACAGCCTACCGCAGACCACCACAGCCCGTCCCAGCCCACCACAGCCCGTCCCAGCCCTCCACAGTCCACCTCAGCCCACCACAGCCCGTCCCAGCCCACCACAGCCCGTCCCAGCCCACCACAGCCCGTCCCAGCCCGTCCCAGCCCACCACAGCCCGTCCCAGCCCACCACAGCCCGTCCCAGCCCACCACAGCCCGTCCCAGCCCACCACAGCCCATCCCAGCACACCACAGCCTACCACAGCACGTACCGGCCCACCAGAGCCCGTCCCAGCCCACCACAGCGCGTCGCAGCCCACCACAGCGCGTCGCAGCCCACCACAGCGCGTCCCAGCCCACCACAGCCCGTCCCAGCCCACCACAGCGCGTCCCAGCCCACCACAGCCAGTCCCAGCCCACCACAGCCCGTCCAAGCCCACCACAGCCCGTCCCAGCACACCACAGCTTACAACAGCACGTCCCGGCCCACCAAAGCCCGTCCCAGCACACTACGGTCCACCACGGCCCGTCCAGGCCCATCACCGCCCGTCCCAGCCCACCACGGCCCGTCCCAGCCCACCACAGCCCGTCCCAGCCCTTCCCAGCCCACCACAGCGCGTCCCAGCCCACCACAGCCCACCACAGCCCACCACAGCCCGTCCCAGCCCACCACAGCCCGTCCCAGCCCACCACAGCCCGTCCCAGCACACCACAGCCTACAACAGCACGTCCCGGCCCACCAAAGCCCGTCCCAGCCCACTACGGTCCACCACGGCCCGTCCAGGCCCATCACCGCCCGTCCCGGCCCACCATGGTCCGTCCCGGCCCACCGCGGCCCACCTCAGCCCACCACAGCCCGTCCCAGCCCACCACAGCCCGTCCCAGCCCACCACTGCCCGTCCCAGCCCGTCCCAGCTCGTCCCAGCCCACCACAGGCCTTCCCAGCCCCTCCCAGACCCCCAGAGCCGGCCCAGCCCGTTTCAGCCCCTCCCAGACCGTCTGAGCTCACCACACCCCACCACAGCCCATCCCAGCCCACCACGGCCTGTTCCAGCCCAGCAGAGGCCGTTCCAGTCCACCAGAGCCCGTCCCAACCTACCACAGCTTGTCCCGGCCCACCATAGCCCGTCCCAGCCCGCCACAGCCCGTCCCAGCCCACTGCGACCCGTCCCAGCCCACCACAGCCCGTCTTAGCCCGACCCAGCCCCCCACAGCCCGTCCCAACCCACCACAGTTCACCACGGCCCGTCCCAGCCCACAACGGTCCACCACGGCTCACCACAGCCCGTCCCAGCCCACCACAATTCGTCCCAGTGCACCACAGCGCGTCCCAGCCCACCACAGCCCGTCCCGGCACACCACAGCCCGTCCCGGCCCACCACAGCCCGTCACGGCCCACCACAGCCCGTCACGGCCCACCAGAGCCCGTCTCAGCACACCACAGCCCGTCCCAGCCCACCACAGCCCATCCCGTCCCACCACAGCCCACCAAAGCCCGTCCCAGACCACCACAGCCCGTCCCAGCCCACCACAGCCCAATACAGCACACCACAGGCTACCGTAGACCACCACAGCCCGTCCCAGCCCACCACAGCCCATCCCGGCCCACCACAGCCCACCACAGCGCGTCCCAGCCTGCCACAGCCCGTCCCAGCCCGCCACAGCCCAATACAGCCCACCACAGCCCAATACAGCCCACCACAGCCCGTCTCAGCTCACCACAACCCACCACAGCCCGTCCAAGCCCACCACAGCCCATCCCGGCCCACCACAGCCCACCACAGCCCGTCCCAGGCCACCACAGCCCGTCCCAGCCCGCCACAGCCCAATACAGCCCACCACAGCCCAATACAGCCCACCACAGCCCGTCTCAGCTCACCACAACCCACCACAGCCCGTCCAAGCCCACCACAGCCCATTACAGCTTACCACAGCCCGTCCCAGCCCACCAGACCCCGTTCCAGCCCACCAGAGCCCACCAAAGCCCGTCCCCGCCCACCACAGCCTGTCCCCGCTCACCACAGCCCGTCCCAGCCCGTCCCAGGCCACCACAGCCCTTCCCTGCTCACCACAGCCTGTCCCCGCCCACCACAACTTGTCCCCGCTCACTACAGCCCGGCCCGGCCCACCACGGCCCGTCATGGCCAACCAAGGCTGGTCCTGGCCCACCACAGCCCGTCCCAGCCCTTCCCAGCCCACCGCAGCGCGTGCCAGCCCACCACAGCCCGTCCCAGCCCACCACAGCCCGTCCCAGCATAGCACAGCGCGTCCCAGCATAGCACAGCGCGTCCCAGCCCACCACAGCCCTTCCCAGCCCACCACAGCCCGTCCCAGCACACCACAGCCTACAACAGCACGTCATAGCCCACCAAAGCCCGTCCCAGCCCACTACAGTCCACCACGGCCCGTCCAGGCCCATCACCGCCCGTCCCGGCCCACCATGGTCCGTCCCGGCCCACCGCGGCCCACCTCAGCCCACCACTGCCCGTCCCAGCCCACCACTGCCCGTCCCAGCCCGTCCCAGCTCGTCCCAGCCCATCACAGGCCTTCCCAGCCCCTCCCAGACCCCCAGAGCCGGCCCAGCCCGTTCCAGCCCCTCCCAGACCGTCTCAGCTCACCACACCCCACCACAGCCCATCCCAGCCCACCACGGCATGTTCCAGCCCACCAGAGCCCGTCCCAGTCCACCACAGCCCGTCCCAACCTACCACAGCTTGTCCCGGCACACCATAGCCCATCCCGTCCCACCACAGCCCGTCCTGGCCCACCAGAGCCCGTCTCAGCACACCACAGCCCGTCCCGGCCCACCAGAGCCCGTCCCAGCCCACCATAGCCCAATACAGCCCACCACAGCCTGTCCCAGCCCGTCCCAGCCCATCTCAGCTCACCACAACCCACCACAGCCCGTCCAAGCCCACCACAGCCCATTACAGCTTACCACAGCCCGTCCCAGCCCACCAGAGCCCGTTCCAGCCCACCAGAGCACACCAAAGCCCGTCCCCGCCCAACACAGCCCGTCCCAGCCCGTCCCAGCCCACCACAGCCCTTCCCTGCTCACCACAGCCTGTCCCAGCCCACCACGTCCGACCACAGCCCACCACGGCCCACCACAACCCACCACGGCTTACCACAGCCCACCACAGTTCACCACGGCACACCACGGCACGCCATAGCCCACCACAGCCTGTCCCAGCCCACCACGGCCCACCGCATCCCGTCCCAGCCCACCACAGCCCGTCCCAGACCACCACAGCCCGTCCCAGCCCTCCACAGCCCGTCTCAGCCCACCACAGCCCACCAGAGCCAGTCCCAGCCCACCACAGCCTATCCCAGCACACCACAGCCCGTCCCAGCCCGTCCCAGCCCATCCCAGCCCACCACAGCCCGTCCCAGCCCACCACAGCTCGTCCCAGCCCACCACAGCCCATCCCAGCACACCACAGCCTACCACAGCACATCCCGGCCCACCAGAGCCCGTCCCAGCCCACCAGAGCCCGTCCCAGCCCACCACAGCCCATCCCAGCCAATCACAGCCCGTCCCAGCCCACCACAGCCCGTCCCAGCCCTTCCCAGCCCACCACAGCGCGTCCCAGCCCACCACAGCGCATCCCAGCCCACCATAGCGCATCCCAGCCCACCACAGCGCATCCCAGCCCACCACAGCCCACCACAGCTTGTCCCAGCCCACCAGAGCCCGTCCCACCCCACCACAGCCCGTCCCAGCCCACCAGAGCCCACCACAGCTTGTCCCAGCCCACCACAGCCCGTCCCAGCCCACCACAGCCCGTCCCAGGACACCACAGTCCGTCCCAGCCCACCACAGCCCACCACAGCCCGTCCCAGCCCACCACAGCTCGTCCCAGCCCACCACAGGCCACCAAATCCCGTCCCCGCCCACCACAGCCCATCCCCGCCCACCACAGCCCGTCCCCGCCCACCACAGCTAGTCCCTGCCCACCACAACTTGTCCCCACACACTACGGCCCTTCCCGGCCCACCACGGCCCGTCCCAGCCAACCAAGACCGGTCCTGGCCCACCACAGCCCATCCCAACCCACCACAGCCTGTTCCAGCCCACCACAGACCGTGCCCGCCCACCACAGCACACCCAAGCCCGTCCCAGCCCACCACAACCCGTCACCGCCCACCACAACCCGTCACCGTCCACCACAGCCCGTCCAAGGTGTCCCAGCCCGTCCCAGCCCATCTCAGCCCGTCCCAGCCCACCAGAACTCGTCCCAGCCCACCACAGCTCGTCCCAGCCCACCACAGCCCGTCCCAGCCCACCAAAGCCCGTTCCAGCCCACCACAGCCCACCAAAGCCCGTCCCCGCCCACCAAAGCCCGTCCCCGCCCACCACAACACGTCACCGCCCACCACAACCCGTCCAAGGCGTCCCAACCCGTCCCAGCCCATGTCAGCCCGTCCCAGCCCACCACAACTCGTCCCAGCCCACCATAGCCCGTCCCAGCCTGTCCCAGTCCATTGCGGCCCACCACATCCCGTCCCAGCCCGTCCCATCCCACCATAGACCACCACAGCTCGTCCCATCCCACCACAGCCCACCACAGCCCGTCCCAGCCCGTCCCGGCCCACCACAGCCCGTCTCAGCCCGATCCAGCTCACCACAGCCCGTCCCAGCTCACCACATCCCGTCATAGCCCCCCACAGCCCATCCCAGGACACCACAGCTCACCACAGTTCACCACGGCCCGTCCCAGCCCACAACGGCCCACCGCGGCCCACCACAGCCCGTCCCAGCCCACCACGGCCCGTCCCAGCCCACCATGGCCCGTCCCAGCCCACCACGGCCCGTCCCAGTTCGTGCCAGCCAATACCAGCCCACCACAGCCCGTGCCAGCCTGTCCCAGCCCACCACAGCCCTTCCCAGCCCACCACATCCAGTCCCAGCCCACCAAAGCCCACGACAGCCCGTCCCATCCCACCAGAGCCCACCACAGCTTGTCCCAGACCACCACAGCCCGTCCCAGCCCGTAACAGCCCACCACAGCCCGTCCCAGCCCACCACAGCCCGTCCCAGCCCACCACAGCCCTTCCCAGCACACGACAGCCTACCACAGCACGTACCGGCCCACCAGAGCCTGTCCCAGCCCACCACAGCCCATCCCACCCCACCACAGCCCGTCCCAGCCAACCACAGCCCGTCCCAGCACACCACAGCTTGTCCCCGCCCACCACAACTTGTCCCCGCCCACTACAGACCGGCCCGGCCCACCACAGCCCGTCACGGCCAACCAAGGCGGGTCCTGGCCCACCACGACCCGTCCCAGCCCACCACAGCCCGTCCCAGCCCTTCCCAGCCCACCACAGCGCGTCCCAGCCCACCACAGCGCGTCCCAGCACACCACAGCGCGTCCCAGCCCACCACAGCCCGTCCCAGCCCACCACAGCCCGTCCCAGCCCACCACAGCCCGTCCCAGCCCACCACTGCCCGTCCCAGCCCACCACAGCCCGTCCCAGCCCGTCCCAGCTCGTCCCAGCCCACCACAGGCCTTCCCAGCCCCTCCCAGACCCCCAGAGCCGGCCCAGCCCATTTCAGCCCCTCCCAGACCGTCTCAGCTCACCACACCCCACCACAGCCCATCCCAGCCCACCACGGCCTGTTCCAGCCCACCAGAGCCCGTCCCAGTCCACCAGAGCCCGTCCCAACCTACCACAGCTTGTCCCGGCCCACCATAGCCCATCCCGGCCCACCACAGCCCGTCCCAGCCTACCAGAGCCCGTTCCAGCCCACCAGAGCCCACCAAAGCCCGTCCCTGCTCACCACAGCCCGTCCCAGCCCGTCCCAGGCCACCACAGCCCTTCCCTGCTCACCACAGCCTGTCCCCGCCCACCACAACTTGTCCCCGCCCACTACAGCCCGGCCCGGCCCACCACAGCCCGTCACGGCCAACCAAGGCCGGTCCTGGCCCACCACGGCCCGTCCCAGCCCACCACGTCCGACCACAGCCCACCACGGCCCACCACAACCCACCACGGCTTACCACAGCCCACCACAGTTCACCACGGAACACCACGGCACGTCATAGCCCACCACAGGCTGTCCCAGCCCACCACGGCCCACCACAGCCCACCACGGCCCACCGCATCCCGTCCCAGCCCACCACAGCCCGTCCCAGACCACCACAGCCCGTCCCAGCCCACCACAGCCCGTCCCAGCCCACCACAGCCCTTTTCAGCCCACCACAGCCCACCACAGCTTGTCCGAGCCAACCAGAGCCCGTCCCAGCCCACCACAGCCCGTCTCAGCCCACCACAGTCCACCCCAATTTGTCCCAGCCCACCACAGCCCGTCCCAGCCCACCACAGCCCGTCCCAGCACACCACAGCCCGTCCCAGCCCTTCCCAGCCCGTCCCAGCCCGTCCCAGCCCACCACAGCCTGTCCCAGCCCACCACAGCCCGTCCCAGCCCACCACAGCCCGTCCCAGCCGTCCACAGGCCACTACAGCACACCACAGGCAATTACAACACACCACAGCCCGTCACAGCTCGTCCCAGCCCTTCCCAGCCCACCCCAGCATGCCCCAGGCCCCCACAGCCCACGACAGCCCATCCCAGACCAAGACAGCCCGTCCAAGCCCACCACAGACCACTACAGAACACCACAGACCACTACAGAACACCACAGCCTGCCACAGCCCACCACAGCCCTCCACAGCCCTCCACAGCCCGCCCCAACCCACCACAGACTGTCTCAGCTCATCACAACCCAACACAGCGCACTACAGCCCGTCCCAACCCACCACAGCCCGGCCCAGCCCACCACATCGTGTGCCAGCCCACCACAGCCCGTCTCAACTCACCACAGCCCGTCCCAGACCACCACAGCGCGTCCACGCCCACCACAGCGCGTCCACGCTCACCACAGCACGTCCTAGACCACCACAGCCCGTCCCAGCCCACCACAGTGCGTCCCAGCCCACCACAGCGCGTCCCAGCCCACCACAGCGCGTCCCAGCCCACCACAGCGCGTCCCAGCCCACCACAGCCCGTCCCAGCCCACCACAGCCTACAACAGCACGTCCCGGCCCACCAAAGCCCGTCCCAGCCCACTACGGTCCACCACGGCCCGTCCCGGCCCACCATGGTCTGTCCCGGCCCACCATGGTCCGTCCCGGCCCACCGTGGCCCACCTCAGCCCACCACTGCCCTTCCCAGCCCACCACTGCCCGTCCCAGCCCACCACAGCCCGTCCCAGCCCGTCCCAGCTCGTCCCAGCCCATCACAGCCCGTCCCAGCCCACCACGGCCCGTCCCTGATTACCATAGCCCGTCCCGGCCCACCACGGCCCGTCCCAGCCCACCACAGCTTGTCCCAGCCCACCACGTCCGACCACAGCCCACCACGGCCCACCACAACCCACCACGGCTTACCACAGCCCACCACAGTTCACCACGGCACACCACGGCACGTCATAGCCCACCACAGCCTGTCCCAGCCCACCACGGCCCACCACAGCCCACCACGGCCCACCGCATCCCGTCCCAGCCCACCACAGCCCATCCCAGGCCACCACAGCCGGTCCCAGCCCGTCACAGCTCGTCCCAGCCCATCACAGCCCGTCCCAGCCCACCACGGCCCGTCCCTGATTACCATAGCCCGTCCCGGCCCACCACGGCCCGTCCCGGCCCACCACGGCCCGTCCCAGCACACCACGGCCCACCACGACAGATCACAACCCACCACAGCCTGTCCAAGCCCACCACAGCCCTCCACAGCTCTCCACAGCACGTCCCAACCCACCACAGACTGTCTCAGCTCATCACAACCCAACACAGCGCACCAGAGCCCATCCCAACCCACCACAGCCCGGCCCAGCCCACCAAATCGTGTCCCAGCACACCACAGCCCGTCTCAACTCACCACAGCCTGTCCCAGCCCACCACAACCCACCACAGCCAAACACGGCCCACCACAGCCCGTCCCAGCCCACCACAGCTTGTCCCAGCCCACCACAGCCCGTCCCAGCCCACCACAGGACACTACAGCACACCACAGCCTACCGCAGACCACCACAGCCCGTCCCAGCCCACCACAGCCCTTCCCAGCCCTTCACAGCCCACCTCAGCCCACCACAGCCCGTCCCAGCCAACCACAGCCCGTCCCAGCCCACCACAGCCCGTCCCAGCCCGTCCCAGCCCACCAAAGCCCGTCCCAGCCCACCACAGCCCGTCCCAGCCCACCACAGGCCACTACAGCACACCACAGGCTACCGTAGACCACCACAGCCCGTCCCAGCCCACCACAGCCTGTCCCGTCCCAGCACAGCCCACCACAGCCCGTCCCAGCCCGCCACAGCCCGTCCCAGCCCACCACAGCCCACCATAGCCCAATACAGCCCACCACAGCCCGTCCCAGCCCGTCCCAGCCCATCTCAGCTCACCACAACCCACCACAACCCGTCCAAGCCCAACACAGCCCATTACAGCTCTTTCCATCCTGTTCCAGCCCAGCAGAGCCCGTTCCAGCCCACCAGAGCCCACCAAAGCCCATCCCAGCCCCCCACAGCCCGTCCCAACCTACCACAGTTCACCACGGCCCATCCCAGCCCACAATGGCCCACCACGGCCCACCACAGCCCGTCCCAGCCCACCACAATTCGTCCCAGTGCACCACAGCGCGTCCCAGCCCACCACAGCCCGTCACAGCCTACCACAGCCCGTCCCGCCACACCACAGCCCGTCCCGGCCCACCAGAGCCCGTCTCAGAACACCACAGCCCGTCCCGGCTCACCACAGACCGTTCCGTCCCACCACAGCCTACCACAGCCCGTCCCAGCCCACCACAGCCCGTCCCAGCCCACCACAGGCCACTACAGCACACCACAGGCTACCGTAGACCACCACAGCCCGTCCCAGCCCACCACAGCCTGTCCCGTCCCACCACAGCCCACCACAGCCCGTCCCAGCCCGCCACAGCCCGTCCCAGCCCACCACAGCCCACCATAGCCCAATACAGCCCACCACAGCCCGTCCCAGCCCGTCCCAGCCCATCTCAGCTCACCACAACCCACCACAACCCGTCCAAGCCCACCACAGCCCATTACAGCTCTTTCCATCCTGTTCCAGCCCAGCAGAGCCCGTTCCAGCCCACCAGAGCCCACCAAAGCCCATCCCCGCCCAACACAGCCCGTCCCCGCTCACCACAGCCTGTCCCCGCCCACCACAACTTGACCCGGCCCACTACAGCCCGGCCCGGCCCACCACGGCCCGTCACGGCCAACCAAGGCCAGTCCTGGCCCACCACGGCCCGTCCTGGCCCACCACGGCCCGTCCCAGCCCACCACGTCCGACCACAGCCCACCACGGCCCACCACAACCCACCACGGCTTACCACAGCCCACCACAGTTCACCACGGCACACCACGGCACGTCATAGCCCACCACAGCCTGTCCCAGCCCACCACGGCCCACCACAGCCCACCACGGCCCACCGCATCCCGTCCCAGCCCACCACAGCCCGTCCCAGCCCACCACAGCCCATCCCAGGCCACCACAGCCGGTCCCAGCCCGTCACAGCTCGTCCCAGCCCATCACAGCCCGTCCCAGCCCACCACGGCCCGTCCCTGATTACCATAGCCCGTCCCGGCCCACCACGGCCCGTCCCGGCCCACCACGGCCCGTCCCAGCACACCACGGCCCACCACGACAGATCACAACCCACCACAGCCTGTCCAAGCCCACCACAGCCCTCCACAGCTCTCCACAGCACGTCCCAACCCACCACAGACTGTCTCAGCTCATCACAACCCAACACAGCGCACCAGAGCCCATCCCAACCCACCACAGCCCGGCCCAGCCCACCAAATCGTGTCCCAGCACACCACAGCCCGTCTCAACTCACCACAGCCTGTCCCAGCCCACCACAACCCACCACAGCCAAACACGGCCCACCACAGCCCGTCCCAGCCCACCACAGGACACTACAGCACACCACAGCCTACCGCAGACCACCACAGCCCATCCCAGCCCACCACAGCCCTTCCCAGCCCTTCACAGCCCACCTCAGCCCACCACAGCCCGTCCCAGCCCACCACAGCCCGTCCCAGCCCACCACAGCCCGTCCCAGCCCGTCCCAGCCCACCACAGCCCGTCCCAGCCCACCACAGCCCGTCCCAGCCCACCACAGGCCACTACAGCACACCACAGGCTACCGTAGACCACCACAGCCCGTCCCAGTCCACCACAGCCTGTCCCGTCCCACCACAGCCCACCACAGCCCGTCCCAGCCCGCCACAGCCCGTCCCAGCCCACCACAGCCCACCATAGCCCAATACAGCCCACCACAGCCCGTCCCAGCCCGTCCCAGCCCATCTCAGCTCACCACAACCCACCACAACCCGTCCAAGCCCACCACAGCCCATTACAGCTCTTTCCATCCTGTTCCAGCCCAGCAGAGCCCGTTCCAGCCCACCAGAGCCCACCAAAGCCCATCCCCGCCCAACACAGCCCGTCCCCGCTCACCACAGCCCGTCCCAGGCCACCACAGCCCTTCCCTGCTCACCACAGCCTGTCCCCGCCCACCACAACTTGACCCGGCCCACTACAGCCCGGCCCGGCCCACCACGGCCCGTCACGGCCAACCAAGGCCAGTCCTGGCCCACCACGGCCCGTCCTGGCCCACCACGGCCCGTCCCAGCCCACCACAGCTTGTCCCAGCCCACCACGTCCGACCACAGCCCACCACGGCCCACCACAACCCACCACGGCTTACCACAGCCTGTCCCAGCCCACCACGGCCCACCGCATCCCGTCCCAGCCCACCACAGCCCGTCCCAGACCACCACAGCCCGTCCCAGCCCTCCACAGCCCGTCTCAGCCCACCACAGCCCACCAGAGCCAGTCCCAGCCCACCACAGCCCATCCCAGGCCACCACAGCCGGTCCCAGCCCGTCACAGCTCGTCCCAGCCCATCACAGCCCGTCCCAGCCCACCACGGCCCGTCCCTGATTACCATAGCCCGACCCGGCCCACCACGGCCCGTCCCGGCCCACCACGGCCCGTCCCAGCACACCACGGCCCACCACGACAGATCACAACCCACCACAGCCTGTCCAAGCCCACCACAGCCCTCCACAGCTCTCCACAGCACGTCCCAACCCACCACAGACTGTCTCAGCTCATCACAACCCAACACAGTGCACCAGAGCCCATCCCAACCCACCACAGCCCGGCCCAGCCCACCAAATCGTGTCCCAGCACACCACAGCCCGTCTCAACTCACCACAGCCTGTCCCAGCCCACCACAACCCACCACAGCCAAACACGGCCCACCACAGCCCGTCCCAGCCCACCACAGCTTGTCCCAGCCCACCACAGCCCGTCCCAGCCCACCACAGGACACTACAGCACACCACAGCCTACCGCAGACCACCACAGCCCGTCCCAGCCCACCACAGCCCGTCCCAGCCCTCCACAGCCCACCTCAGCCCACCACAGCCCGTCCCAGCCCACCACAGCCCGTCCCAGCCCACCACAGCCCGTCCCAGCCCGTCCCAGCCCACCACAGCCCGTCCCAGCCCACCACAGCCCATCCCAGCACACCACAGCCTACCACAGCACGTACCGGCCCACCAGAGCCCGTCCCAGCCCACCACAGCGCGTCGCAGCCCACCACAGCGCGTCGCAGCCCACCACAGCCCGTCCCAGCCCACCACAGCCCGTCCCAGCCCACCACAGCGCGTCCCAGCCCACCACAGCCCGTCCCAGCCCACCACAGCCCGTCCCAGCCCACCACAGCCCGTCCCAGCACACCACAGCTTACAACAGCACGTCCCGGCCCACCAAAGCCCGTCCCAGCACACTACGGTCCACCACGGCCCGTCCAGGCCCATCACCGCCCGTCCCAGCCCACCACGGCCCGTCCCAGCCCACCACAGCCCGTCCCAGCCCTTCCCAGCCCACCACAGCGCGTCCCAGCCCACCACAGCCCACCACAGCCCACCACAGCCCGTCCCAGCCCACCACAGCCCGTCCCAGCCCACCACAGCCCGTCCCAGCACACCACAGCCTACAACAGCACGTCCCGGCCCACCAAAGCCCGTCCCAGCCCACTACGGTCCACCACGGCCCGTCCAGGCCCATCACCGCCCGTCCCGGCCCACCATGGTCCGTCCCGGCCCACCGCGGCCCACCTCAGCCCACCACAGCCTGTCCCAGCCCACCACAGCCCGTCCCAGCCCACCACTGCCCGTCCCAGCCCACCACTGCCCGTCCCAGCCCACCACTGCCCGTCCCAGCCCGTCCCAGCTCGTCCCAGCCCACCACAGGCCTTCCCAGCCCCTCCCAGACCCCCAGAGCCGGCCCAGCCCGTTTCAGCCCCTCCCAGACCGTCTCAGCTCACCACACCCCACCACAGCCCATCCCAGCCCACCACGGCCTGTTCCAGCCCACCAGAGGCCGTTCCAGTCCACCAGAGCCCGTCCCAACCTACCACAGCTTGTCCCGGCCCACCATAGCCCGTCCCAGCCCGCCACAGCCCGTCCCAGCCCACTGCGACCCGTCCCAGCCCACCACAGCCCGTCTTAGCCCGACCCAGCCCCCCACAGCCCGTCCCAACCCACCACAGTTCACCACGGCCCGTCCCAGCCCACAACGGTCCACCACGGCTCACCACAGCCCGTCCCAGCCCACCACAATTCGTCCCAGTGCACCACAGCGCGTCCCAGCCCACCACAGCCCGTCCCGGCACACCACAGCCCATCCCGTCCCACCACAGCCCGTCCCGTCCCACCACAGCCCGTCCGGTCGCACCACAGCCCGTCCCGGCCCACCACAGCCCGTCCCGGCCCACCAAAGCCCGTCACGGCCCACCACAGCCCGTCACGGCCCACCAGAGCCCGTCTCAGCACACCACAGCCCGTCCCAGCCCACCACAGCCCGTCCCAGCCCGTCCCAGGCCACCACAGCCCTTCCCTGCTCACCACAGCCTATCCCCGCCCACCACAACTTGTCCCCGCTCACTACAGCCCGGCCCAGCCCACCACGGCCCGTCATGGCCAACCAAGGCTGGTCCTGGCCCACCACAGCCCGTCCCAGCCCTTCCCAGCCCACCGCAGCGCGTGCCAGCCCACCACAGCCCGTCACCAGCCCACCACAGCCTACAACAGCACGTCCCGGCCCACCAAAGCCCGTCCCAGCCCACTACGGTCCACCACGGCCCGTCCCGGCCCACCATGGTCCGTCCCGGCCCACCATGGTCCGTCCCGGACCACCGTGGCCCACCTCAGCCCACCACTGCCCGTCCCAGCCCACCACTGCCCGTCCCAGCCCACCACAGCCCGTCCCAGCCCGTCCCAGCTCGTCCCAGCCCACCACAGGCCTTCCCAGCCCCTCCCAGACCCCCAGAGCTGGCCCAGCCCGTTTCAGCCCCTCCCAGATAGTCTCAGCTCACCACACCCCACCACAGCCCATCCCAGCCCACCACGGCCTGTTCCAGCCCACCAGAGCCCGTCCCAGTCCACCAGAGCCCGTCGCAACCTACCACAGCTTGTCCCGGCCCACCATAGCCCGTCCCAGCCCACCACAACCCGTCCCAGCCCACTGCGGCCCATCCCAGCCCACCACAGACCGTCTTAGCCCGACCCAGCCCCCCACAGCCCGTCCCAACCTACCACAGTTCACCACGGCCCATCCCAGCCCACAATGGCCCACCACGGCCCACCACAGCCCGTGCCAGCCCACCACAATTCGTCCCAGTGCACCACAGCGCGTCCCAGCCCACCACAGCCCGTCACAGCCTACCACAGCCCGTCCCGCCACACCACAGCCCGTCCCGGCCCACCAGAGCCCGTCTCAGAACACCACAGCCCGTCCCGGCTCACCACAGACCGTTCCGTCCCACCACAGCCTGCCACAGCCCGTCCCAGCCCACCACAGCCCGTCCCAGCCCACCACAGGCCACTACAGCACACCACAGGCTACCGTAGACCACCACAGCCCGTCCCAGCCCACCACAGCCTGTCCCGTCCCAGCACAGCCCACCACAGCCCGTCCCAGCCCGCCACAGCCCGTCCCAGCCCACCACAGCCCACCATAGCCCAATACAGCCCACCACAGCCCGTCCCAGCCCGTCCCAGCCCATCTCAGCTCACCACAACCCACCACAACCCGTCCAAGCCCACCACAGCCCATTACAGCTCTTTCCATCCTGTTCCAGCCCAGCAGAGCCCGTTCCAGCCCACCAGAGCCCACCAAAGCCCATCCCCGCCCAACACAGCCCGTCCCCGCTCACCACAGCCCGTCCCAGGCCACCACAGCCCTTCCCTGCTCACCACAGCCTGTCCCCGCCCACCACAACTTGACCCGGCCCACTACAGCCCGGCCCGGCCCACCACGGCCCGTCACGGCCAACCAAGGCCAGTCCTGGCCCACCACGGCCCGTCCTGGCCCACCACAGCCCGTCCCAGCCCGTCCCAGCCCACCAAAGCCCGTCCCAGCCCACCACAGCTTGTCCCAGCCCACCACGTCCGACCACAGCCCACCACGGCCCACTACAACCCACCACGGCTTACCACAGCCCACCACAGTTCACCACGGCACACCACGGCACGTCATAGCCCACCACAGCCTGTCCCAGCCCACCACGGCCCACCACAGCCCACCACGGCCCACCGCATCCCGTCCCAGCCCACCACAGCCCGTCCCAGCCCACCACAGCCCATCCCAGGCCACCACAGCCGGTCCCAGCCCGTCACAGCTCGTCCCAGCCCATCACAGCCCGTCCCAGCCCACCACGGCCCGTCCCTGATTACCATAGCCCGTCCCGGCCCACCACGGCCTGTCCCGGCCCACCACGGCCCGTCCCAGCACACCACGGCCCACCACGACAGATCACAACCCACCACAGCCTGTCCAAGCCCACCACAGCCCTCCACAGCTCTCCACAGCACGTCCCAACCCACCACAGACTGTCTCAGCTCATCACAACCCAACACAGCGCACCAGAGCCCATCCCAACCCACCACAGCCCGGCCCAGCCCACCAAATCGTGTCCCAGCACACCACAGCCCGTCTCAACTCACCACAGCCTGTCCCAGCCCACCACAACCCACCACAGCCAAACACGGCCCACCACAGCCCGTCCCAGCCAACCACAGCTTGTCCCAGCCCACCACAGCCCGTCCCAGCCCACCACAGGACACTACAGCACACCACAGCCTACCGCAGACCACCACAGCCCGTCCCAGCCCACCACAGCCCGTCCCAGCCCTTCACAGCCCACCTCAGCCCACCAGAGCCCGTCCCAGCCCACCACAGCCCGTCCCGGCCCACCACAGCCCGTCCCAGCCCACCACAGCCCGTCCCAGCCCACCACAGCCCATCCCAGCCCACCACAGCCCGTCCCAGCCCACCACAGGCCACTACAGCACACCACAGGCTACCGTAGACCACCACAGCCCGTCCCAGCCCACCACAGCCTGTCCCGTGCCACCACAGCCCACCACAGCCCGTCCCAGCCCGCCACAGCCCGTCCCAGCCCACCACAGCCCACCATAGCCCAATACAGCCCACCACAGCCCGTCCCAGCCCGTCCCAGCCCATCTCAGCTCACCACAACCCACCACAACCCGTCCAAGCCCACCACAGCCCATTACAGCTCTTTCCATCCTGTTCCAGCCCAGCAGAGCCCGTTCCAGCCCACCAGAGCCCACCAAAGCCCATCCCCGCCCAACACAGCCCGTCCCCGCTCACCACAGCCCGTCCCAGGCCACCACAGCCCTTCCCTGCTCACCACAGCCTGTCCCCGCCCACCACAACTTGACCCGGCCCACTACAGCCCGGCCCGGCCCACCACGGCCCGTCACGGCCAACCAAGGCCAGTCCTGGCCCACCACGGCCCGTCCTGGCCCACCACGGCCCGTCCCAGCCCACCACAGCTTGTCCCAGCCCACCACGTCCGACCACAGCCCACCACGGCCCACCACAACCCACCACGGCTTACCACAGCCCACCACAGTTCACCACGGCACGTCATAGCCCACCACAGCCTGTCCCAGACCACCACGGCCCACCACAGCCCACCACGGCCCACCGCATCCCGTCCCAGCCCACCACAGCCCGTCCCAGCCCACCACAGCGCGTCGCAGCCCACCACAGCCCGTCCCAGCCCACCACAGCCCGTCCCAGCCCACCACAGCCCGTCCCAGCCCACCACAGCCCGTCCAAGCCCACCACAGCCCGTCCCAGCACACCACAGCTTACAACAGCACGTCCCGGCCCACCACAGCCCGTCCCAGCCCACTACGGTCCACCACGGCCCGTCCAGGCCCATCACCGCCCGTCCCAGCCCACCACGGCCCGTCCCAGCCCACCACAGCCCGTCCCAGCCCTTCCCAGCCCACCACAGCGCGTCCCAGCCCACCACAGCCCACCACAGCCCACCACAGCCCGTCCCAGCCCACCACAGCCCGTCCCAGCCCACCACAGCCCGTCCCAGCCCACCACAGACTACAACAGCACGTCCCGGCCCACCAAAGCCCGTCCCAGCCCACTACGGTCCACCACGGCCCGTCCAGGCCCATCACCGCCCGTCCCGGCCCACCATGGTCCGTCCCGGCCCACCGCGGCCCACCTCAGCCCACCACAGCCTGTCCCAGCCCACCACAGCCCGTCCCAGCCCACCACTGCCCGTCCCAGCTCATCCCAGCCCACCACAGGCCTTCCCAGCCCCTCCCAGACCCCCAGAGCCGGCCCAGCCCGTTTCAGCCCCTCCCAGACCGTCTCAGCTCACCACACTCCACCACAGCCCATCCCAGCCCACCACGGCCTGTTCCAGCCCAGCAGAGGCCGTTCCAGTCCACCAGAGCTCGTCCCAACCTACCACAGCTTGTCCCGGCCCACCATAGCCCGTCCCAGCCCGCCACAGCCCGTCCCAGCCCACTGCGACCCGTCCCAGCCCACCACAGCCCGTCTTAGCCCGACCCAGCCCCCCACAGCCCGTCCCAACCCACCACAGTTCACCACGGCCCGTCCCAGCCCACAACGGTCCACCACGGCTCACCACAGCCCGTCCCAGCCCACCACAGCCCGTCCCAGTGCACCACAGCCCATCCCGTCCCACCACAGCCCGTCCCGTCCCACCACAGCCCGTCCCGTCCCACCACAGCCCGTCCCGGCCCACCACAGCCCATCCCGGCACACCACAGCCCATCCCGTCCCACCACAGCCCGTCACGGCCCACCAGAGCCCGTCTCAGCACACCACAGCCCGTCCCAGCCCACCACGGCCCATCCCGTCCCACCACAGCCCACCAAAGCCCGTCCCAGACCACCACAGCCCAATACAGCCCACCACAGCCCAATACAGCACACCACAGGCTACCGTAGACCACCACAGCCCGTCCCAGCCCACCACAGCCCATCCCGGCCCACCACAGTCCACCACAGCGCGTCCCAGCCTGCCACAGCCCGTCCCAGCCCGCCACAGCCCAATACAGCCCACCACAGCCCAATACAGCCCACCACAGCCCGTCTCAGCTCACCACAACCCACCACAGCCCGTCCAAGCCCACCACAGCCCATTACAGCTTACCACAGCCCGTCCCAGCCCACCAGACCCCGTTCCAGCCCACCAGAGCCCACCAAAGCCCGTCCCCGCCCACCACAGCCTGTCCCCGCTCACCACAGCCCGTCCCAGCCCGTCCCAGGCCACCACAGCCCTTCCCTGCTCACCACAGCCTGTCCCCGCCCACCACAACTTGTCCCCGCTCACTACAGCCCGGCCCGGCCCACCACGGCCCGTCATGGCCAACCAAGGCTGGTCCTGGCCCACCACAGCCCGTCCCAGCCCTTCCCAGCCCACCGCAGCGCGTGCCAGCCCACCACAGCCCGTCCCAGCCCACCACAGCCCGTCCCAGCCCACCACAGCGCGTCCCAGCATAGCACAGCGCGTCCCAGCCCACCACAGCGCGTCCCAGCCCACCACAGCCCGTCCCAGCCCACCACAGCCCGTCCCAGCACACCACAGCCTACAACAGCACGTCATAGCCCACCAAAGCCCGTCCCAGCCCACTACAGTCTACCACGGCCCGTCCAGGCCCATCACCGCCCGTCCCGGCCCACCATGGTCCGTCCCGGCCCACCGCGGCCCACCTCAGGCCACCACTGCCCGTTCCAGCCCACCAGAGCACACCAAAGCCCGTCCCCGCCCAACACAGCCCGTCCCAGCCCGTCCCAGCCCACCACAGCCCTTCCCTGCTCACCACAGCCTGTCCCAGCCCACCACGTCCGACCACAGCCCACCACGGCCCACCACAACCCACCACGGCTTACCACAGCCCACCACAGTTCACCACGGCACACCACGGCACGCCATAGCCCACCACAGCCTGTCCCAGCCCACCACGGCCCACCGCATCCCGTCCCAGCCCACCACAGCCCGTCCCAGCCCACCACAGCCCATCCCAGCACACCACAGCCTACCACAGCACGTCCCGGCCCACCAGAGCCAGTCCCAGCCCACCACAGCCCATCCCAGCCAACCACAGCCCGTCCCAGCCCACCACAGCCCGTCCCAGCCCTTCCCAGCCCACCACAGCGCGTCCCAGCCCACCACAGCGCATCCCAGCCCACCATAGCGCATCCCAGCCCACCACAGCGCATCCCAGCCCACCACAGCCCACCACAGCTTGTCCCAGCCCACCAGAGCCCGTCCCACCCCACCACAGCCCGTCCCAGCCCACCAGAGCCCACCACAGCTTGTCCCAGCCCACCACAGCCCGTCCCAGCCCACCACAGCCCGTCCCAGGACACCACAGTCCGTCCCAGCCCACCACAGCCCACCACAGCCCGTCCCAGCCCACCACAGCTCGTCCCAGCCCACCACAGCCCACCAAATCCCGTCCCCGCCCACCACAGCCCGTCCCCGCCCACCACAGCCCGTCCCTGCCCACCACAACTTGTCCCCACACACTACGGCCCTTCCCGGCCCACCACGGCCCGTCCCAGCCAACCAAGACCGGTCCCGGCCCACCACAGCCCATCCCAACCCACCACAGCCTGTTCCAGCCCACCACAGACCGTGCCCGCCCACCACAGCACACCCAAGCCCGTCCCAGCCCACCACAACCCGTCACCGCCCACCACAACCCGTCACCGTCCACCACAGCCCGTCCAAGGCGTCCCAGCCCGTCCCAGCCCATCTCAGCCCGTCCCAGCCCACCAGAACTCGTCCCAGCCCACCACAGCTCGTCCCAGCCCACCACAGCCCGTCCCAGCCCACCAAAGCCCGTTCCAGCCCACCACAGCCCACCAAAGCCCGTCCCCGCCCACCAAAGCCCGTCCCCGCCCACCACAACACGTCACCGCCCACCACAACCCGTCCAAGGCGTCCCAGCCCGTCCCAGCCCATGTCAGCCCGTCCCAGCCCACCACAACTCGTCCCAGCCCACCACAGCCCGTCCCAGCCTGTCCCAGTCCATTGCGGCCCACCACATCCCGTCCCAGCCCGTCCCATCCCACCATAGACCACCACAGCTCGTCCCATCCCACCACAGCCCACCACAGCCCGTCCCAGCCCGTCCCGGCCCACCACAGCCCGTCTCAGCCCGATCCAGCTCACCACAGCCCGTCCCAGCTCACCACATCCCGTCATAGCCCCCCACAGCCCATCCCAGGACACCACAGCTCACCACAGTTCACCACGGCCCGTCCCAGCCCACAACGGCCCACCGCGGCCCACCACAGCCCGTCCCAGACCACCACGGCCCGTCCCAGCCCACCACAGCCCGTCCCAGCCCACCACAGCCTGTCCCAGCCCACCACAGCCCGTCCCAGCCCACCACAGCCCGTCCCAGCCCACCACTGCCCGTCCCAGCCCACCACTGCCCGTCCCAGCCCGTCCCAGCTCGTCCCAGCCCATCACAGGCCTTCCCAGCCCCTCCCAGACCCCCAGAGCCGGCCCAGCCCGTTCCAGCCCCTCCCAGACCGTCTCAGCTCACCACACCCCACCACAGCCCATCCCAGCCCACCACGGCATGTTCCAGCCCACCAGAGCCCGTCCCAGTCCACCACAGCCCGTCCCAACCTACCACAGCTTGTCCCGGCACACCATAGCCCATCCCGTCCCACCACAGCCCGTCCTGGCCCACCAGAGCCCGTCTCAGCACACCACAGCCCGTCCCGGCCCACCAGAGCCCGTCCCAGCCCACCATAGCCCAATACAGCCCACCACAGCCTGTCCCAGCCCGTCCCAGCCCATCTCAGCTCACCACAACCCACCACAGCCCGTCCAAGCCCACCACAGCCCATTACAGCTTACCACAGCCCGTCCCAGCCCACCAGAGCCCGTTCCAGCCCACCAGAGCACACCAAAGCCCGTCCCCGCCCAACACAGCCCGTCCCAGCCCGTCCCAGCCCACCACAGCCCTTCCCTGCTCACCACAGCCTGTCCCAGCCCACCACGTCCGACCACAGCCCACCACGGCCCACCACAACCCACCACGGCTTACCACAGCCCACCACAGTTCACCACGGCACACCACGGCACGCCATAGCCCACCACAGCCTGTCCCAGCCCACCACGGCCCACCGCATCCCGTCCCAGCCCACCACAGCCCGTCCCAGACCACCACAGCCCGTCCCAGCCCTCCACAGCCCGTCTCAGCCCACCACAGCCCACCACAGCTTGTCCCAGCCCACCACAGTCCGTCCCAGCCCACCACAGCCTATCCCAGCACACCACAGCCCGTCCCAGCCCGTCCCAGCCCGTCCCAGCCCGTCCCAGCCCACCACAGCCCGTCCCAGCCCACCACAGCCCGTCCCAGCCAACGACAGCCCATCCCAGCACACCACAGCCTACCACAGCACGTCCCGGCCCACCAGAGCCAGTCCCAGCCCACCACAGCCCATCCCAGCCAACCACAGCCCGTCCCAGCCCTTCCCAGCCCACCACAGCCCGTCCCAGCCCTTCCCAGCCCACCACAGTTTGTCCCAGCCCACCACAGTCCGTCCCAGCCCACCGCAGCCCGTCCCAGGACACCACAATCCGTCCCAGCCCACCACAGTCCGTCCCAGCCCACCGCAGCCCACCACAGCCAACCAAAGCCCGTCCCAGCCCACCACAGCCCGTCCCAGCCCTTCCCAGCCCACCGCAGCACGTCCCAGCCCACCACAGCGCATCCCAGCCCACCACAGCGCATCCCAGCCCACCACAGCCCGTTTCAGCCCACCACAGCCCACCACAGCTTGTCCCAGCCCACCAGAGCCCGTCCCAGCCCACCAGAGCCCACCACAGCTTGTCCCAGCCCACCGCAGTCCGTCCCAGCCCACCGCAGCCCGTCCCAGCCCACCATAGCCCGTCCCAGCTCACCACAACCCACCAAAGCCCGTCCCCGCTCACCACACCCCGTCCCCGCCCACCACAGCCCGTCCCCGCCCACCACAGCCCGTCCCCGCCCACCACAGCCCGTCCCCGCCCACCACACCCCGTCCCAGCCCACCACAGCCCGTCCCAGCACGTCCCAGCCCGTCCCGGCCCACCACAGCCCGTCCCAGCCTTTCCCAGCCCACCACAGACCATCCCGGCCCACCACGGCCCACCACAGCCCACCGCAGTCCGTCCCAGCCCAGCACAGCCCGTCCCAGCCCAGCACAGCCCGTCCCAGCCCAGCACAGCCCGTCCCAGCCCAGCACAGCCCACCACAGCCCACCACGGCCACCCACAGCCCACCACGGCCACCCACAGCCCACCACGGCCCACCACGGCCCCTTCCAGACCAACACAGCATGTCCCAGCCCTCCACAGCCCGCCACAGACCATCTCAGCCCACCACAGCCCGTCCCAGCTCACCATAGCCCACCACAGCCCGTCCCGGCCCCCCACAGTGCGTCCTTGCCCACCACAGCCCGTCCCAGCACACCACAGCCCATCCCCGCATACCACAGCCCGTCCCAGCGCACCACAGCCCATCCCAGCCTGCCACAGCCCACCACAGACCGTCCCAACCCACCGCAGCCCGTCCCAGCCCACCGCAGCCGGTCCCAGCCCGTCCCAGCCCACCGCAACCCGTCCCAGCCCATCGCAGCCCGTCCAAGCTCACCACAGCCCGTCCCAGCCCACCGCAGCCCGTCCCAGCCCACCGCAGCCCGTCCCAGCCCACCGCAACCCGTCCCAGCCCACCGCAGCCTTTCACAGCCCACCACAGGTCACGACACCCCACCACAGCCCGCCACAGCCCTCCACAGCCCAGCCCAGCCTACCACAGCTTATCCCAGCACACCACAGCTCGTCACAGACCACCACAGCCCACCACAGGCCACCACGGCCCGTCTCAGCCTACTACAGCCCACCACAGCCCGTCCCAGCCCATCACAGATGATCCCAGCAAACCACAACCCGTCCCAGCCCACCGCAGCCCGTCCCAGCCCACCACAGCCCGTCCCAGCCCACCACAGCCCGCCCCAGCGCACCACAGCCCGTCCCAGCGCACCACAGCTTATCGCAGTCCACCACAGCCCGTCCCAGCCATTCACACATGACCCCAGCAAACCACAGCCCGTCCCAGCACACCGCAGCCCGTCCCAGCCCACCACAGCCCGTCCCAGCCTGTCCAAGCCCGTCCCAGCCCACCACAGCCCTTCCCAGCCCACCACAGCCCGTCCCAGCCCGTCCCAGCCCGTCCCAGCCCGTTCCAGATCACCACAAACCGTTCCAGCCCACCACAGCCCACCACAGCCCTTCCCAGCCTGCCCCAGCTCACTACAGACCGTCACCGCACACCACAGCCCTTCACAGCCTGTCCCAGCGCACCACAGCCCATCACCGCCAGCCACAGCCCGTCCCCGCACAACACAGCCCGCCCCAGCCCAACACAGCCCGTCCCAGCCCGTCCCAGCCCACCACAGAATGTCCCAGCCCACCACAGCCCGTCCCGGCCCACCACAGCCCGTCCCAGCCCACCACAGCCCATCCAGGCCCACCACAGCCCATCACAGCCCGCCCCAGCCCACCACAACCCGTCTCCGCCCACCACAGACCATCCCCGCCCACCACAGCTCATCCCCGCCCACCACAGCCCATCCCAGCCCACCACAGCCCGTCCCGGCCCACCACAGCCCGTCCCGGCCCAGCACAGTATGTCCCAGACCACCAGAGCCCGTGCCAGCCCACCACAGAATGTCCCAGGCCACCACAGCCTGTCTCAGCCTATCCTAGCCCGTCCCAGCCCACCACAGCCCTTCACCGCCCACCACAGCCCGTCCCTGCTCCTCCCAGCCCGTCCCAGCCCACCAGAGAATGTCCCAGCCCACCACAGACCGTCCCAGGCCGTCTCCGCCCACCACAGCCCGTCTCCGCCCACCACAGCCCGTCCCCGCCCACCACAGCCCGTCCCCGCCCACCACAGCCCGTCCCCGCAAACCACAGCTTGTCCCAGCCCACCACAGCCCGTCCCAGCCCAACCACAGCCCGTTCCAGACGACCAGAGCCCACCACAGCCCACCACAGAATGTCTCAGCCTATCCCAGCCTGTCCCAGCCCGTCCCAGCCCGTCCCAGCCCACCACAGACCGTCCCAGCCCACCACAGACCGTACCCGCCCACCACAGACCGTACCCGCCCACCACAGCCCGTCCCGGACCACGACAGCCCGTCCCGGACCACGACAGCCCCTCCCGGACCACGACAACCCCTCCTGGACCACGACAGCCCCTCCCGGACCACCACAGCCCGTCCCCGCCCACCACAGCTTGTCCCCGCAAACCACAGCTTGTCCCAGCCCACGACAGCCCGTCCCAGCCCAACCACAGCCCGTCCCGGACCACCAGAGCCCACCACAGCACACCACAGAATGTCTCAGCCTATCCCAGCCTGTCCCAGCCCGTCCCAGCCCACAGCAGCCCGTCCCAGCCCACCACAGACCGTCCCAGCCCACCACAGCCCACCCCAGCCCACCACAGCCCGTCCCAGCCCACCACAGCCCGTCCCCGCCCACCACAGCCCGTCCCCGCCCACCACAGCCCGTCCCCGCCCACCACAGCCCACTACGGCCCACCATGGCTCGCCATGGCTCACGACAGCCCACCACAGCCCACCACAGCCGGTTACAGCCTGTCCCAGCCCGTCCCGGCCCACCGCGGCCCGTCCCGGCCCACCTGTGTTAGGAACAGTATCTCACCTTCTTGATTTTGGCACCTCCTTTCGCTATGATGTTCTTGTGGAACTGTTTGCAGATGGGGACAGAAATAGAAAAGCTGTTTTCAACCTAAGGGAGAAAGGAAGGGAGACCTGAAGATTACACTGTCGTGGCAAGGGAGGCCCGACTTCAGGAGCTCTGATAAACGAGCTTTTGAAAACAGACCCAAGGAAGTTCTCTATACGAGGGACTTTTGTAAGACTAAACAAAGGCAAGGACGTTCCCCTATAGCCTTCCCATAACAGGTACTACCCCCTGCCTCCATTCAGCCAAAACAGCGCCGACAGCTCCCTCCTCTTGAGGTGTTTTAGCTCTACCCAAGCCAGTAGAGCTCTGCTTTGCCCCAGGGTTATCCAGGCACGTAGAAGGGAAGAGCAGGCAGACCTCCTTACCAGGTCTGCCACCATCTTTTCCATCGCAGCCCACCACAGCCCGTCTCAGCTCACCACAGCCCTTCCCAGCCCACCACACCCACCACAGCCCGTCCCAGCCCACCACAGCCCGTCCCACCCCACCACGGCCCATCCCGGCCCCCCATGGCCCGTCCCGTCCCGTCCCGGCCCACCACGGCCCACCAGAGCCAGTCCCGGCCCATCCCAGCCCGGCTCGTCCCGTCCCAGCTCGTCCCGTCCCGTCCCAGAACAGCCCGTCCCGTCCCAGCCCACCACAACCCGTCCCGTCCCTTCCCAGCACAGCCCGTCCCAGCCTGTCCCGTCCCGTTGCAGCTCGTCCCGTCCCGTCCCAGGCCTTCCCAGCCCACCGCAGCCCGTCCCAGCCCGTCACAGCTCGTCCCAGCCCGTCCCAGGCCTTCCCAGCCCACCCCAGCCCGTCCCAGCCCACCGCAGCCCGTCCCCGCCCACCGGAGCCCGTCCCCGCCCACGAAAGCCCGTCCCAGCTTACCACATCCCGTCCCAGCTTACCATAGCCCATCACAGCCCACCACGGTCCACCACAGCGCACCACAGCCTGTCCCAGCCCACCATGGCCTGTAACAACCCACCACGGCCCGTTCCAGCCCACCACAGCCCGTCCCGGCCTACTACGGCTCGTCCCAGACCACCGCAGCCCGTCCCAACCCACCGCAGCCCGTCCCAGCCCGTCCCAGCCCACCGCAGCCCGTCCCAGCCAAACTTAGCTCATCCCAGCCCACCACAGCCCGTCCCAGCCCACCACAGCCCGTCCCAGACTACCACAGCCCGTCCCAGCCCACCGCAGTCCGTCCCAGTCCACCGCAGCCGGTCACGGCCCACCGCAGCCCGTCCCAGCCAACCACAGCTTGTCCCAGCCCACCACGTCCGACCACAGCCCACCACGGCCCACCGCATCCCGTCCCAGCCCACCACAGCCCGTCCCAGACCACCACAGCCCATCCCAGCCCACCACAGCCCGTCCCAGCCCACCACAGCCCACCACAGCTTGTCCGAGCCAACCAGAGCCCGTCCCAGCCCACCACAGCCCGTCTCAGCCCACCACAGTCCACCCCAACTTGTCCCAGCCCACCACAGCCCGTCCCAGCACACCACAGCCCGTCCCAGCCCTTCCCAGCCCGTCCCAGCCCGTCCCAGCACACCACAGCCCGTCCCAGCCTACCACAGCCCGTCCCAGCCCACCACAGCCCGTCCCAGCACACGACAGCCCATCCCAGCACACCACAGCCTACCACAGCACGTCCCGGCCCACCAGAGCCAGTCCCAGCCCACCACAGCCCATCCCAGCCAACCACAGCCCGTCCCAGCCCACCACAGCCCGTCCCAGCCCTTCCCAGCCCACCACAGCCCGTCCCAGCCCTTCCCAGCCCACCCCAGCTTGTCCCAGCCCACCACAGCCCGTCCCAGCCCACCACAGCCCTTCCCAGCACACCACAGCCCGTCCCAGCCCGTCCCAGCCCGTCCCAGCCCATCACCGCCCGTTCCAGATCACCACAAACCGTTCCAGCCCACCACAGCCCACCACAGCCCTTCCCAGCCTGTCCCAGCTCACTACAGACCGTCACCGCACACCACAGCCCTTCACAGCCTGTCCCAGCGCACCACAGCCCATCACCGCCAGCCACAGCCCGTCCCCGCACAACACAGCCCGTCCCAGCCCAACACAGCCCGTCCCAGCCCGTCCCAGCCCACCACAGAATGTCCCAGCCCACCACAGCCCGTCCCGGCCCACCACAGCCCGTCCCAGCCCACCACAGCCCATCCAGGCCAACCACAGCCCATCACAGCCCGCCCCAGCCCACCACAACCCGTCTCCGCCCACCACAGACCATCCCCGCCCACCACAGCTCATCCCCGCCCACCACAGCCCATCCCGGCCCACCACAGCCCGTCCCGGCCCACCACAGCCCGTCCCGGCCCACCACAGTATGTCCCAGACCACCAGAGCCCATCCCAGCCCACCACAGAATGTCCCAGGCCACCACAGCCTGTCTCAGCCTATCCTAGCCCGTCCCAGCCCACCACAGCCCTTCACCGCCCACCACAGCCCGTCCCTGCTCCTCCCAGCCCGTCCCAGCCCACCACAGAATGTCCCAGCCCACCACAGACCGTCCCAGGCCGTCTCCGCACACCACAGCCCGTCTCCGCCCACCACAGCCCGTCCCCGCCCACCACAGCCCGTCCCCGCAAACCACAGCTTGTCCCAGCCCACCACAGCCCGTCCCAGCCCAACCACAGCCCGTTCCAGACGACCAGAGCCCACCACAGCCCACCACAGAATGTCTCAGCCTATCCCAGCCTGTCCCAGCCCGTTCCAGCCCGTCCCAGCCCACCACAGACCGTCCCAGCCCACCACAGACCGTCCCAGCCCACCACAGACCGTACCCGCCCACCACAGACCGTACCCGCCCACCACAGACCGTCCCGGACCACGACAGCCCGTCCCGGACCACGACAGCCCCTCCCGGACCACGACAGCCCCTCCTGGACCACGACAGCCCCTCCCGGACCACCACAGCCCGTCCCCGCCCACCACAGCTTGTCCCCGCAAACCACAGCTTGTCCCAGCCCACGACAGCCCGTCCCAGCCCAACCACAGCCCGTCCCGGACCACCAGAGCCCACCACAGCACACCACAGAATGTCTCAGCCTATCCCAGCCTGTCCCAGCCCGTCCCAGCCCACCACAGACCGTCCCAGCCCACCACAGCCCGCCCCAGCCCACCACAGCCCGTCCCAGCCCACCACAGCCCGTCCCCGCCCACCACAGCCCGTCCCCGCCCACCACAGCCCACTACGGCCCACCATGGCTCGCCATGGCTCACGACAGCCCACCACAGCCCACCACAGCCGGTTACAGCCTGTCCCAGCCCGTCCCGGCCCACCGCGGCCCGTCCCGGCCCACCTGTGTTAGGAACAGTATCTCACCTTCTTGATTTTGGCACCTCCTTTCGCTATGATGTTCTTGTGGAACTGTTTGCAGATGGGGACAGAAATAGAAAAGCTGTTTTCAACCTAAGGGAGAAAGGAAGGGAGACCTGAAGATTACACTGTCGTGGCAAGGGAGGCCCGACTTCAGGAGCTCTGATAAACGAGCTTTTGAAAACAGACCCAAGGAAGTTCTCTATACGAGGGACTTTTGTAAGACTAAACAAAGGCAAGGACGTTCCCCTATAGCCTTCCCATAACAGGTACTACCCCCTGCCTCCATTCAGCCAAAACAGCGCCGACAGCTCCCTCCTCTTGAGGTGTTTTAGCTCTACCCAAGCCAGTAGAGCTCTGCTTTGCCCCAGGGTTATCCAGGCACGTAGAAGGGAAGAGCAGGCAGACCTCCTTACCAGGTCTGCCACCATCTTTTCCATCGCAGCCCACCACAGCCCGTCTCAGCTCACCACAGCCCTTCCCAGCCCACCACACCCACCACAGCCCGTCCCAGCCCACCACAGCCCGTCCCACCCCACCACGGCCCATCCCGGCCCCCCATGGCCCGTCCCGGCCCGTCCCGGCCCACCACGGCCCACCAGAGCCAGTCCCGGCCCATCCCAGCCCGTCTCGTCCCGTCCCAGCTCGTGCCGTCCCGTCCCAGAACAGCCCGTCCCGTCCCAGCCCACCACAACCCGTCCCGTCCCTTCCCAGCACAGCCCGTCCCAGCCTGTCCCGTCCCGTTGCAGCTCGTCCCGTCCCGTCCCAGGCCTTCCCAGCCCACCGCAGCCCGTCCCAGCCCGTCACAGCTCGTCCCAGCCCGTCCCAGGCCTTCCAAGCCCACCCCAGCCCGTCCCAGCCCACCGCAGCCCGTCCCCGCCCACCGGAGCCCGTCCCCGCCCACGAAAGCCCGTCCCAGCTTACCACATCCCGTCCCAGCTTACCATAGCCCATCACAGCCCACCACGGTCCACCACAGCGCATTACAGCCTGTCCCAGCCCACCATGGCCTGTAACAACCCACCACGGCCCGTCCCAGCCCACCACAGCCCGTCCCGGCCTACTATGGCTCGTCCCAGCCCACCGCAGCCCGTCCCAACCCACCGCAGCCCGTCCCAGCCCGTCCCAGCCCACCGCAGCCCGTCCCAGCCAACCTTAGCTCGCCCCAGCCCACCACAGCCCGTCCCAGCCCACCACAGCCCGTCCCAGACCACCACAGCCCGTCCCAGCCCGTCCCAGCCCACCGCAGTCCGTCCCAGTCCACCGCAGCCCGTCCCAGCCCACCGCAGCCCGTCCCAGCCAACCACAGCCCCTTCCAGCTGTCCCAGCAAATCCCAGCCCACCACAGCCCGTCTCAGCTCACCACAGCGCGTCCCAGGCCACCACACCCACCACAGCCCGTCCCAGCCCAATCCAGCCCACCACAGCCCACCGCAGCCCGGTCCCAGCCCACCACACCCCACCGCAGCCGGTCCCAGCCCACCACACCACACCGCAGCCGGTCCCAGCCCACCACAGCCCATCCCACCACACCACTGCCCGTCCCAGCCCACCACGGCCCGTCCCAGCCCGTCTCGGCCTGTCCCAACCCGCCACGGCCCGTCCCAGCTCGCCACGGCCCGTCCCAGCCCGCCACGGCCCGTCCCAGCCCGCCACGGCCCGTCCCAGCCCACCACGGCCCGTCCCAGCCCACCACGGCCCGTCCCAGCTCACCACAGCCCGTCCCAGCCCACCACTGACCACCACAGTTCATCCCAGCCCACCACAGTTCGTCCCAGCCCGCTACGGCCCGTCCCGGCCCACCACGGCCCGTCCCAGCCCACCACGGCCCACCACGGCCCGTCCCAGCCCACGAAAGCCCGTCCCAGCCCACGAAAGCTCGTCCCAGCTTACCACATCCCGTCCCAGCTTACCATAGCCCATCACAGCCCACCACGGTCCACCACAGCGCACCACAGCCCGTCCCAGCCCACCATGGCCTGAAACAACCCACCACGGACCGTCCCAACCCACGACGGCCCGTCCCGGCCTACTACGGCTCGTCCCAGCCCACCACAGCCTACCCCAGCCCACCAGAGCCCATCCCAGCCCACCACCGCTCGTCCCAGCTCACCACAGCCCGTCCCAGCCATCCACAGGCCACTACAGCACACCACAGGCAATTACAACACACCACAGCCCGTCACAGCTCGTCCCAGCCCTTCCCAGCCCACCCCAGCATGCCCCAGGCCCCCACAGCCCACGACAGCCCATCCCAGACCAAGACAGCCCGTCCAAGCCCACCACAGACCACTACAGAACACCACAGACCACTACAGAACACCACAGCCTACCGCAGCCCACCACAGCCCGTCCCAGCTCGTCCAAGCCCGTCCCCGCCCACCACAGCCCGTCCCAGCTCGTCCCAGCCCGTCCCAGGCCTTCCCAGCCCACCACAGCCCGTCCTGGACCACGACAGCCCATCCGGGACCTACCACAACCCGTCCCCGACCACCACAGCAGGTCCAAGCCCACCACAGCCTGTCCCAGCCCACCACAGACCGTCCCAGCTCTCCACAGCTCTCCATAGCCCGTCCCAATCCTCCACAGCCCATCCCAGCCTAACACAGCCCGTCCCAGCCCAACACAGCTTATCCCAGCCCACTACAGCCCGTCCCAGCCCACCACAGCCCCACCCAGCCCATCACAGGCCACTACAGCACACCACAACCTACCGCAGACCACCACAGCCCGTCCCAGCCCATCACAGCTCGTACCAGCCCGACACAGCCCACCACAGCCCGTCTCAGCTCACCACAGCCTGTCCCAGCCCACCACGGCCCACCACAGCCCGTCCCAGCTAAACACAGTCCGTCCCAGCCCACCACACTCACCACAACTCGTCCCAGACCGTTCCAGCACAGCACAGCCCATCCAAGCCCACCACAGCCCGTCCCAGCCCACCATAGCCGTTCTAGCCCGTCCCAGCCCACCACAGCCCTTCCCAGCCCCCCACAGCCCACCACAGCCCCTCCCAGCCCTACACAGGCTGTCCCAGACCGTCCCAGCCCACCACAGCCCGTCCCAGCCCACCACAGCCCGTCCCAGCCCACCAAAGCCCGTCCCAGGCCTTCCCCACCCACCACAGCCTGTCCCGGACCACGACAGCCCGTCCCGGACCTACCACAACCCATCCTCGACCACAACAGCAGGTGCAAGCCCACAACAGCCTGTTCCAGCCCACCACACACCGTGCCAGCCCACCACAGCCCATCCCAAACCACCACAGCCTGTCCCAGCCCATCCCAGCCCACCACAGCCCGTCCCAGCCCACCACAGGCCACCATAGCCCGTCCCAGCACACAACAGCCCGTCCCAGCCCACCAGAGCCCGGCCCGGCCCACCTCAGCTTGTCAGAGCTCATCCTAGCCCACCACAGCCCGTCACAGGCCGTCCCAGCCCACCACATAAAGTACCAGCCCACCATAACCAACCACAGCCTATCCCAGTCCACCACGGCCCGTCCGAGCCCACCCCAGCCCACCAAAGCCCACCACAGCCCATCTGAGCTCACCACAGCCCGTCCCAGCCCACCACGGCCCGTCCCAGCCCACCACGGCCCGTCCCAGCCCACCACGGCCCAGCCCAGCCCACCACGGCCCGTCCCAGCCCGTCCCCGCTCGTCCCAGCCCACCACAGCCCACCACAGCTGGTCACAGCCCACCACAGCCTGTCCCAGCCCATCCCAGCCCACGACAGCCCGTCACAGCCTGTCCCAGCCCGCCACAGCCCGTCCCAGCCGACCACAGCTTTTCCCAGCTTGTCCCAGACCACCACAGACCGTCCCAGCCCACCGCAGCCCGTCCCAGCCCACCACATCAAGTACCAGTCCGTCCCAGCCCACCACGGCCCGTCCCAGCCCACCGCAGCCCGTCCCAGCCCACCACAGCCCGTCCCAGCCGTCCCAGCAAATCCCAGCCCACCACAGACCGTCTCAGCTCACCACAGCCCGTCCCTACCCACCACAGCGTGTCCCAACCCACCACAGCCCACCACAGCCCTTCAGAACCCACCACAGCCCACCACAGCCCGTCCCAGCCCACCACAGCTCGTCCCAGGCCACCACAGACCACCACAGCCCACCACAGCCCGTGCCAGCCCACCACAGCCCGCCTCAGCCCACGACAGCCTGTCCCAGCCCACCACAACCCGTCCCAGCCCACCACAGCCCACCACAGCTTGTCCCAGACCACCACAGCTCTTCCCAGCCCACCATAACCAACCACAGCCTATCCCAGCCGATCCCAGCCCACCACAGCCCGTCCCATCACACCACAGCCCACCACAGCCCGTCCCAGCCAACCACGGCCCGTCCCAGCCCACCACAGCCCGTCCCAGCCCACCACGGCCCACCACGGCCCATCCGGGCCCAACACAGCCCACCAAGGCGCACCACAGCCCATCCCAGGCCATTACAGCCTGTCCCAGACCACCACATCCCACCACAGCCCACCACGGCCGACCACAACCCACCACGGCCCATCCAAGCCCACCACGGTCCACCACGGCACGTCCCAGCCCACCACAGAGCACCACAGCCCGTCCCAGCCCGTCCCAGCCCACCACAGTATGTCCCAGACCACCAGAGCCCGTCCCAGCCCACCACAGCCCGTCCCAGCCCACCACAGCCCACCACGCCCCGTGCCAACCCACCAGAGCCCGTCCCAGCTCACCACAGCCCACCACAGCCCGTCCCCGCCAACCACAGCGCACCACAGCCCGTCCCAACCCACCAGAGCCCGTCCCAACTTACCACATCCCGTCCCAGCTTACCACAGCCCATCACAGCCCACCGCGGTCCACCACAGCCCACCACAGCCCGTCCCAG
Source organism: Falco biarmicus (assembly GCF_023638135.1). NCBI lineage: Eukaryota > Metazoa > Chordata > Aves > Falconiformes > Falconidae > Falco > Falco biarmicus. Next base: position 314,013 of record NW_026611681.1, on the reverse strand, counting down.
CCCACCACGGCCCATAACAACCCACCACGGACCGTCCCGGCGTACTACGGCACGTCCCAGCCGACCACAGCCTGTCCCAGCCCACCAGAGCCCGTCCCAGTCCACCACGGCCCGTCCCAGCTCACCACGGCCCGTCCCAGCCCGTCCTAGCCCACCGCAGCCCGTCCCAGCCCACCGCAGCCCGTCCCAGCCCACCGCAGCCTGTCCCAGCCCACCGCAGCTCGTCCCAGCCGTCCCAGCAAATCCCAGCCCACCATAGCTAGTCTCAGCTCACCACAGCGCGTCCCAGTCCACCACACCCACCACAGCCCGTCCCAGCCCATTCCAGCCCACCACAGCCAGTACCAGCCCACCACAGCTCACCGCAGACGGTCCCAGCCCACCACACCCCACCGCAGCCTGTCCCAGCCCACCACAGCCCGTCCCACCACACCAGAGTCCGTCCCAGCCCACCACGGCCCGTCACAGCTTACCACGGCCCACCACGGCTTGCCACGGCCCATCCCAGCCCACCACAGCCCTTCCCAGCCAACCACGGCCCACCACAGCCCGTCACGGCCCGTCCCAGACCGTCCCAGCCCACCACAGCCCGTCCCCGCCCACCACAGCCCGTCCCAGCCCACCACAGCCCGTCCCAGCCCGTCTCAGCTCACCACAGCCCTTCCCACCCCACCACAGCCCACCAGAGGCCATCCCGGACCACCACAGCCCGTCCCAGCCCACCACAGCGCGTCCCCACCCAACACAGCCCGTCCCAGCCCCTCCCAGCCCGTCTCAGCCCACCACAGCCTGTCCCAGCTCGTCCAAGCCTGTCCCAGACCCCCAGAGCCCATCGCAGCCCACCACAGCCCGTCACAGCCCGTCCCAGCTCTCCACAACCCACCACAGCCCTTCCCAGCCCGTCCCAGCCCACCACAGCCCGTCCCAGCCCACCACGGCCCACGAAAGCCCACCACAGCCCACCACGGCCCACCACAGCATGTCCCAGCCCACCACAGCCCGTCCCAGCCCGTCCCAGACCACCACAGCCCGTCCCAGCCCCTCCCAGCCCGTCCCAGACCACCAGAGCCCGTCGCAGCCCACCACAGCCCGTCACAGCTCTCCACAACCCACCACAGCCCGTCCCAGCTTACCACAGCCCACCACAGACCGTCCCAGCCCACCACAGCCCACGAAAGCCCACCACGGCCCACCACAGTTCACCACAGCCCGTCCCAGCCCACCACAGCCCTCCAGAGCCCGTCTCAGCTCACCACAGCCTGTCCCAGCCCACCACAGCCCACCGCAGCCCATCCCAGCCCACCACGGCCCGTCCCAGCCCGTGCCAACCCGTCACAACACACCACAGCCCACCACAGCCCGTCCCTACCCACCACAGCGTGTCCCAACCCACCACAGCCCACCACAGCCCACCACAGCCCGTCCCAGGCCACCACAGACCACCACAGCCCAACACAGCCCGTGCCACCCCACCACAGCCCGCCTCAGCACACTACAGCCCATCCCAGCCTACCACAGCCCGTCCCAGCCCACCACAGCCCACCACAGCTTGTCCCAGACCACCACAGCTCTTCCCAGCCCACCATAACCAACCACAGCCTATCCCAGCCAATCCCAGCCCACCACAGCCCGTCCCATCACACCACAGCCCACCACAGCCCGTCCCAGCCAACCACGGCCCGTCCCAGCCCACCACAGCCCGTCCCAGCCCACCACGGCCCACCACGGCCCATCCGGGCCCAACACAGCCCACCAAGGCGCACCACAGCCCATCCCAGGCCATTACAGCCTGTCCCAGACCACCACATCCCATCTCAGCCCACCACAGCCCGTCCCAGCCCACCACAACCGACCACAGCCCACCACAGCCCACCACGGCCGACCACAGCCCACCACGGCAGACCACAGCCCACCACGGCCCATCCAAGCCCACCACGGCCCATCCAAGCCCACCACGGTCCACCACGGCACGTCCCAGCCCACCACAGAGCACCACAGCCCGTCCCAGCCCGTCCCAGCCCACCACAGTATGTCCCAGACCACCAGAGCCCGTCCCAGCCCACCACAGCCCGTCCCAGCCCACCACAGCCCACCACGCCCCGTGCCAACCCACCAGAGCCCGTCCCAGCTCACCACAGCCCACCACAGCCCGTCCCAGACCACAAGAGGTCGTCCCAGCCCACCACTAACCCACCAAAGCCCGTCCCCGCCCACCACAGCCCGTCCCAGCCAACCACAGCGCACCACAGCCTGCCCCAACCCACCTGAGCCCGTCCCAGCTTACCACAGCCCACCACAGCCCACCACAGCCCGTCCCAGCCCACGAGAGGTCGTCCCAGCTCACCACAACCCACCACAGCCCTTCCCAGCCCGTCCCAGCCCACCACAGCCCGTCCCAGCCCACCACGGCCGCCGCAGACCATCAGAGCCCGTCCCAGCCCACCACAATCCCGTCCCAGCCCACTATAGCCCGTCCCAGCCCACCACAACCCGTTCTAGCTCACCACAACCCACCACAGCGCACCATAGCCCACCACAGCCCACCACAGCGCACCAGAGTCTGTCCCGGCCCACCAGAGCCTGTCCCAGCCCACCACAGCCCGTCCCAGCCCACCGCAGCCCGCCACGGCCCGTCCCAGCCCACCACAGCCCATTCCAGACCACCAGAGCCCTTCCCAGTTCACCACAGCCCACCACAGCCCGTCCAATTTCACCACAGCCCGTCTCAGCTCACCACAACCCACCACAGCCCGTCCCAGCCCACCACGGCCCGTCCCAGCCCACCACGGCCCGTCCCAGCCCACCACATCCCGTCCCAGCCCACCAGAGCCCGTCCCAGCCTGTTTCAGCCCAGCACGGCTAACCACGGCCTGTCCCGGCCCACCACGGCCAACCACGGTCCACCATGGCCCACCAGAGCACACCACGGCCCACCACGGCCCTTCCCAGTCCACCACAGCCCACCACAGCCTGTCCCAGCCCACCACGGCCCGTCCCAGCCCACCACGGCCCACCCCAGCCCACCACGGCCCGTCCCAGCCCACCACGGCCCATCACAGCCCACCACAGTTCACCACAGCCCGTCCTAGCCCAGCACGGCCCGTCCCAGCCCACCACGGACCACCACGGCCCATCTCAGCCCACCACAGCCTGTCCAAGCTCAGCACAGCCCTCCACAACCCTCCACAGCCCGTCCCAACCCTCCACAGCTCATCCCAGCCTACCACAGCCCGTCGCAGCCCAACACAGCTTATCCCAGCCCACCGCAGCCCGTCCCAGCCCACGGCAGCCCGTCCCAGCCCACCACAGCCCACCACAGGTCAGCACAGCCCACCACCGGTCACCACAGCCCACCACCGGTCACCACAGCCTGTTTCAGCCCACCACAGTAAACCACGGCCCGTCCCAGCCCACCACGGCCCGCCATGGACCACCACAGCTCGTCCAAGATAAACACGGCGCACCACAGCCCACCACGGCCCGTCCCGGCCCACCACAGCCCGTCCCAGCACACCACAGCCCACCACAGCCCATCACAGCCCACCACAGCCCGTCCCAGCTTACCACAGCCCACCACAGACGGTCCCAGCCCACCACAGCCCGTCCCAGCCCACCACAGCCCGTCCCAGCCCACCACTGCCCGTCCCAGCCCGTCCCAGCCCGTCCCAACCCACCACAGCCCGTCCCAGCCCACCACAGCCCACCACAGCCCACCGCAGCCCATCCCAGCCCACCACGGCCCGTCCCAGCCCGTGCCAACCCGTCACAACACACCACAGCCCACCACAGCCCGTCCCTACCCACCACAGCGTGTCCCAACCCACCACAGCCCTTCAGAACCCACCACAGCCCACCACAGCCCGTCCCAGCCCACCACAGCTTGTCCCAGGCCACCACAGACCACCACAGCCCACCACAGCCCGTGAAGCCCACCACAGCCCGCCTCAGCCCACTACTGCCCGTCCCAGCCCACCACAGCCCGTCCCAGCCCACCATAACCAACCACAGCCTATCCCAGCCGATCCCAGCCCACCACAGCCCGTCCCATCACACCACAGCCCACCACTGCCCGTCCCAGCCAACCACGGCCCGTCCCAGCCCACCACAGCCCGTCCCAGCCCACCACGGCCCACCACAGCCCACCACGGCCCATCCGGGCCCAACACAGCCCACCAAGGCGCACCACAGCCCATCCCAGCCCATTACAGCTTGTCCCAGACCACCACATCCCATCTCAGCCCACCACAGCCCGTCCCAGCCCACCACAGCCCACGACAGCTCGTCCCAGCCCACCACGGCCCGTCTCAGCCCACCACGGCCCGTCTCAGCCCACCACAGCCCGTCCCAGCCCACCACGGCCCGTCCCAGCCCACCACATCCCGTCCCAGCCCACCAGAGCCCGTCCCAGCCTGTTTCAGCCCAGCACGGCTAACCACGGCCTGTCCCAGCCCACCACGGCCAACCACGGTCCACCATGGCCCACCAGAGCACACCACGGCCCACCACGGCCCTTCCCAGTCCACCACAGCCCACCACAGCCTGTCCCAGCCCACCACGGCCCGTCCCAGCCCACCACGGCCCACCCCAGCCCACCACGGCCCGTCCCAGCCCACCACGGCCCATCACAGCCCACCACAGTTCACCACAGCCCGTCCTAGCCCACCACGGCCCGTCCCAGCCCACCACGGACCACCACGGCCCATCTCAGCCCACCACAGCCTGTCCAAGCCCAGCACAGCCCTCCACAACCCTCCACAGCCCGTCCCAACCCTCCACAGCTCATCCCAGCCTACCACAGCCCGTCGCAGCCCAACACAGCTTATCCCAGCCCACCCAAACCCGTCCCAGCCCACCACAGCCCACCACAGGTCACCACAGCCCACCACCGGTCACCACAGCCCACCACCGGTCACCACAGCCTGTTTCAGCCCACCACAGTAAACCACGGCCCGTCCCAGCCCACCACGGCCCGCCATGGCCCACCACAGCTCGTCCCAGATAAACACGGCGCACCACAGCCCACCACGGCCCGTCCCGGCCCACCACAGCCTGTCCCAGCACGCCACAGCCCACCACAGCCCATCACAGCCCACCACAGCCCGTCCCAGCTTACCACAGCCCACCACAGCCCGTCCCAGCCCACCACAACCGACCACAGCCCACCACAGCCCACCACGGCCGACCACAGCCCACCACGGCAGACCACAGCCCACCACGGCCCATCCAAGCCCACCACGGCCCATCCAAGCCCACCACGGTCCACCACGGCACGTCCCAGCCCACCACAGAGCACCACAGCCCGTCCCAGCCCACCACAGTATGTCCCAGACCACCAGAGCCCGTCCCAGCCCACCACAGCCCGTCCCAGCCCACCACAGCCCACCACGCCCCGTGCCAACCCACCAGAGTCCATCCCAGCTCACCACAGCCCACCACAGCCCGTCCCAGACCACAAGAGGTCGTCCCAGCCCACCACTAACCCACCAAAGCCCGTCCCCGCCCACCACAGCCCGTCCCAGCCAACCACAGCGCACCACAGCCTGCCCCAACCCACCTGAGCCCGTCCCAGCTTACCACAGCCCACCACAGCCCGTCACAGCCCGTCCCAGCCCACCAGAGGTCGTCCCAGCTCACCACAACCCACCACAGCCCTTCCCAGCCCGTCCCAGCCCACCACAGCCCGTCCCAGCCCACCACGGCCGCCGCAGACCATCAGAGCCCGTCCCAGCCCACCACAATCCCGTCCCAGCCCCCTATAGCCCGTCCCAGCCCACCACAACCCGTTCTAGCTCACCACAACCCACCACAGCACACCATAGCCCACCACAGCCCACCACAGCGCACCAGAGTCTGTCCCGGCCCACCAGAGCCTGTCCCAGCCCACCACAGCCCGGCCCAGCCCGCCACGGCCCGTCCCAGCCCACCACAGCCCATTCCAGACCACCAGAGCCCTTCCCAGTTCACCACAGCCCACCACAGCCCGTCTCAGCTCACCACAACCCACCACCGCCCGTCCCAGCCCACCGCAGCCTATCCCAACCCGTCCCAGCCCATCACGGCCCGTCCCAGCCCACCACGGCCCGTCCCAGCCCGTCCCAGCCCACGACAGCCCGTCCCAGCCCACGACAGCCCGTCCCAGCCCACCAGAGCCCACCAGAGCCCACCAAAGTTCGTCCCAGCCCACCACAGCCCACAAGAGCTTGTCACAGACCACCACAGCCCGTCCAAGCCCAACACGGCCCACTACGGCCCACCACAGCCCGTCCCAGCCCACCACAGCCCGTCCCAGCCCACCACAGCCCGTCCCAGCCCACCACAGCCCGTCCCAGACCACCACAGCCTCTCACAGCACACCACAGCCCGTAACAGCCCACCACAGCAAGTACCAGCCCGTCCCAGCCCACCACGGCCCGTCTCAGCCCACCACGGCCCGTCTCAGCTCACCACAACCCGTCCCAGACGACCACACCCCGTCCCAGCCCACCACAGCCCACCACAGCCCACCACATCCCGTCCCAGCCCACCAGAGCCCGTCCCAGCCCACCAGAGCCCGTCCAGCCTGTTTCAGCCCAGCACGGCTAACCACGGCCTGTCCCGGCCCACCACGGCCAACCACGGTCCACCATGGCCCACCAGAGCACACCACGGCCCACCACGGCCCTTCCCAGTCCACCACAGCCCACCACAGCCTGTCCCAGCCCACCACGGCCCGTCCCAGCCCACCACGGCCCACCCCAGCCCACCACGGCCCGTCCCAGCCCACCACGGCCCATCACAGCCCACCACAGTTCACCACAGCCCGTCCTAGCCCAGCACGGCCCGTCCCAGCCCACCACGGACCACCACGGCCCATCTCAGCCCACCACAGCCTGTCCAAGCCCAGCACAGCCCTCCACAACCCTCCACAGCCCGTCCCAACCCTCCACAGCTCATCCCAGCCTACACAGCCCGTCCCAGCCCAACACAGCTTATCCCAGCCCACCGAAACCCGTCCCAGCCACCACAGCCCACCACAGGTCACCACAGCCCACCACCGGTCACCACAGCCCACCACCGGTCACCACAGCCTGTTTCAGCCCACCACAGTAAACCACGGCCCGTCCCAGCCCACCACGGCCCGCCATGGCCCACCACAGCTCGTCCCAGATAAACACGGCGCACCACAGCCCACCACGGCCCGTCCCGGCCCACCACAGCCCGTCCCAGCACACCACAGCCCACCACAGCCCACCACAGCCCGTCCCAGCCCACCACTGCCCGTCCCAGCCCACCACAGCCCGTCCCAGCCCACCACAGCCCGTCCCAGCCCACCACAGCCCGTCCCAGCCCACCACTGCCCGTCCCAGCCCGTCCCAACCCACCACAGCCCGTCCCAGCCCACCACAGCCCACCACAGCCCACCGCAGCCCATCCCAGCCCACCACGGCCCGTCCCAGCCCGTGCCAACCCGTCACAACACACCACAGCCCACCACAGCCCGTCCCTACCCACCACAGCGTGTCCCAACCCACCACAGCCCACCACAGCCCTTCAGAACCCACCACAGCCCACCACAGCCCGTCCCAGCCCACCACAGCCCATCCCAGGCCACCACAGACCACCACAGCCCACCACGGCCCGTGAAGCCCACCACAGCCCGCCTCAGCCCACTACAGCCCGTCCCAGCCCACCACAGCCCGTCCCAGCCCACCATAACCAACCACAGCCTATCCCAGCCGATCCCAGCCCACCACAGCCCGTCCCATCACACCACAGCCCACCACTGCCCGTCCCAGCCAACCACGGCCCGTCCCAGCCAACCACAGCGCACCACAGCCTGCCCCAACCCACCAGAGGTCGTCCCAGCTCACCACAACCCACCACAGCCCTTCCCAGCCCGTCCCAGCCCACCACGGCCGCCGCAGACCATCAGAGCCCGTCCCAGCCCACCACAATCCCGTCCCAGCCCACTATAGCCCGTCCCAGCCCACCACAACCCGTTCTAGCTCACCGCAACCCACCACAGCGCACCATAGCCCACCACAGCCCACCACAGCGCACCAGAGTCTGTCCCGGCCCACCAGAGCCTGTCCCAGCCCACCACAGCCCGTCCCAGCCCACCGCAGCCCGCCACGGCCCGTCCCAGCCCACCACAGCCCATTCCAGACCACCAGAACCCTTCCCAGTTCACCACAGCCCACCACAGCCCGTCCAATTTCACCACAGCCCGTCTCAGCTCACCACAACCCACCACAGCCCGTCCCAGCCCACCGCAGCCTATCCCAACCCGTCCCAGCCCACCACAGCCCGTCCCAGCCCACCACGGCCCGTCCCAGCCCGTCCCAGCCCACGACAGCTCGTCCCAGCCCACGACAGTCCGTCCCAGCCCACCACAGCACGTCCCAGCCCACCACAGACCACCACAGCCCACCACAGCCCATGAAGCCCACCACAGCCCGCCTCAGCCCACTACAGCCCGTCCCAGCCCACCGCAGCCCGTCCCAGCCCACCACGGCCCGTCTCAGCCCACCACGGCCCGTCTCAGCTCACCACAACCCGTCCCAGACGACCACAGCCCGTCCCAGCCCACCACAGCCCGTCCCAGCCCGTCCCAGCCCACCAGAGCCCGTCCCAGCCCACCACGGCCCGTCTCAGCCCACCACAGCCTGTCCAAGCCCAGCACAGCCCTCCACAGCCCGTCCCAACCCTCCACAGCTCATCCCAGCCTACCACAGCCCGTCGCAGCCCAACACAGCTTATCCCAGCCCACCGCAGCCCGTCCCAGCCCACCGCAGCCCGTCCTAGCCCACCGAAACCCGTCCCAGCCCACCGCAACCCGTCCCAGCCCACCACAGCCCACCACCGGTCAGCACAGCCCACCACCGGTCACCACAGCCTGTTTCAGCCCACCACGGCAAACCACGGCCCGTCCCAGCCCACCACGGCCCGCCATGGCCCACCACAGCTCGTCCCAGATAAACACGGCGCACCACAGCCCACCACGGCCCGTCCCGGCCCACCACAGCCCGTCCCAGCTTACCACAGCCCACGACAGACCGTCCCAGCCCACCACAGCCCGTCCCAGCTTACCACAGACCACCACAGACCGTCCCAGCCCACCACAGCCCGTCCCAGCCAACCACGGCCCGTCCCAGCCCACCAAAGCCCGTCCCAGCCCACCACAGCCCGTCCCAGCTCGTCCCAGACCACCACAGCCTCTCACAGCACACCACAGCCCGTAACAGCCCACCACAGCAAGTACCAGCCCGTCCCAGCCCACCACGGCCCGTCTCAGCCCACCACGGCCCGTCTCAGCTCACCACAACCCGTCCCAGACGACCACAGCCCGTCCCAGCCCACCACAGCCCACCACAGCCCGTCCCAGCCCACCACGGCCCGTTCCAGCCCACCACATCCCGTCCCAGCCCACCAGAGCCCGTCCCAGCCTGTTTCAGCCCACCACGGCTAACCACGGCCTGTCCCGGCCCACCACGGTCAACCACGGTCCACCATGGCCCACCAGAGCACACCACGGCCCACCACGGCCCTTCCCAGTCCACCACAGCCCACCACAGCCTGTCCCAGCCCACCACGGCCCGTCCCAGCCCACCACGGCCCGTCGCAGCCCACCACGGCCCGTCGCACCCCACCATGGCCCGTCCCAGCCCACCACAGCCCGTGCCAGCCCACCACAGCCCGTTCCAGCCCACCACACCCCGTCCCAGCCCACCACAGCCCGTCCCAGCCCACCACAGCCCGTCCCAGCCCACCACTGCCCGTCCCAGCCCGTCCCAGCCCGTCCCAGCTCGTCCCAGCCCGTCCCAGACCACCAGAGCCCGTCCCAGCCCGTCCCAGACCACCAGAGCCTGTCCCAGCCAACCACAGGCCGTCACAGCCCATCCCAGCTCTCCACAACCCACCACAGCTCGTCGCAGCCCACCATAGCCCGTCTCAGCCCACCACAACCCGTCCTAGCCCACCACAGCCCGTCCCAGCTTACCAAAGCTCACCACAGCCCGTCGCAGCCCACCACAACCCGTCCCAGCCCACCACAGCCCGTCCCCGCCCACCACAGCCCGTCCAAGGCCATCCCAGCCCACCACAACCCGTCCCAGCCTGTCCCAGACCACCAGAGCCCGTCGCAGCCCACCACAGGCCGTAACAGCCCATCCCAGCTCTCCACAACCCACCACAGCTCGTCCCAGCACACCACAGACCGTCCTAGCCCGTCCCCGCCCACCACAGCCCGTCCCAGCCCACCGCAGCCCACCACAGCCCATCCCAGCCCATCCCATTCCACCACGGCCCGTCCCAGCCCACCACGGCCCACCACAGCCCACCGCGGCCCGTCCCAGCCAACCGCGGCCCGTCCCAGCCCACCACGGCCCACCACAGCCTGTCCCAGCCCACCACAGCCCGTCCCTACTCACCGCAGCCCACCACAGCCCGTCCCAGCCCACCACGACCCGTCCCAGCCCACCACGGCCCGTCCCAGCCCACCACGGCCCGTCCCAGCCCACCACGGCCCGTCCCAGCCCACCACGGCCTGTCCCAGGTCACCACAGCCCGTCCCAGCCCACCACGGCCGCCGCAGACCATCAGAGCCCGTCCCAGCCCACCACAATCCCGTCCCAGCCCACTATAGCCCGTCCCAGCCAAACCACAACCCGTTCTAGCTCACCACAACCCACCACAGCGCACCATAGCCCACCACAGCCCACCACAGCGCACCAGAGTCTGTCCCGGCCCACCAGAGCCTGTCCCAGCCCACCACAGCCCGTCCAAGCCCACCACAGCCCGCCACGGCCCGTCCCAGCCCACCATGGCCTGCCATGGCCCACCACAGCTCGTCCCAGATAAACACGGCGCACCACAGCCCACTACGGCCCGTCCCGGCCCACCACAGCCCGTCCCAGCACACCACAGCCCACAACAGCCCATCACAGCCCACCACAGCCCGTCCCAGCTTACCACAGCCCACCACAGACCGTCCCAGCCCACCACAGCCCGTCCCAGCCCACCACTGCCCGTCCCAGCCCGTCCCAGCCCGTTCCCAACCCTCCAAAGCCCGTCCCAGCACACCACAGCCCATCACAGCCCACCACAGCCCGTCCCAGCTTACCACAGCCCACACCAGACTGTCCCAGCCCACCACAGCCCGTCCCAGCCCACCACAACCCGTCCCAGCCCACCACAGCCCGTCCCAGCCCACCACAGCCCGTCCCAGCTCGTCCCAGACCACCACAGCCTCTCACAGCACACCAGAGCCCGTAACAGCCCACCACAGCAAGTACCAGCCCGTCCCAGCCCACCACGGCCCGTCTCAGCCCACCACGGCCCGTCTCAGCTCACCACAACCTGTCCCAGACGACCACAGCCCGTCCCAGCCCACCACAGCCCACCACAGCCCGTCCCAGCCCACCACGGCCCGTCCCAGCCCACCACAGCCCGTCCCAGCCCACCAGAGCCCGTCCCAGCCTGTTTCAGCCCAGCACGGCTAACCACGGCCTGTCCCGGCCCACCACGGCCAACCACGGTCCACCATGGCCCACCAGAGCACACCACGGCCCACCACGGCCCTTCCCAGTCCACCACAGCCCACCACAGCCTGTCCCAGCCCACCACGGCCCGTCCCAGCCCACCACAGCCCGTCCCAGCCCACCACGGCCCATCACAGCCCGTCCTAGCCCAGTACGGCCCGTCCCAGCCCACCACGGACCAGCACGGCCCATCTCAGCCCACCACAGCCTGTCCAAGCCAGCACAGCCCTCCACAAACCCTCCACAGCCCGTCCCAACCCTCCACAGCTCATCCCAGCCTACCACAGCCCGTCGCAGCCCAACACAGCTTATCCCAGCCCACCGCAGCCCGTCCCAGCCCACCGCAGCCCGTCCTAGCCCACCGAAACCCGTCCCAGCCCACCACAGCCCGTCCCAGCCCACCACAGCCCACCACAGCACACCACAGCCCGTCCCAGCTCACCACAGCCCACCACAGCCTGTCCCAGCCCATCACAGCCTGTCCCAGCCCTTCCCATTCCACCACACCGAGTCCCAGCCCACCACAGCCCATCCCAGCACGTCCCAGCCCGTCCCAGCCCGTCCCAGCTCGTCCCAGCCCGTCCCAGACCACCAGAGCCCGTCCCAGCCCGTCCCAGACCACCAGAGCCCGTCCCAGCCAACCACAGGCCGTCACAGCCCATCCCAGCTCTCCACAACCCACCACAGCTCGTCGCAGCCCACCATAGCCCGTCTCAGCCCACCACAATTCGTCCTAGCCCACCACAGCCCGTCCCAGCTTACCAAAGCTCACCACAGCCCGTCGCAGCCCACCACAACCCGTCCCAGCCCACCACAGCCCGTCCCCGCCCACCACAGCCCGTCCAAGGCCATCCCAGCCCACCACAACCCGTCCCAGCCTGTCCCAGACCACCAGAGCCCGTCGCAGCCCACCACAGGCCGTAACAGCCCATCCCAGCTCTCCACAACCCACCACAGCTCGTCCCAGCACACCACAGACTGTCCCAGCCCGTCCCCGCCCACCACAGACCGTCCCAGCCCACCGCAGCCCACCACAGCCCATCCCAGCCCATCCCATTCCACCACGGCCCGTCCCAGCCCACCACGGCCCACCACAGCCCACCGCGGCCCGTCCCAGCCAACCGCGGCCCGTCCCAGCCCACCACGGCCCACCACAGCCTGTCCCAGCCCACCACAGCCCGTCCCTACTCACCGCAGCCCACCACAGCCCGTCCCAGCCCACCACGACCCGTCCCAGCCCACCACGGCCCGTCCCAGCCCACCACGGCCCGTCCCAGCCCACCACGGCCTGTCCCAGCCCACCACGGCCTGTCCCAGCCCACCACGGCCCGTCCCAGGTCACCACAGCCCGTCCCAGCCCACCACGGCCGCCGCAGACCATCAGAGCCCGTCCCAGCCCACCACAATCCCGTCCCAGCCCACTATAGCCCGTCCCAGCCAAACCACAACCCGTTCTAGCTCACCACAACCCACCACAGCGCACCATAGCCCACCACAGCCCACCACAGCGCACCAGAGTCTGTCCCGGCCCACCAGAGCCTGTCCCAGCCCACCACAGCCCGTCCCAGCCCACCGCAGCCCGCCACGGCCCGCCCCAGCCCACCACGGCCTGCCATGGCCCACCACAGCTCGTCCCAGATAAACACGGCGCACCACAGCCCACCACGGCCCGTCCCGGCCCACCACAGCCCGTCCCAGCACACCACAGCCCACCACAGCCCATCACAGCCCACCACAGCCCGTCCCAGCTTACCACAGCCCACCACAGACCGTCCCAGCCCACCACAGACCGTCCCAGCCCACCACAGCCCGTCCCAGCCCACCACTGCCCGTCCCAGCCCACCACTACCCGTCCCAGCCCGTCCCAGCCCGTCCCAACCCTCCAAAGCCCGTCCCAGCACACCACAGCCCATCACAGCCCACCACAGCCCGTCCCAGCTTACCACAGCCCACACCAGACTGTCCCAGCCCACCACAGCCCGTCCCAGCCCACCACAGCCCGTCCCAGCCCACCACAGCCCGTCCCAGCCCACCACTGCCCGTCCCAGCCCGTCCCAGCCCGTCCCAACCCACCACAGCCCGTCCCAGCCCACCACAGCCCACCACAGCCCACCGCAGCCCATCCCAGCCCACCACGGCCCGTCCCAGCCCGTGCCAACCCGTCACAACACACCACAGCCCACCACAGCCCGTCCCTACCCACCACAGCGTGTCCCAACCCACCACAGCCCACCACAGCCCTTCAGAACCCACCACAGCCCACCACAGCCCGTCCCAGCCCACCACAGCACGTCCCAGGCCACCACAGACCACCACAGCCCACCGCAGCCCGTGAAGCCCACCACAGCCCGCCTCAGCCCACTACAGCCCGTCCCAGCCCACCACAGCCCACCACAGCTTGTCCCAGACCACCACAGCTCTTCCCAGCCCACCATAACCAACCACAGCCTATCCCAGCCGATCCCAGCCCACCACAGCCCGTCCCATCACACCACAGCCCACCACAGCCCGTCCCAGCCAACCACGGCCCGTCCCAGCCCACCACAGCCCGTCCCAGCCCACCACGGCCCACCACAGCCCACCACGGCCCATCCGGGCCCAACACAGCCCACCAAGGCGCACCACAGCCCATCCCAGCCCATTACAGCCTGTCCCAGACCACCACATCCCATCTCAGCCCACCACAGCCCGTCCCAGCCCACCACAACCGACCACAGCCCACCACAGCCCACCACGGCCGACCACAGCCCACCACGGCAGACCACAGCCCACCACGGCCCATCCAAGCCCACCACGGCCCATCCAAGCCCACCACGGTCCACCACGGCACGTCCCAGCCCACCACAGAGCACCACAGCCCGTCCCAGCCCGTCCCAGCCCACCACAGTATGTCCCAGCCCACCAGAGCCCGTCCCAGCCCACCACAGCCCGTCCCAGCCCACCACAGCCCACCACGCCCCGTGCCAACCCACCAGAGCCCGTCCCAGCTCACCACAGCCCACCACAGCCCGTCCCAGCCAACCACAGCCCGTCCCAGCCCACCACTAACCCACCAAAGCCCGTCCCCGCCCACCACAGCCCGTCCCAGCCAACCACAGCGCACCACAGCCTGCCCCAACCCACCTGAGCCCGTCCCAGCTTACCACAGCCCACCACAGCCCGTCCCAGCCCACCAGAGGTCGTCCCAGCTCACCACAACCCACCACAGCCCGTCACAGCCCGTCCCAGCCCACCACGGCCGCCGCAGACCATCAGAGCCCGTCCCAGCCCACCACAATCCCGTCCCAGCCCACTATAGCCCGCCCCAGCCCACCACAACCCGTTCTAGCTCACCACAACCCACCACAGCGCACCAGAGTCTGTCCCGGCCCACCAGAGCCTGTCCCAGCCCACCACAGCCCGTCCCAGCCCACCGCAGCCCGCCACGGCCCGTCCCAGCCCACCACAGCCCATTCCAGACCACCAGAGCCCTTCCCAGTTCACCACAGCCCACCACAGCCCGTCCAATTTCACCACAGCCCGTCTCAGCTCACCACAACCCACCACAGCCCGTCCCAGCCCACCGCAGCCTATCCCAACCCGTCCCAGCCCACCACCGCCCGTCCCAGCCCACCACGGCCCGTCCCAGCTCACCACAGCCCACCACAGCCCGTCCCAGCCCACCACAGCCCGTCCCAGCCCACCACTAACCCACCAAAGCCCGTCCCCGCCCACCACAGCCCGTCCCAGCCAACCACAGCGCACCACAGCCTGCCCCAACCCACCTGAGCCCGTCCCAGCTTACCACAGCCCACCACAGCCCGTCCCAGCCCACCAGAGGTCGTCCCAGCTCACCACAACCCACCACAGCCCGTCACAGCCCACCACAGCCCACCACAGCCCGTCCCAGCCCACCACGGCCGCCGCAGACCATCAGAGCCCGTCCCAGCCCACCACAATCCCGTCCCAGCCCACTATAGCCCGTCCCAGCCCACCACAACCCGTTCTAGCTCACCACAACCCACCACAGCGCACCAGAGTCTGTCCCGGCCCACCAGAGCCTGTCCCAGCCCACCACAGCCCGTCCCAGCCCACCGCAGCCCGCCACGGCCCGTCCCAGCCCACCACAGCCCATTCCAGACCACCAGAGCCCTTCCCAGTTCACCACAGCCCACCACAGCCCGTCCAATTTCACCACAGCCCGTCTCAGCTCACCACAACCCACCACAGCCCGTCCCAGCCCACCGCAGCCTATCCTAACCCGTCCCAGCCCACCACCGCCCGTCCCAGCCCACCACGGCCCGTCCCAGCCCGTCCCAGCCCACGACAGCTCGTCCCAGCCCACGACAGTCCGTCCCAGCCCACCAGAGCCCACCAGAGCCCATCATAGCTCGTCCCAGCCTACCACAGCCCACAAGAGCTTGTCACAGACCACCACAGCCCGTCCAAGCCCAACACAGCCCACTACGGCCCACCACAGCCCGTCCCAGCCCACCACAGCCCGTCCCAGCCCACCACAGCCCGTCCCAGACCACCACAGCCTCTCACAGCACACCACAGCCCGTAACAGCCCACCACAGCAAGTACCAGCCCGTCCCAGCCCACCACGGCCCGTCTCAGCCCACCACGGCCCGTCTCAGCTCACCACAACCCGTCCCAGACGACCACAGCCCGTCCCAGCCCACCACAGCCCACCACAGCCCGTCCCAGCCCACCACGGCCCGTCCCAGTCCACCACAGCCCGTCCCAGCCCACCAGAGCCCGTCCCAGCCTGTTTCAGCCCAGCACGGCTAACCACGGCCTGTCCCGGCCCACCACGGCCAACCACGGTCCACCATGGCCCACCAGAGCACACCACGGCCCACCACGGCCCTTCCCAGTCCACCACAGCCCACCACGGCCTGTCCCAGCCCACCACGGCCCGTCCCAGCCCACCACAGCCCACCCCAGCCCACCACGGCCCGTCCCAGCCCACCACGGCCCATCACAGCCCACCACAGTTCACCACAGCCCGTCCTAGCCCAGCACGGCCCGTCCCAGCCCACCACGGACCACCACGGCCCATCTCAGCCCACCACAGCCTGTCCAAGCTCAGCACAGCCCTCCACAACCCTCCACAGCCCGTCCCAACCCTCCACAGCTCATCCCAGCCTACCACAGCCCGTCGCAGCCCAACACAGCTTATCCCAGCCCACCCAAACCCGTCCCAGCCCACCACAGCCCACCACAGGTCACCACAGCCCACCACCGGTCACCACAGCCCACCACAGGTCACCACAGCCTGTTTCAGCCCACCACAGTAAACCACGGCCCGTCCCAGCCCACCACGGCCCGCCATGGCCCACCACAGCTCGTCCCAGATAAACACGGCACACCACAGCCCACCACGGCCCGTCCCGGCCCACCACAGCCCGTCCCAGCACACCACAGCCCACCACAGGTCACCACAGCCCACCACCGGTCACCACAGCCCACCACAGGTCACCGCAGCCTTTTTCAGCCCACCACAGCAAACCACGGCCCGTCCCAGCCCACCACGGCCCGCCATGGCCCACCACAGCTCGTCCCAGATAAACATGGCGCACCACAGCCCACCACGGCCCGGCCCGGCCCACCACAGCCCGTCCCAGCACACCACAGCCCACCACAGCCCATCACAGCCCACCACAGCCCGTCCCAGCTCACCACAACCCACCACAGCCCGTCCCAGCCCACCGCAGCCTATCCCAACCCGTCCCAGCCCACCACCGCCCGTCCCAGCCCACCACGGCCCGTCCCAGCTCACCACAGCCCACCACAGCCCGTCCCAGCCCACCACAGCCCGTCCCAGCCCACCACTAACCCACCAAAGCCCGTCCCCGCCCACCACAGCCCGTCCCAGCCAACCACAGCGCACCACAGCCTGCCCCAACCCACCTGAGCCCGTCCCAGCTTACCACAGCCCACCACAGCCCGTCCCAGCCCACCAGAGGTCGTCCCAGCTCACCACAACCCACCACAGCCCGTCACAGCCCACCACAGCCCACCACAGCCCGTCCCAGCCCACCACGGCCGCCGCAGACCATCAGAGCCCGTCCCAGCCCACCACAATCCCGTCCCAGCCCACTATAGCCCGTCCCAGCCCACCACAACCCGTTCTAGCTCACCACAACCCACCACAGCGCACCAGAGTCTGTCCCGGCCCACCAGAGCCTGTCCCAGCCCACCACAGCCCGTCCCAGCCCACCGCAGCCCGCCACGGCCCGTCCCAGCCCACCACAGCCCATTCCAGACCACCAGAGCCCTTCCCAGTTCACCACAGCCCACCACAGCCCGTCCAATTTCACCACAGCCCGTCTCAGCTCACCACAACCCACCACAGCCCGTCCCAGCCCACCGCAGCCTATCCTAACCCGTCCCAGCCCACCACCGCCCGTCCCAGCCCACCACGGCCCGTCCCAGCCCGTCCCAGCCCACGACAGCTCGTCCCAGCCCACGACAGTCCGTCCCAGCCCACCAGAGCCCACCAGAGCCCATCATAGCTCGTCCCAGCCTACCACAGCCCACAAGAGCTTGTCACAGACCACCACAGCCCGTCCAAGCCCAACACAGCCCACTACGGCCCACCACAGCCCGTCCCAGCCCACCACAGCCCGTCCCAGCCCACCACAGCCCGTCCCAGACCACCACAGCCTCTCACAGCACACCACAGCCCGTAACAGCCCACCACAGCAAGTACCAGCCCGTCCCAGCCCACCACGGCCCGTCTCAGCCCACCACGGCCCGTCTCAGCTCACCACAACCCGTCCCAGACGACCACAGCCCGTCCCAGCCCACCACAGCCCACCACAGCCCGTCCCAGCCCACCACGGCCCGTCCCAGTCCACCACAGCCCGTCCCAGCCCACCAGAGCCCGTCCCAGCCTGTTTCAGCCCAGCACGGCTAACCACGGCCTGTCCCGGCCCACCACGGCCAACCACGGTCCACCATGGCCCACCAGAGCACACCACGGCCCACCACGGCCCTTCCCAGTCCACCACAGCCCACCACGGCCTGTCCCAGCCCACCACGGCCCGTCCCAGCCCACCACAGCCCACCCCAGCCCACCACGGCCCGTCCCAGCCCACCACGGCCCATCACAGCCCACCACAGTTCACCACAGCCCGTCCTAGCCCAGCACGGCCCGTCCCAGCCCACCACGGACCACCACGGCCCATCTCAGCCCACCACAGCCTGTCCAAGCTCAGCACAGCCCTCCACAACCCTCCACAGCCCGTCCCAACCCTCCACAGCTCATCCCAGCCTACCACAGCCCGTCGCAGCCCAACACAGCTTATCCCAGCCCACCCAAACCCGTCCCAGCCCACCACAGCCCACCACAGGTCACCACAGCCCACCACCGGTCACCACAGCCCACCACAGGTCACCACAGCCTGTTTCAGCCCACCACAGTAAACCACGGCCCGTCCCAGCCCACCACGGCCCGCCATGGCCCACCACAGCTCGTCCCAGATAAACACGGCACACCACAGCCCACCACGGCCCGTCCCGGCCCACCACAGCCCGTCCCAGCACACCACAGCCCACCACAGGTCACCACAGCCCACCACCGGTCACCACAGCCCACCACAGGTCACCGCAGCCTTTTTCAGCCCACCACAGCAAACCACGGCCCGTCCCAGCCCACCACGGCCCGCCATGGCCCACCACAGCTCGTCCCAGATAAACATGGCGCACCACAGCCCACCACGGCCCGGCCCGGCCCACCACAGCCCGTCCCAGCACACCACAGCCCACCACAGCCCATCACAGCCCACCACAGCCCGTCCCAGCTTACCACAGCCCACCACAGACCGTCCCAGCCCACCACAGCCTGTCCCAGCCCACCACTGCCCGTCCCAGCCCACCACTGCCAGTCCCAGCCCGTCCCAGCCCGTCCCAACGCTCCAAAGCCCGTCCCAGCACACCACAGCCCACCACAGCCCGTCCCAGCTCTCCACAACCCACCGCAGCCCGTCCCAGCCCACCACAGACCGTCCCAGCCCACCACTGCCAGTCCCAGCCCGTCCCAGCCCGTCCCAACCCTCCAAAGCCCGTCCCAGCTTACGACAGCCCACACCAGACCGTCCCAGCCCACCACAGCCCGTCCCAGCCCACCACTGCCCGTCCCAGCCCGTCCCAACCCACCACAGCCCGTCCCAGCCCACCACAGCCCACCACAGCCCACCGCAGCCCATCCCAGCCCACCACGGCCCGTCCCAGCCCGTGCCAACCCGTCACAACACACCACAGCCCACCACAGCCCGTCCCTACCCACCACAGCGTGTCCCAACCCACCACAGCCCACCACAGCCCTTCAGAACCCACCACAGCCCACCACAGCCCGTCCCAGGCCACCACAGACCACCACAGCCCACCACAGCCCATGAAGCCCACCACAGCCCGCCTCAGCCCACTACAGCCCGTCCCAGCCCACCACAGCCCACCACAGCTTGTCCCAGACCTCCACAGCTCTTCCCAGCCCACCATAACCAACCACAGCCTATCCCAGCCGATCCCAGCCCACCACAGCCCGTCCCATCACACCACAGCCCACCACAGCCCGTCCCAGCCAAGCACGGCCCGTCCCAGCCCACCACAGCCCGTCCCAGCCCACCACGGCCCACCACAGCCCACCACGGCCCATCCGGGCCCAACACAGCCCACCAAGGCGCACCACAGCCCATCCCAGCCCATTACAGCCTGTCCCAGACCACCACATCCCATCTCAGCCCACCACAGCCCGTCCCAGCCCACCACAACCGACCACAGCCCACCACAGCCCACCACGGCCGACCACAGCCCACCACGGCCCATCCAAGCCCACCACGGCCCATCCAAGCCCACCACGGTCCACCACGGCACGTCCCAGCCCACCACAGAGCACCACAGCCCGTCCCAGCCCGTCCCAGCCCACCACAGTATGTCCCAGACCACCAGAGCCCGTCCCAGCCCACCACAGCCCGTCCCAGCCCACCACAGCGCACCACGCCCCGTGCCAACCCACCAGAGCCCGTCCCAGCTCACCACAGCCCACCACAGCCCGTCCCAGCCCACCACAGCCCGTCCCAGCCCACCACTAACCCACCAAAGCCCGTCCCCGCCCACCACAGCCCGTCCCAGCCAACCACAGCGCACCACAGCCTGCCCCAACCCACCTGAGCCCGTCCCAGCTTACCACAGCCCACCACAGCCCGTCACAGCCCGTCCCAGCCCACCAGAGGTCGTCCCAGCTCACCACAACCCACCACAGCCCTTCCCAGCCCGTCCCAGCCTACCACGGCCGCCGCAGACCATCAGAGCCCGTCCCAGCCCACCACAATCCCGTCCCAGCCCACTATAGCCCGTCCCAGCCCACCACAACCCTTTCTAGCTCACCGCAACCCACCACAGCGCACCATAGCCCACCACAGCCCACCACAGCGCACCAGAGTCTGTCCCGGCCCACCAGAGCCTGTCCCAGCCCACCACAGCCCGTCCCAGCCCACCGCAGCCCGCCACGGCCCGTCCCAGCCCACCACAGCCCATTCCAGACCACCAGAGCCCTTCCCAGTTCACCACAGCCCACCACAGCCCGTCCAATTTCACCACAGCCCGTCTCAGCTCACCACAACCCACCACAGCCCGTCCCAGCCCACCGCAGCCTATCCCAACCCGTCCCAGCCCACCACGGCCCGTCCCAGCCCACCACGGCCCGTCCCAGCCCGTCCCAGCCCACGACAGCCCATCCCAGCCCACGACAGTCCGTCCCAGCCCACCAGAGCCCACCACAGCTCGTCCCAGCCCACCACAGCCCAGAAGAGCTTGTCACAGACCACCACAGCCCGTCCCAGCCCACCACAGCCCACTACGGCCCACCACAGCCTGTCCCAGCCCACCACAGCCCGTCCCAGCCCACCAAAGCCCGTCCCAGCCCACCACAGCCCGTCCCAGCTCGTCCCAGCCCACCACAGCCCAGAAGAGCTTGTCACAGCACACCACAGCCCGTCCCAGCCCACCACAGCCCACTACGGCCAACCACAGCCCGTCCCAGCCCACCACGGCCCGTCGCAGCCCACCACGGCCCGTCCCAGCCCGTCCCAGCCCACGACAGCCCATCCCAGCCCACGACAGTCCGTCCCAGCCCACCAGAGCCCACCACAGCTCGTCCCAGCCCACCACAGCCCAGAAGAGCTTGTCACAGCACACCACAGCCCGTCCCAGCCCACCACAGCCCACTACGGCCAACCACAGCCCGTCCCAGCCCACCACGGCCCGTCGCAGCCCACCACGGCCCGTCCCAGCCTACCACGGCCCGTCCCAGCCCACCACGGCCCGTCCCAGCCCACCACGGCCCATCACAGCCCACCACAGTTCACCACAGCCCGTCGCAGCCCAGCACGGCCCGTCCCAGCCCACCACAGCCCGTGCCAGCCCACCACAGCCCGTCCCAGCACACCACAGCTCGTCCCAGCACACCACAGCCTGTCCCAGCCCACCACAGCCCACCACAGCCCGTCCCAGCCCGTCTCCGCCCACCATAAACTGTCCTCGCCCACCACAGCCTGTCCCCGCCCAGCAAAATCTCTCCCCGCCCACCACAGCCCATCCCAGCCCACCACAGCTCACCACAAACCACCACAGCCCGTCCCAGACCATCCCAGCCCATCCCAGCCCACCACAGCCCGTCACAGCCCGTCCCAGCCCACCGCAGCCCGTCCCAGCCCACAACAGCCCGTGTCAGCCCGTCCCAGCCCACCACAGCCCGTACCAGCCCACCACAGCCCGTACCAGCCCACCACATCAAGTACCAGTCCGTCCTAGCCCACCACGGCTTGTCCCAGCCCACCACGGCCCGTCTCTGCTCACCACAGCACGTACCAGCCTGTCTCAGCCCACCGCAGCCCGTCCCAGCCCAGCGCAGCCCGTCCCAGCCCACCGCAACCCGTCCCAGCCCGTCCCAGCCCACCACAGCCCGTCCCGGCTCACCACAGCTCGTCCCGTCCCAACACGGCCCACCACAGCCCATTACGGCCCACCACAGCCTGTCCCAGCCCACCGCAGCCCGTCCCAGCCCACCACGGCCCGTCCCAGCCCACCACGGCCCGTCCCAGCCCACCTCAGCCCACCACAGCCCGTCCCAGCCCACCACAGCCCGTCCCAATTCACCACAGCCCGTCCCAGCCCACCACGGCCTGTCCCAGCGAACCACAGCCCGTCCCAGCCCACCACAGCCCACCATAACCAGTCCCAGCCCACCACAGCCCGTCCAAGCCCACCACAGCTCGTGCCTGTCCATCCCAGCCCACCACAGCCCACCACAGCCCGTCCCAGCCAACCAGAAGCAGTCCCAGCCCACCACAACCCGTCCAAGCCCACCACAGGTCGTACCTATCCATCCCAGCCCACCACAGCCCACCACAGCCAACCAGAGCCAGTCCCAGCCCACCACAACACGTCCAAGCCCACCACAGGTTGTACCTGTCCATCACAGCCCACCACAGCCCGTGTCAGCCCGTCCCAGACCGTCCCAGCTCACCACAACCCACCACAGCCCGTCCCCGCCCAGCAGAGCCCGTCCCCGCCCACCACAGCTCGTCCCAGCCTGTCCCAGGCCTTCCCAGCCCACCACAGCCCGTCCCAGCCCACCACAGCCCTGTCCGGCCCACCACGGCGCACCACAACCCACCACAACTTGTCCCAGCACACCACAGCCCGTCCTAGCCCACCACAGCCCGTCCCAGCCCACCACAGCCCGTCACAGCCCGTCCCAGCCCGTGCCAACCCGTCCCAGCCCGTCCCAGCCCACCACAGCCCGTGCCTACCCACCACAGCCCGTCCTAGCCCACCACAGCCCGTCCCAGCCCACCACAGCCCGTCCCAGCCCACCACAGCCCACCACAGCCCGTCTCCGCCCACCACAACCTGTCCTCGCCCACCACAGCCTGTCCCCGCCCAGCAAAATCTCTCCCCGCCCACCAAAGCCAATCCCAGCCCACCACAGCTCACCACAAACCACCACAGCCCACTACAGCCCGTCCCAGACCATCCCAGCCCATCCCAGCCCACGACAGCCCACCACAGCCCGCCCCAGCCCACAACAGCCAGTCCCAGCTTGTCCCAGACCACTACAGCCCGTCCCAGCCCACCACGGCCCGTCCAAGCCCACCACAGCCCGTCTCCGCTCACCACAGCACGTACCAGCCTGTCTCAGCCTACCACAGCCCGTCCCAGCATGTCCCAGCCCACCGCAGCCCGTCCCAGCCCATCACAGCTCGTCCCAGCCCTTCCCAGCCCACCACAGCATGTCCCAGGCCCCCACAGCCCACGACAGCCCGTCCCAGCCCACGACAGCCCGTCCCATCCCACGACAGCCCGTCCCAGCCCACCACAGACCACTACAGCACACCACAGCCTACCGCAGCCCACCACAGCCCGTCCCAGCCCGTCACAGCTCGTCCCAGCCCGTCACAGCTCGTCCCAGCCCGTCACAGCCCACCACGGCCCGTCCCAGCCCACAACAGACCACCACAGTTCGTCCCAGCCCGCCACAACCCGTCCCAAACCGCCACGGCCCGTCCCAGCCCACCATGGCCCGTCCCGGCCAACCACGGCCCGTCCCGGCCCACTACGCCCCGTCCCGGCCCACCACGGCCCGTCCCGGCCCACCACGGCCTGTCCCGGCCCACCACAGCCCACCACAGACCGTCGCAGCTCACCACAGAAAGTCCCAGCCCATCCCAGCCCACCACAACCCGTCCCAGCTCACCACAACCCACCACAGCCCGCTCCAGACCGCCACAGCCCGTACCAGCCCACCACAGCCCGTCCCAGCCCACCACAGCCCGTGCCATCCCACCACGGCCCGTCCCAGCTTGTCGCAGCCCACCACAGCACGTCCCAGCCCACCACAGCCAACCACAGCCAGTCCCAGCCCGTCCCAGCCCACCACAGCCCGTCCTAGCCCATCCCAGCCCACCACGGCCCGTCCCAGCCCACCACGGCACATCACAGCCCGTCCCAGCCCTCCACAGCACACCACAGCCCACTACAGCCCATCCCAGCACACCACAGCCCGTGCCAGCCCACCACAGCCCGTCCCAGCACACCACAGCTCGTCCCAGCACACCACAGCCCGTCCCAGCCCACCACAGCCCACCACAGCCCGTCCCAGCCCGTCTCCGCCCACCACAAACTGTCCTCGCCCACCACAGCCTGTCCCCGCCCAGCAAAATCTCTCCCCGCCCACCACAGCCCATCCCAGCCCACCACAGCTCACCACAAACCACCACAGCCCACCACAGCCCGTCCCAGACCATCCCAGCCCATCCCAGCCCACGACAGCCTGTCACAGCCCGTCCCAGCCCACCGCAGCCCGTCCCAGCCCACAACAGCCAGTCCCAGCCCGTTCCAGCCCACCATAGCCCGTACCAGCCCACCACAGCCCGTACCAGCTCACCACATCAAGTACCAGTCCGTCCTAGCCCACCACGGCTCGTCCCAGCCCACCACGGCCCGTCTCTGCTCACCACAGCACGTACCAGCCTGTCTCAGCCTACCACAGCCCGTCCCAGCATGTCCCAGCCCACCGCAGCCCGTCCCAGCCCACCGCAGCCCGTCCCAGCCCAGCGCAGCCCGTCCCAGCCCAGCGCAGCCCGTCCCAGCCCAGCGCAGCCCGTCCCAGCCCACCGCAACCCGTCCCAGCCCGTCCCAGCCCACCACAGCTCGTCCCGTCCCAACACGGCTGACCACAGCCCATTACGGCCCACCACAGCCTGTCCCAGCCCACCACGGCCCGTCCCAGCCCACCACGGCCCGTCCCAGCCCACCACGGCCCGTCCCAGCCCACCTCAGCCCACCACAGCCCGTCCCAGCCCACCACAGCCCGTCCCAGCCCACCACAGCCCGTCCCAATTCACCACGGCCCGTCCCAGCCCACCACGGCCTGTCCCAGCGAACCACAGCCCGTCCCAGCCCACCACAGCACACCATAGCCAGTCCCAGCCCACCACAGCCCGTCCAAGCCCACCACAGCTCGTGCCTGTCCATCCCAGCCCACCACAGCCCACCACAGCCCGTCCCAGCCCACCACAACCCGTCCAAGCCCACCACAGGTCGTACCTATCCATCCCAGCCCACCACAGCCCACCACAGCCCGTCCCAGCCAACCAGAGCCAGTCCCCGCCCAGCAGAGCCCGTCCCCGCCCAGCACAGCTCGTCCCAGCCTGTCCCAGGCCTTCCCAGCCCACCACAGCCCGTCCCGGCCCACCACAGCCCTGTCTGGCCCACCACGGCGCACCACAACCCACCACAACTTGTCCCAGCACACCACAGCCCGTCCTAGCCCACCACAGCCCGTCCCAGCCCACCACAGCCCGTCACAGCCCGTCACAGCCCGTGCCAACCCGTCCCAGCCCGTCACAGCCCACCACAGCCCGTGCCTACCCACCACAGCCCGTCCTAGCCCACCACAGCCCGTCCCAGCCCACCACAGCCCGTCCCAGCCCACCACAGCACACCACAGCCCGTCTCCGCCCACCACAACCTGTCCTCGCCCACCACAGCCTGTCCCCGCCCAGCAAAATCTCTCCCCGCCCACCAAAGCCAATCCCAGCCCACCACAGCTCACCACAAACCACCACAGCCCACTACAGCCCGTCCCAGACCATCCCAGCCCATCCCAGCCCACGACAGCCCGTCACAGCCCGTCCCAGCCCACAACAGCCAGTCCCAGCTTGTCCCAGACCACCACAGCCCGTCCCAGCCCACCACAGCCCGTACCAGCCCACCACATCAAGTACCAGTCCGTCCTAGCCCACCACGGCCCGTCCAAGCCCACCACAGCCCGTCTCCGCTCACCACAGCACGTACCAGCCTGTCTCAGCCCGTCACAGCTCGTCCCAGCCCGTCCCAGCCCACCACGGCCCGTCCCAGCCCACAACAGACCACCACAGTTCGTCCCAGCTCGCCACAACCCGTCCAAAACCGCCACGGCCCGTCCCAGCCCACCATGGCCCGTCCCGGCCCACCACGGCCCGTCCCGGCCCACCACGCCCCGTCCTGGCCCACCACGGCCCGTCCCGGCCCACCACAGCCTTTCCCAGCCCACCACAGCCCGTTCCAGCCCAGCACAGACCGTCGCAGCTCACCACAGAAAGTCCCAGCCCATCCCAGCCCACCACAACCCGTCCCAGCTTACCACAGCCCACCACAGCCCGTGTCAGCCCGTCCCAGCTCACCACAACCCACCACAGCCCGCTCCAGCCCGCCACAGCCCGTACCAGCCCACCACAGCCCGTCCCAGCCCACCACGGCCTGTCCCAGCTTGTCGCAGCCCACCACAGCGCGTCCCAGCCCACCACAGCCAACCACAGCCAGTCCCAGCCCGTCCCAGCCCACCACAGCCCGTCCTAGCCCATCCCAGCCCACCACGGCCCGTCCCAGCCCACCACGGCACATCACAGCCCGTCCCAGCCCTCCACAGCACACCACAGCCCACTACAGCCCATCCCAGCGCACCACAGCCCGTCCCAGCCCACCACAGCCCACCACAACCCGTCCCAGCCTGTCCCAGCTCATCCCAGCCCACCATAGCCCACCACAGTTTGTCCCAACCCAATAACAGGCCACTACAGCACACCACAGGCCACTACAGCACACCACAGCCCGTCACAGCTCGTCCCCGCCCGTCACAGCTTGTCCCAGCCCTTCCCAGCCCACCACAGCATGTCCCAGGCCCCCACAGCCCACGACAGCCCGTCCCAGCCCACGACAGCCCGTCCCAGCCCACCACAGCCCGTCCCAGCCCATCACAGACCACTACAGCACACCACAGCCTACCGCAGCCCACCACAGCCAGTCCCAGCCCGGCACAGCTCGTCCCAGCCCGTCCCAGCCATCCATGGCCCGTCCCAGCCCACCACAGACCACCACAGTTCGTCCCAGTCCTCCACAACCCGTCCCAGCCTGCCACGGCCCGTCCCAGCCCACCACGGCCCGTCCCAGCCCACCACGGCCCGGCCCGTCCCACCACGGCCCGTCTCGGCCCACCACGGCCCGTCCCGGCCCACCACGGCCCGTCCCGGCCCACCAAGGCCCGTCCCGGCCCACCACGGCCCGTCCCGGCCCACCACGGCCCGTCCCGGCACACCACGGCCCGTCCCAGCCCACCGCAGCCCGTCCCAGCCCACCGCGGCCAATCCCAGCCCGTCCCAGCCCGTCCCAGCCCACCGCAGACCGTCCCAGCCCACCACAGCCCCTTCCAGCCGTCCCAGCAAATCCCAGCCCACCACAGCCCGTCTCAGCTCACCACAGCGCGTCCCAGGCCACCACACCCACCACAGCCCGTCCCAGCCCATTCCAGCCCACCACAGCCCACCGCAGATGGTCCCAGCCCACCACAGCCCACCACAGCCCACCACAGCCAGTCCCAACCCACCACAGCCCACCACAGCCTGTCCCAGCCCACCACGGCCCGTCCCAGCCCACCACGGCCCATCCCAGCCCACCACGGCCCATCCCAGCCCACCACGGCCCGTCCCAGCCCACCACTAGCCCGTCCCAGCCCACCACAGCCCGTCCCAGCCCGTCCCAGCCCACCACAGCCCGTCCCAGCCCACCACAGGCCGTCCCCGCCCATTACAGCCCATCCCAGCCCGTCCCAGACCACCACAGCTCGTCAAACTCACCAGAACCTACCACAGCCCACCACAGCCCGTCCCAGACCACCACGGCCCACCACAGCCCACCACGGCCTGTCCCAGCCCGCCACGGCCCGACCAAGCCCACCACGGCCCGACCAAGCCCACCACGGCCCGAACAAGCCCACCACGGCTCGTAGCGGCCCACCACAGCCCGTCGCGGCCCACCACGGCCCACAGCGGTCCGTCCCGGCCAACCACGGTCCGTCGCAGCCGACCATGGCCCACCTCAGCCCACCACGGCCCTTCCCAGCCCACCACAGCCCGTCCCAGCCCACCACAGCCCGTCCCAGCCCACCACAGCCCGTCCCAGCCCACCACAGCCCACCGCAGCCCACCACAGCCCACCACAGCCCACCAGAACCCGCCTCAACCCAAAACAGCTCTTCCCAGGCCACCACAGCCCGTCCCAGGCCACCACAGCCCGTCCCAGCCCACCACAGCCCGTTCCAGCCAGTGTCAGACCGTACCAGCCCACCACAGCCCGTGCCAGCCCGTCCCAGCTCGTCCCAGCCCACCACAGCCCGTCCCAGCTCGTCCCAGCCCACCACAGCCCGGCCCAGCTCGTCCCAGCCCACCACAGCCCGTCCCAGCTCGTCCCAGCACACCACAGCCCGTCCCAGCTCGTCCCAGCTCACCACAGCCAATCCCCGTCGACCACAGCCCGTCCCAGCCCACCACGGCCCGTCTCAGCCCACAACGGCCCGTCCCAGCCCACCACGGCCCGTCCCAGCCCACCACGGCCCGTCCCAGCCCACCACGGCCCGTCCCAGCCCACCACGGCCCGAACAAGCCCAGCACGGCCCGAACAAGCCCAGCACGGCCCGAACAAGCCCAGCACGGCCCGAACAAGCCCACCACGGCTCGTAGCGGCCCACCACAGCCCGTCGTGGCCCACCACGGCCCACAGCGGTCCGTCCCGGCCAACCACGGCCCGTCCCAGCCCACCGCAGCCCGTCGCAGCCCACCACAGCCCGTCTCAGCCCACCAGAGCCCGTCCCAGCTTACCACAGCCCACCACAGCCTGTCCCAGCCAGTCCGATCCCACCACAGCCCGTCCCAGCCCACCAGAGCTCGTCCCAGCCCACCACAACCCACCACAGCCCATCCCAGCCCACCACAGCCGGACCCAGCCCATCCCAGCCTACCACGGCCGCCGCAGACCACCAGAGCCCATCACAGGCCACCACAGCCCGTCCCAGCACACCACAGCCCGTCTCAGCTCACCACAACCCACCACAGCACACCACAGCCCACCACAGTGCACCAGAGCCCGTCCTGGCCCACCAGAGCCCGTCCCAGCCTACCACAGCCCGTCCCGGCCCACCAGATCCCATCCCAGCCTGTGCCAGCTCACCACAACCCACCACAGCCCGTCCCAGCCCACCATAGCCCGTCTCAGCCCACCACAACCCGTCCTAGCCCACCACAGCCCGTCCCAGCCCACCACAGAGCACCACAGCCCATCCCAGCCCACCACGGCCAGTCCCAGCCCGTGCCAACCCGTCACAACACACCACAGCCCACCACAGCCCGTCCCTACCCACCACAGTGTGTCCCAACCCACCACAGCCCACCACAGCCCTTCAGAACCCACCACAGCCCACCACAGCCCGTCCCAGCCCACCACAGACCACCACAGCCCACCACAGCCCGTGCCAGCCCACCACAGCCCGCCACAGCCCACTACAGCCCGTCCCAGCCCACCACAGCCCGTCCCAGCCCACCACAGCTTGTCCCAGACCACCACAGCTCCTCCCAGCCCACCATAACCAACCACAGCCTATCCCAGCCGATCCCAGCCCACCACAGCTCGTCCCATCACACCACAGCCCACCACAGCCCGTCCCAGCCAACCACGGCCCGTCCCAGTCCACCATAGCCCGTCCCAGCCCACCACGGCCCATCCGGGCCCAACACAGCCCACCAAGGCGCACCACAGCCCATCCCAGCCCATTACAGCCTGTCCCAGACCACCACATCCCATCTCAGCCCACCACAGCCCGTCCCAGCCCACCACAACCGACCACAGCCCACCACAGCCCACCACGGCCCACCACGGCCCATCCAAGCCCACCACGGCCCATCCAAGCCCACCACGGTCCACCACGGCACGTCCCAGCCCACCACAGAGCACCACAGCCCGTCCCAGCCCGTCCCAGCCCACCACAGTATGTCCCAGACCACCAGAGCCCGTCCCAGCCCACCACAGCCCGTCTCAGCCCACCACAGCCTGTCCCAGCCTGTCCCAGCTCGTCCAAGCCTGTCCCAGACCCCCAGAGCCCGTCGCCGCCCACCACAGCCCGTCACAGCCCGTCCCAGCTCTCCACAACCCACCGCAGCCCGTCCCAGCCCACCACGGCCCGTCCCAGCCCACCACGGCTCTCCACAGCTCACCACGGCTCTCCACAGCTCACCACGGCCTGTCCCCGCCCACCACAGCCTGTCCCCGACCACCACAGCCCGTCCCCGCCCACCACAGGCCACTACAGCACACCACAGCCTACCGCAGACCACCACAGCCCGTCCCACCCCGTCACAGCTCGTACCAGCCCGACACAGCCCACCACAGCCCGTCTCAGCTCACCACAGCCTGTCCCAGCCCACCACGGCCCACCACAGCCCGTCCCAGCCAAACACAGTCTGTCCCAGCCCGTCCCAGCCCACCACACTCACCACAACTCGTCCCAGACCGTTCCAGCACGGCACAGCCCATTCCAGCCCACCGCATCCCGTCCCAGCCCACCACAGCCCACCGCAGCCGGTCCCAGCCCACCACAGCCCACCGCAGCCGGTCCCAGCCCACCACAGCCCGTCCAAGCCCACCACAGCCCGTCCAAGCCCACCACAGCCCATCCCAGCACACCACGGCACGTCCCAGCCCACCACAGCCCACCGCAGCCCGTCCCAGCCAACCACAGCCCGTCCCAGCCCACCACAGCACGTCCCAGCACTCCACAGCCCACCAGGGCCTGTCCCATCCCAACACGGCCCACCGCAGCCCGTCTCAGTTCATCACAGTCCGTCCCAGCCAACCACAGCCCGTACCAGCCCACCACAACCAACCACGGCCCGTCCCTGCCCACCACAGTCCGTCCCCGTCCCACCACAGCCCACCACGGCCCGTCCCAGCCCACCACGGCAAACCACAGCCCACCACGGCACACCACAGCCCACCACGGCACACCACAGCCCACCACGGCACACCACAGCCCACCACGGCACACCACAGCCCACCACGGCACACCACAGCCCACCACGGCACACCACAGCCCATCACGGCACACCACAGCCCACCACGGCCCGTCCCAGCCCATCACGGCACACCACAGCCCACCACGGCCCGTCCCAGCCCACCACATCAAGTACCGGCCCGTCCCAGCCCACCCCGTCCCGTCCCAGCCCACCATGGCCCGTCCCAGCCCACCACAGCACACCACAGCCGGTTACAGCCTGTCCCAGCCCGTCCCGGCCCACCGCGGCCCGTCCCGGCTCACCTGTGTTAGGAACAGTATCTCACCTTCTTGATTTTGACACCTCCTTTCGCTATGATGTTCTTGTGGAACTGTTTGCAGATGGGGACAGAAATAGAAAAGCTGTTTTCAACCTAAGGGAGAAAGGAAGGGAGACATGAAGTTTACACTGTCGTGGCAAGGGAGGCCCGACTTCAGGAGCTCTGATAAACGAGCTTTTGAAAACAGGCTTAGACCCAAGGAAGTTCTCTATACGAGGGACTTTTGTAAGACTAAACAAAGGCAAGGACGTTCCCCTATAGCCTTCCCATAACAGGTACTATCCCCCTGCCTCCATTCAGCCAAAACAGAGCTGACAGCTCCCTCCTCTTGAGGTGTTTTAGCTCTACCCAAGCCAGTAGAGCTCTGCTTTGCCCCAGGGTTATCCAGGCACGTAGGAGGGAAGAGCAGGCAGAAGACCTCCTTACCAGGTCTGCCACCATCTTTTGCATGTACTCGGTGCACTTCTCCACCTCGTTTTTGGGACCTCGGAGTTGGACGATGTCACTCTTGTGTACAGGGTCTGGGAAGCTGATGATAACCTGCAGGAGCGGTCATTTCTAGTTAGCTCAAGCAAAAGCAAGAACCCTTGTGTCAGACACATGCAAAGGTTGGGGGGATCCTACTCATGCCCTTTTCCCATTCAGAAACGGGGAACCGTGTTAGCGGCCTCTGGCTAAAAGAACTATCTTCTCAGACACTTGCGCTACAGAGCCACTAAAGTTACGACTTCTGTGACGACAGGCCTACTACCCATGTAGGAAATATCCCCTCTGGATTCCTCCTCTCCTACAAAGCCTTACCTCTGGGAATTGCTCCCGGATTTCCCAGACCCGCTCAGCCTTCTGCCCAATGATGGTCCGGTGGAATTTCTGCTCAACGATTAGGTCCGCAGCGTGTTCATTTTCCTGATGGGAACAGAGGGCACACTGAGTGTTCAGCCGGAGAGCCATCTACTTTGACTTAGCGGTTTGCTGCCCGACGGTTTACTTGCCAGCACTGTCCCTCTTTTCTCCAGACAAAATTCACTCTGCGTTGACAGAGAAAGGCTACCCGAGGGAACAGGGGAAGACATTTGTGAAGAGGAACTTGCACTTGTCATGAGATCCAAGTGCTCCGTGGGCAAGGGGCACACACTCGCACCAGAAGGTTACAAGGGAACACGAGAGCGCAAACCCTGCAGTCTCCCAAACATCACGTCCTACCCACTCACCATACGGGAAGCGAGTTCCAGCAGCTCTTTCTTGGCCTGTGGGACCCCCTGTGGGTCTCCTTCCATTCTGATCGGGTTGCTCTTCTCGTTGTCCGGGGGAATGCGCACAGACACCTTGTACAGATCCTTCATCCTGTTCACTTCGAGGCAAGGACTGTGGTGATGCCATCTGCTAGGCAAAGACCTGGAAGCAAGGCACCTTGATTATCACTGCTCAGAGGCTGTTGAAGAAGTAAAGCCGCCTCTGGGAAGGGCTCAGCGGGGTAGGGTTGAGACAGGGGAAATTGCCTCTTCCCCCTGGAGTTCAGCGAGAGCAGACCTGTGCCACACGAGAGCCTTTCCAAGTAAATACCGTGGCATCTACAGAGCCCATTGTTCCCTTGTCAGAGCGAGGCGTGTTTCTTCCCCAAACAGTATCACATTTAGAGCAGAGGATAATCGTTCCTTTCTACCCCAAACTCTTGGCTGGGGACACGTTGCAGTGCTATCAAACTAGCAGACCGCAACAAGGCTTTACCGTTGACCATATTCTACTGCCGGTGCTGTAGCGCCTTCCTCCAGAGGCCAGACCACACTGCTCCTCCTCCAGCTGACACCCTCTCCCACAAGCCACAGGGCTATTTAACCCCTTAGCGGGAACCAGCTACACCTGCACGTCATCCACGTCAATCAACCCACTGCCTCTGAGGCAAGGCCACAGCTGCGTGTTATCAATGCTAATCAACCCACCGCCTTCATTCCTCTACAGGGAGAAGCTCACCAAGCACATTTCCACCACCCACAACTGGCTGCTAAAATGTCATTCGCACAGAGAAGTAATTCCACTACTGTTCAGGCTCCCAAGGTACTTTCACCCGTTAAAGCCATCGCAAGGCCTCACGGCCCATTTCTCTCCTTGTACCACCACCACTCCAGGAAAGCAGAGGAAACGTGATGGAGACAGCACACTGGGTGAGCTACAGAGCCCCTGATACCATCTACTAAACACGAAGAGTGTGAGCATGGGAAGGACTAGAAAGGCACTCCACTTACCGTTTAGCTGCGTTCTTGCCAATGAGGTGTCGGTGGAATTGGTGGTCAGCCTTGATTATTGCGTAATCCATCCCGTGGATCTAAAAAGAATTATATTTTTATATCTATATCTATATATGTATGTATGTCCACTATTATATATTATATTATATAGGGCCAGGTAGGACAGGCCACCGCTTCTGTCTCGTGCCCTAAGTAACTGCCTACTGCCAGTATTGGCACTGACTCACCAGCGGTCAGCTACAAGCACTTCTGCTCTTAAGCAGAGCACAAGCATTCCTCTGCTTTGAGAAGAGAGCATTGTGCTCATGAAACATTGAAAAGACTCACTTCTATGCCTCTCCAGCTATAACCAAGAGAATCCTTCCTTCTCCGCACCAAAAAAATTAATGCTGACTTTTCAAGGATGCTATGGATGACCAAGGGGTGTCATCCACCTGCCACACAATTTGTCTCCTGCAAGTTCGATTAAGCATGCCAAGACATCCTATGGATGTGACAAACACCTCATCACCTCTGCTCTGTTGCCCCTTCTTCCCCCAGTTTCTTACTGGAACTAGTAACTGCAGCTCACCAGTTCCTTGAGCACGGCTTCAATCTGTTCCTGAGCCACATGCACATCTTCTGTAGGTCCTTCCAAAGTGATGTTATCCTCTCCTCCAGTGAATTTGATGTGAACCTTGAGGTGAAGGACAATGAATCTCTTCAGAATTTGCCAAGATCCAAGCCAGGCCAATGCTTTTGGTCAGGCCTACACCATCGATCCCTGCCACTGAGAGATGTGCTCCTTCCCAAAAAGCCCAGACCAAATCCCCACAATTTTACAAGTCAGAAACTTAACAATTTCGGCCATATGGCAGTGCCTAGAGCCCAAGGCTCTGGTGCCGTCCCGGTTTCTGCAAGGGCTTTGGAGAAGTTTACTCATTTAGCCTTTATCTAGATACCGTCTAACTCCCCAGGGAGAAGCCTTGCTGCACTCGCCATTTCCAGGTATCCTACTACATCAGTTCTCAAAACAGCACCACATAAAGCTTCCTTGGAAGGGCTCAACCCATGACAATAACATAGGAGGAGCAGTGTTTGCAGCAGTAAAAGAGAGGGTTCCCTTGAACAGCAAAGATCTGTGTCATTTCCCCCTGGTTTTACCCACGCTAGAATACACCTCTCTCTTTCGTGACGAGTGATCTGGACTAAACCTTTTTCTACGCGGGGGGTGCTAAGCTAACCAGCTCACCCATACCTTTGGCATCTGCTGAGTTATTTTGGCCAGGTCCTGTCCTTTCTTTCTAATAATGAAACGATGAAGCCAAGAGGGGGCAGAGACCGAGGAGACGGTAAAACTGTTGGCCTGAGAGACAGAAAAACAGAGAAGCTGTTTGATGGACAAACCACAGCACACCACAGCAAGTCCCAGCCCACCACAGCCCGTCCCAGCCACCCACAGCCCGTCCCAGCTCACCACAGCCCGTCCCAGCCCACCACAGCCCACCAGAGCCCGTCCAGGACCACCACAGTCCGTTCCAGCCCACCACAGCCCGTCCCCACCCAACACAGCCCGTCCCAGACCACCACAGCCCGTCCCAGCCCCTCCCAGCCCGTCTCAGCCCACCACAGCCCGTCCCAGCCTGTCCCAGCCCGTCCCAGACCACCAGAGCCCGTCGCAGCCCACCACAGCCCGTCACAGCTCTCCACAACCCACCACAGCCCGTCCCAGCCCGTCCTCGCCCACCACAGCCCGTCCCAGCCCACCACAGCCCACGAAAGCCCACCACGGCCCACCACAGTTCACCACAGCCCGTCCCAGCCCACCACAGCCCTCCAGAGCCCGTCTCAGCTCACCACAGCCTGTCCCAGCCCACCACAGCCCACCACAGCCCATCCCAGCCCACCACGGCCAGTCCCAGCCCGTGCCAACCCGTCACAACACACCACAGCCCACCACAGCCCGTCCCTACCCACCACAGTGTGTCCCAACCCACCACAGCCCACCACAGCCCTTCAGAACCCACCACAGCCCACCACAGCCCGTCCCAGCCCACCACAGACCACCACAGCCCACCACAGCCCGTGCCAGCCCACCACAGCCCGCCACAGCCCACTACAGCCCGTCCCAGCCCACCACAGCCCGTCCCAGCCCACCACAGCTTGTCCCAGACCACCACAGCTCCTCCCAGCCCACCATAACCAACCACAGCCTATCCCAGCCGATCCCAGCCCACCACAGCTCGTCCCATCACACCACAGCCCACCACAGCCCGTCCCAGCCAACCACGGCCCGTCCCAGTCCACCATAGCCCGTCCCAGCCCACCACGGCCCATCCGGGCCCAACACAGCCCACCAAGGCGCACCACAGCCCATCCCAGCCCATTACAGCCTGTCCCAGACCACCACATCCCATCTCAGCCCACCACAGCCCGTCCCAGCCCACCACAACCGACCACAGCCCACCACAGCCCACCACGGCCCACCACGGCCCATCCAAGCCCACCACGGCCCATCCAAGCCCACCACGGTCCACCACGGCACGTCCCAGCCCACCACAGAGCACCACAGCCCGTCCCAGCCCGTCCCAGCCCACCACAGTATGTCCCAGACCACCAGAGCCCGTCCCAGCCCACCACAGCCCGTCTCAGCCCACCACAGCCTGTCCCAGCCTGTCCCAGCTCGTCCAAGCCTGTCCCAGACCCCCAGAGCCCGTCGCCGCCCACCACAGCCCGTCACAGCCCGTCCCAGCTCTCCACAACCCACCGCAGCCCGTCCCAGCCCACCACAGCCCGTCCCAGCCCACCACGGCCCACGAAAAACAACCACAGCCCACCACGGCCCACCACAGCCCGTCCCAGCCCACCACAAGCCGTCCTAGCCCACCACAGACCTCCAGAGCCCGTCTCAGCTCACCACAGCCTATCCCAGCCCACCACGGCCCACCACAGCACACCACGGCCCACCGCAGCCTATCCCAACCCGTCCCAGCCCACCACGGCCCGTCCCAGCCCACCACGGCCCGTCCCAGCCCGTCCCAGCCCACGACAGCCCGTCCCAGCCCACCACAGCCCGTCGCAGCCCACCACAGCCCGTCGCAGCCCACCAGAGCCCGTCCCAGCTTACCACAGCCCACCACAGCCTGTCCCAGCCAGTCCGATCCCACCACAGCCCGTCCCAGCCCACCAGAGCTCGTCCCAGCCCACCACAACCCACCACAGCCCATCCCAGCCCACCACAGCCGGACCCAGCCCATCCCAGCCTACCACGGCCGCCGCAGACCACCAGAGCCCATCACAGGCCACCACAGCCCGTCCCAGCACACCACAGCCCGTCTCAGCTCACCACAACCCACCACAGCACACCACAGCCCACCACAGTGCACCAGAGCCCGTCCTGGCCCACCAGAGCCCGTCCCAGCCTACCACAGCCCGTCCCGGCCCACCAGATCCCATCCCAGCCTGTGCCAGCTCACCACAACCCACCACAGCCCGTCCCAGCCCACCATAGCCCGTCTCAGCCCACCACAACCCGTCCTAGCCCACCACAGCCCGTCCCAGCCCACCACAGAGCACCACAGCCCATCCCAGCCCACCACGGCCAGTCCCAGCCCGTGCCAACCCGTCACAACACACCACAGCCCACCACAGCCCGTCCCTACCCACCACAGTGTGTCCCAACCCACCACAGCCCACCACAGCCCTTCAGAACCCACCACAGCCCACCACAGCCCGTCCCAGCCCACCACAGACCACCACAGCCCACCACAGCCCGTGCCAGCCCACCACAGCCCGCCACAGCCCACTACAGCCCGTCCCAGCCCACCACAGCCCGTCCCAGCCCACCACAGCTTGTCCCAGACCACCACAGCTCCTCCCAGCCCACCATAACCAACCACAGCCTATCCCAGCCGATCCCAGCCCACCACAGCTCGTCCCATCACACCACAGCCCACCACAGCCCGTCCCAGCCAACCACGGCCCGTCCCAGTCCACCATAGCCCGTCCCAGCCCACCACGGCCCATCCGGGCCCAACACAGCCCACCAAGGCGCACCACAGCCCATCCCAGCCCATTACAGCCTGTCCCAGACCACCACATCCCATCTCAGCCCACCACAGCCCGTCCCAGCCCACCACAACCGACCACAGCCCACCACAGCCCACCACGGCCCACCACGGCCCATCCAAGCCCACCACGGCCCATCCAAGCCCACCACGGTCCACCACGGCACGTCCCAGCCCACCACAGAGCACCACAGCCCGTCCCAGCCCGTCCCAGCCCACCACAGTATGTCCCAGACCACCAGAGCCCGTCCCAGCCCACCACAGCCCGTCTCAGCCCACCACAGCCTGTCCCAGCCTGTCCCAGCTCGTCCAAGCCTGTCCCAGACCCCCAGAGCCCGTCGCCGCCCACCACAGCCCGTCACAGCCCGTCCCAGCTCTCCACAACCCACCGCAGCCCGTCCCAGCCCACCACGGCCCGTCCCAGCCCACCACGGCTCTCCACAGCTCACCACGGCTCTCCACAGCTCACCACGGCCTGTCCCCGCCCACCACAGCCTGTCCCCGACCACCACAGCCCGTCCCCGCCCACCACAGGCCACTACAGCACACCACAGCCTACCGCAGACCACCACAGCCCGTCCCACCCCGTCACAGCTCGTACCAGCCCGACACAGCCCACCACAGCCCGTCTCAGCTCACCACAGCCTGTCCCAGCCCACCACGGCCCACCACAGCCCGTCCCAGCCAAACACAGTCTGTCCCAGCCCGTCCCAGCCCACCACACTCACCACAACTCGTCCCAGACCGTTCCAGCACGGCACAGCCCATTCCAGCCCACCGCATCCCGTCCCAGCCCACCACAGCCCACCGCAGCCGGTCCCAGCCCACCACAGCCCACCGCAGCCGGTCCCAGCCCACCACAGCCCGTCCAAGCCCACCACAGCCCGTCCAAGCCCACCACAGCCCATCCCAGCACACCACGGCACGTCCCAGCCCACCACAGCCCACCGCAGCCCGTCCCAGCCAACCACAGCCCGTCCCAGCCCACCACAGCACGTCCCAGCACTCCACAGCCCACCAGGGCCTGTCCCATCCCAACACGGCCCACCGCAGCCCGTCTCAGTTCATCACAGTCCGTCCCAGCCAACCACAGCCCGTACCAGCCCACCACAACCAACCACGGCCCGTCCCTGCCCACCACAGTCCGTCCCCGTCCCACCACAGCCCACCACGGCCCGTCCCAGCCCACCACGGCAAACCACAGCCCACCACGGCACACCACAGCCCACCACGGCACACCACAGCCCACCACGGCACACCACAGCCCACCACGGCACACCACAGCCCATCACGGCACACCACAGCCCACCACGGCCCGTCCCAGCCCATCACGGCACACCACAGCCCACCACGGCCCGTCCCAGCCCACCACATCAAGTACCGGCCCGTCCCAGCCCACCCCGTCCCGTCCCAGCCCACCATGGCCCGTCCCAGCCCACCACAGCACACCACAGCCGGTTACAGCCTGTCCCAGCCCGTCCCGGCCCACCGCGGCCCGTCCCGGCTCACCTGTGTTAGGAACAGTATCTCACCTTCTTGATTTTGACACCTCCTTTCGCTATGATGTTCTTGTGGAACTGTTTGCAGATGGGGACAGAAATAGAAAAGCTGTTTTCAACCTAAGGGAGAAAGGAAGGGAGACATGAAGTTTACACTGTCGTGGCAAGGGAGGCCCGACTTCAGGAGCTCTGATAAACGAGCTTTTGAAAACAGGCTTAGACCCAAGGAAGTTCTCTA
Organism: Falco biarmicus; assembly: GCF_023638135.1. Lineage (NCBI taxonomy): Eukaryota > Metazoa > Chordata > Aves > Falconiformes > Falconidae > Falco > Falco biarmicus. Next base: position 274,275 of record NW_026611681.1, on the reverse strand, counting down.
TACGAGGGACTTTTGTAAGACTAAACAAAGGCAAGGACGTTCCCCTATAGCCTTCCCATAACAGGTACTATCCCCCTGCCTCCATTCAGCCAAAACAGAGCTGACAGCTCCCTCCTCTTGAGGTGTTTTAGCTCTACCCAAGCCAGTAGAGCTCTGCTTTGCCCCAGGGTTATCCAGGCACGTAGGAGGGAAGAGCAGGCAGAAGACCTCCTTACCAGGTCTGCCACCATCTTTTGCATGTACTCGGTGCACTTCTCCACCTCGTTTTTGGGACCTCGGAGTTGGACGATGTCACTCTTGTGTACAGGGTCTGGGAAGCTGATGATAACCTGCAGGAGCGGTCATTTCTAGTTAGCTCAAGCAAAAGCAAGAACCCTTGTGTCAGACACATGCAAAGGTTGGGGGGATCCTACTCATGCCCTTTTCCCATTCAGAAACGGGGAACCGTGTTAGCGGCCTCTGGCTAAAAGAACTATCTTCTCAGACACTTGCGCTACAGAGCCACTAAAGTTACGACTTCTGTGACGACAGGCCTACTACCCATGTAGGAAATATCCCCTCTGGATTCCTCCTCTCCTACAAAGCCTTACCTCTGGGAATTGCTCCCGGATTTCCCAGACCCGCTCAGCCTTCTGCCCAATGATGGTCCGGTGGAATTTCTGCTCAACGATTAGGTCCGCAGCGTGTTCATTTTCCTGATGGGAACAGAGGGCACACTGAGTGTTCAGCCGGAGAGCCATCTACTTTGACTTAGCGGTTTGCTGCCCGACGGTTTACTTGCCAGCACTGTCCCTCTTTTCTCCAGACAAAATTCACTCTGCGTTGACAGAGAAAGGCTACCCGAGGGAACAGGGGAAGACATTTGTGAAGAGGAACTTGCACTTGTCATGAGATCCAAGTGCTCCGTGGGCAAGGGGCACACACTCGCACCAGAAGGTTACAAGGGAACACGAGAGCGCAAACCCTGCAGTCTCCCAAACATCACGTCCTACCCACTCACCATACGGGAAGCGAGTTCCAGCAGCTCTTTCTTGGCCTGTGGGACCCCCTGTGGGTCTCCTTCCATTCTGATCGGGTTGCTCTTCTCGTTGTCCGGGGGAATGCGCACAGACACCTTGTACAGATCCTTCATCCTGTTCACTTCGAGGCAAGGACTGTGGTGATGCCATCTGCTAGGCAAAGACCTGGAAGCAAGGCACCTTGATTATCACTGCTCAGAGGCTGTTGAAGAAGTAAAGCCGCCTCTGGGAAGGGCTCAGCGGGGTAGGGTTGAGACAGGGGAAATTGCCTCTTCCCCCTGGAGTTCAGCGAGAGCAGACCTGTGCCACACGAGAGCCTGTCCAAGTAAATACCGTGGCATCTACAGAGCCCATTGTTCCCTTGTCAGAGCGAGGCGTGTTTCTTCCCCAAACAGTATCACATTTAGAGCAGAGGATAATCGTTCCTTTCTACCCCAAACTCTTGGCTGGGGACACGTTGCAGTGCTATCAAACTAGCAGACCGCAACAAGGCTTTACCGTTGACCATATTCTACTGCCGGTGCTGTAGCGCCTTCCTCCAGAGGCCAGACCACACTGCTCCTCCTCCAGCTGACACCCTCTCCCACAAGCCACAGGGCTATTTAACCCCTTAGCGGGAACCAGCTACACCTGCACGTCATCCACGTCAATCAACCCACTGCCTCTGAGGCAAGGCCACAGCTGCGTGTTATCAATGCTAATCAACCCACCGCCTTCATTCCTCTACAGGGAGAAGCTCACCAAGCACATTTCCACCACCCACAACTGGCTGCTAAAATGTCATTCGCACAGAGAAGTAATTCCACTACTGTTCAGGCTCCCAAGGTACTTTCACCCGTTAAAGCCATCGCAAGGCCTCACGGCCCATTTCTCTCCTTGTACCACCACCACTCCAGGAAAGCAGAGGAAACGTGATGGAGACAGCACACTGGGTGAGCTACAGAGCCCCTGATACCATCTACTAAACACGAAGAGTGTGAGCATGGGAAGGACTAGAAAGGCACTCCACTTACCGTTTAGCTGCGTTCTTGCCAATGAGGTGTCGGTGGAATTGGTGGTCAGCCTTGATTATTGCGTAATCCATCCCGTGGATCTAAAAAGAATTATATTTTTATATCTATATCTATATATGTATGTATGTCCACTATTATATATTATATTATATAGGGCCAGGTAGGACAGGCCACCGCTTCTGTCTCGTGCCCTAAGTAACTGCCTACTGCCAGTATTGGCACTGACTCACCAGCGGTCAGCTACAAGCACTTCTGCTCTTAAGCAGAGCACAAGCATTCCTCTGCTTTGAGAAGAGAGCATTGTGCTCATGAAACATTGAAAAGACTCACTTCTATGCCTCTCCAGCTATAACCAAGAGAATCCTTCCTTCTCCGCACCAAAAAAAATTAATGCTGACTTTTCAAGGATGCTATGGATGACCAAGGGGTGTCATCCACCTGCCACACAATTTGTCTCCTGCAAGTTCGATTAAGCATGCCAAGACATCCTATGGATGTGACAAACACCTCATCACCTCTGCTCTGTTGCCCCTTCTTCCCCCAGTTTCTTACTGGAACTAGTAACTGCAGCTCACCAGTTCCTTGAGCACGGCTTCAATCTGTTCCTGAGCCACATGCACATCTTCTGTAGGTCCTTCCAAAGTGATGTTATCCTCTCCTCCAGTGAATTTGATGTGAACCTTGAGGTGAAGGACAATGAATCTCTTCAGAATTTGCCAAGATCCAAGCCAGGCCAATGCTTTTGGTCAGGCCTACACCATCGATCCCTGCCACTGAGAGATGTGCTCCTTCCCAAAAAGCCCAGACCAAATCCCCACAATTTTACAAGTCAGAAACTTAACAATTTCGGCCATATGGCAGTGCCTAGAGCCCAAGGCTCTGGTGCCGTCCCGGTTTCTGCAAGGGCTTTGGAGAAGTTTACTCATTTAGCCTTTATCTAGATACCGTCTAACTCCCCAGGGAGAAGCCTTGCTGCACTCGCCATTTCCAGGTATCCTACTACATCAGTTCTCAAAACAGCACCACATAAAGCTTCCTTGGAAGGGCTCAACCCATGACAATAACATAGGAGGAGCAGTGTTTGCAGCAGTAAAAGAGAGGGTTCCCTTGAACAGCAAAGATCTGTGTCATTTCCCCCTGGTTTTACCCACGCTAGAATACACCTCTCTCTTTCGTGACGAGTGATCTGGACTAAACCTTTTTCTACGCGGGGGGTGCTAAGCTAACCAGCTCACCCATACCTTTGGCATCTGCTGAGTTATTTTGGCCAGGTCCTGTCCTTTCTTTCTAATAATGAAACGATGAAGCCAAGAGGGGGCAGAGACCGAGGAGACGGTAAAACTGTTGGCCTGAGAGACAGAAAAACAGAGAAGCTGTTTGATGGACAAACCACAGCACACCACAGCAAGTCCCAGCCCACCACAGCCCGTCCCAGCCACCCACAGCCCGTCCCAGCCCGTCCCAGCTCACCACAGCCCGTCCCAGCCCACCACAGCCCACCAGAGCCCGTCCAGGACCACCACAGTCCGTTCCAGCCCACCACAGCCCGTCCCCGCCCAACACAGCCCGTCCCAGACCACCACAGCCCGTCCCAGCCCCTCCCAGCCCGTCTCAGCCCACCACAGCCCGTCCCAGCCTGTCCCAGCCCGTCCCAGACCACCAGAGCCCGTCGCAGCCCACCACAGCCCGTCACAGCTCTCCACAACCCACCACAGCCCGTCCCAGCCCGTCCTCGCCCACCACAGCCCGTCCCAGCCCACCACAGCCCACGAAAGCCCACCACGGCCCACCACAGTTCACCACAGCCCGTCCCAGCCCACCACAGCCCTCCAGAGCCCGTCTCAGCTCACCACAGCCTGTCCCAGCCCACCACAGCCCACCACAGCCCATCCCAGCCCACCACGGCCAGTCCCAGCCCGTGCCAACCCGTCACAACACACCACAGCCCACCACAGCCCGTCCCTACCCACCACAGTGTGTCCCAACCCACCACAGCCCACCACAGCCCTTCAGAACCCACCACAGCCCACCACAGCCCGTCCCAGCCCACCACAGACCACCACAGCCCACCACAGCCCGTGCCAGCCCACCACAGCCCGCCACAGCCCACTACAGCCCGTCCCAGCCCACCACAGCCCGTCCCAGCCCACCACAGCTTGTCCCAGACCACCACAGCTCCTCCCAGCCCACCATAACCAACCACAGCCTATCCCAGCCGATCCCAGCCCACCACAGCTCGTCCCATCACACCACAGCCCACCACAGCCCGTCCCAGCCAACCACGGCCCGTCCCAGTCCACCATAGCCCGTCCCAGCCCACCACGGCCCATCCGGGCCCAACACAGCCCACCAAGGCGCACCACAGCCCATCCCAGCCCATTACAGCCTGTCCCAGACCACCACATCCCATCTCAGCCCACCACAGCCCGTCCCAGCCCACCACAACCGACCACAGCCCACCACAGCCCACCACGGCCCACCACGGCCCATCCAAGCCCACCACGGCCCATCCAAGCCCACCACGGTCCACCACGGCACGTCCCAGCCCACCACAGAGCACCACAGCCCGTCCCAGCCCGTCCCAGCCCACCACAGTATGTCCCAGACCACCAGAGCCCGTCCCAGCCCACCACAGCCCGTCTCAGCCCACCACAGCCTGTCCCAGCCTGTCCCAGCTCGTCCAAGCCTGTCCCAGACCCCCAGAGCCCGTCGCCGCCCACCACAGCCCGTCACAGCCCGTCCCAGCTCTCCACAACCCACCGCAGCCCGTCCCAGCCCACCACAGCCCGTCCCAGCCCACCACGGCCCACGAAAAACAACCACAGCCCACCACGGCCCACCACAGCCCGTCCCAGCCCACCACAAGCCGTCCTAGCCCACCACAGACCTCCAGAGCCCGTCTCAGCTCACCACAGCCTATCCCAGCCCACCACGGCCCACCACAGCACACCACGGCCCACCGCAGCCTATCCCAACCCGTCCCAGCCCACCACGGCCCGTCCCAGCCCACCACGGCCCGTCCCAGCCCGTCCCAGCCCACGACAGCCCGTCCCAGCCCACCACAGCCCGTCGCAGCCCACCACAGCCCGTCTCAGCCCACCAGAGCCCGTCCCAGCTTACCACAGCCCACCACAGCCTGTCCCAGCCAGTCCGATCCCACCACAGCCCGTCCCAGCCCACCAGAGCTCGTCCCAGCCCACCACAACCCACCACAGCCCATCCCAGCCCACCACAGCCGGACCCAGCCCATCCCAGCCTACCACGGCCGTCACAGACCACCAGAGCCCATCACAGGCCACCACAGCCCGTCCCAGCACACCACAGCCCGTCTCAGCTCACCACAACCCACCACAGCACACCACAGCCCACCACAGTGCACCAGAGCCCGTCCTGGCCCACCAGAGCCCGTCCCAGCCTACCACAGCCCGTCCCGGCCCACCAGATCCCATCCCAGCCTGTGCCAGCTCACCACAACCCACCACAGCCCGTCCCAGCCCACCATAGCCCGTCTCAGCCCACCACAACCCGTCCTAGCCCACCACAGCCCGTCCCAGCCCACCACAGAGCACCACAGCCCATCCCAGCCCACCACGGCCAGTCCCAGCCCGTGCCAACCCGTCACAACACACCACAGCCCACCACAGCCCGTCCCTACCCACCACAGTGTGTCCCAACCCACCACAGCCCACCACAGCCCTTCAGAACCCACCACAGCCCACCACAGCCCGTCCCAGCCCACCACAGACCACCACAGCCCACCACAGCCCGTGCCAGCCCACCACAGCCCGCCACAGCCCACTACAGCCCGTCCCAGCCCACCACAGCCCGTCCCAGCCCACCACAGCTTGTCCCAGACCACCACAGCTCCTCCCAGCCCACCATAACCAACCACAGCCTATCCCAGCCGATCCCAGCCCACCACAGCTCGTCCCATCACACCACAGCCCACCACAGCCCGTCCCAGCCAACCACGGCCCGTCCCAGTCCACCATAGCCCGTCCCAGCCCACCACGGCCCATCCGGGCCCAACACAGCCCACCAAGGCGCACCACAGCCCATCCCAGCCCATTACAGCCTGTCCCAGACCACCACATCCCATCTCAGCCCACCACAGCCCGTCCCAGCCCACCACAACCGACCACAGCCCACCACAGCCCACCACGGCCCACCACGGCCCATCCAAGCCCACCACGGCCCATCCAAGCCCACCACGGCCCATCCAAGCCCACCACGGTCCACCACGGCACGTCCCAGCCCACCACAGAGCACCACAGCCCGTCCCAGCCCGTCCCAGCCCACCACAGTATGTCCCAGACCACCAGAGCCCGTCCCAGCCCACCACAGCCCGTCTCAGCCCACCACAGCCTGTCCCAGCCTGTCCCAGCTCGTCCAAGCCTGTCCCAGACCCCCAGAGCCCGTCGCCGCCCACCACAGCCCGTCACAGCCCGTCCCAGCTCTCCACAACCCACCGCAGCCCGTCCCAGCCCACCACAGCCCGTCCCAGCCCACCACGGCCCACGAAAAACAACCACAGCCCACCACGGCCCACCACAGCCCGTCCCAGCCCACCACAAGCCGTCCTAGCCCACCACAGACCTCCAGAGCCCGTCTCAGCTCACCACAGCCTATCCCAGCCCACCACGGCCCACCACAGCACACCACGGCCCACCGCAGCCTATCCCAACCCGTCCCAGCCCACCACGGCCCGTCCCAGCCCACCACGGCCCGTCCCAGCCCGTCCCAGCCCACGACAGCCCGTCCCAGCCCACCACAGCCCGTCGCAGCCCACCACAGCCCGTCTCAGCCCACCAGAGCCCGTCCCAGCTTACCACAGCCCACCACAGCCTGTCCCAGCCAGTCCGATCCCACCACAGCCCGTCCCAGCCCACCAGAGCTCGTCCCAGCCCACCACAACCCACCACAGCCCATCCCAGCCCACCACAGCCGGACCCAGCCCGTCCCAGCCTACCACGGCCGCCGCAGACCACCAGAGCCCATCACAGGCCACCACAGCCCGTCCCAGCACAACACAGCCCGTCTCAGCTCACCACAACCCACCACAGCACACCACAGCCCACCACAGTGCACCAGAGCCCGTCCTGGCCCACCAGAGCCCGTCCCAGCCTACCACAGCCCGTCCCGGCCCACCAGATCCCATCCCAGCCTGTGCCAGCTCACCACAACCCACCACAGCCCGTCCCAGCCCACCATAGCCCGTCTCAGCCCACCACAACCCGTCCTAGCCCACCACAGCCCGTCCCAGCCCACCACAGAGCACCACAGCCCATCCCAGCCCACCACGGCCAGTCCCAGCCCGTGCCAACCCGTCACAACACACCACAGCCCACCACAGCCCGTCCCTACCCACCACAGTGTGTCCCAACCCACCACAGCCCACCACAGCCCTTCAGAACCCACCACAGCCCACCACAGCCCGTCCCAGCCCACCACAGACCACCACAGCCCACCACAGCCCGTGCCAGCCCACCACAGCCCGCCACAGCCCACTACAGCCCGTCCCAGCCCACCACAGCCCGTCCCAGCCCACCACAGCTTGTCCCAGACCACCACAGCTCCTCCCAGCCCACCATAACCAACCACAGCCTATCCCAGCCGATCCCAGCCCACCACAGCTCGTCCCATCACACCACAGCCCACCACAGCCCGTCCCAGCCAACCACGGCCCGTCCCAGTCCACCATAGCCCGTCCCAGCCCACCACGGCCCATCCGGGCCCAACACAGCCCACCAAGGCGCACCACAGCCCATCCCAGCCCATTACAGCCTGTCCCAGACCACCACATCCCATCTCAGCCCACCACAGCCCGTCCCAGCCCACCACAACCGACCACAGCCCACCACAGCCCACCACGGCCCACCACGGCCCATCCAAGCCCACCACGGCCCATCCAAGCCCACCACGGTCCACCACGGCACGTCCCAGCCCACCACAGAGCACCACAGCCCGTCCCAGCCCACCACAGTATGTCCCAGACCACCAGAGCCCGTCCCAGCCCACCACAGCCCGTCTCAGCCCACCACAGCCTGTCCCAGCCTGTCCCAGCTCGTCCAAGCCTGTCCCAGACCCCCAGAGCCCGTCGCCGCCCACCACAGCCCGTCACAGCCCGTCCCAGCTCTCCACAACCCACCGCAGCCCGTCCCAGCCCACCACAGCCCGTCCCAGCCCACCACGGCCCACGAAAAACAACCACAGCCCACCACGGCCCACCACAGCCCGTCCCAGCCCACCACAAGCCGTCCTAGCCCACCACAGACCTCCAGAGCCCGTCTCAGCTCACCACAGCCTATCCCAGCCCACCACGGCCCACCACAGCACACCACGGCCCACCGCAGCCTATCCCAACCCGTCCCAGCCCACCACGGCCCGTCCCAGCCCACCACGGCCCGTCCCAGCCCGTCCCAGCCCACGACAGCCCGTCCCAGCCCACCACAGCCCGTCACAGCCCACCACAGCCCGTCTCAGCCCACCAGAGCCCGTCCCAGCTTACCACAGCCCACCACAGCCTGTCCCAGCCAGTCCGATCCCACCACAGCCCGTCCCAGCCCACCAGAGCTCGTCCCAGCCCACCACAACCCACCACAGCCCATCCCAGCCCACCACAGCCGGACCCAGCCCGTCCCAGCCTACCACGGCCGCCGCAGACCACCAGAGCCCATCACAGGCCACCACAGCCCGTCCCAGCACAACACAGCCCGTCTCAGCTCACCACAACCCACCACAGCACACCACAGCCCACCACAGTGCACCAGAGCCCGTCCTGGCCCACCAGAGCCCGTCCCAGCCTACCACAGCCCGTCCCGGCCCACCAGATCCCATCCCAGCCTGTGCCAGCTCACCACAACCCACCACAGCCCGTCCCAGCCCACCATAGCCCGTCTCAGCCCACCACAACCCGTCCTAGCCCACCACAGCCCGTCCCAGCCCACCACAGAGCACCACAGCCCATCCCAGCCCACCACGGCCAGTCCCAGCCCGTGCCAACCCGTCACAACACACCACAGCCCACCACAGCCCGTCCCTACCCACCACAGTGTGTCCCAACCCACCACAGCCCACCACAGCCCTTCAGAACCCACCACAGCCCACCACAGCCCGTCCCAGCCCACCACAGACCACCACAGCCCACCACAGCCCGTGCCAGCCCACCACAGCCCGCCACAGCCCACTACAGCCCGTCCCAGCCCACCACAGCCCGTCCCAGCCCACCACAGCTTGTCCCAGACCACCACAGCTCCTCCCAGCCCACCATAACCAACCACAGCCTATCCCAGCCGATCCCAGCCCACCACAGCTCGTCCCATCACACCACAGCCCACCACAGCCCGTCCCAGCCAACCACGGCCCGTCCCAGTCCACCATAGCCCGTCCCAGCCCACCACGGCCCATCCGGGCCCAACACAGCCCACCAAGGCGCACCACAGCCCATCCCAGCCCATTACAGCCTGTCCCAGACCACCACATCCCATCTCAGCCCACCACAGCCCGTCCCAGCCCACCACAACCGACCACAGCCCACCACAGCCCACCACGGCCCACCACGGCCCATCCAAGCCCACCACGGCCCATCCAAGCCCACCACGGTCCACCACGGCACGTCCCAGCCCACCACAGAGCACCACAGCTCGTCCCAGCCCGTCCCAGCCCACCACAGTATGTCCCAGACCACCAGAGCCCGTCCCAGCCCACCACAGCCCGTCTCAGCCCACCACAGCCTGTCCCAGCCTGTCCCAGCTCGTCCAAGCCTGTCCCAGACCCCCAGAGCCCGTCGCCGCCCACCACAGCCCGTCACAGCCCGTCCCAGCTCTCCACAACCCACCGCAGCCCGTCCCAGCCCACCACAGCCCGTCCCAGCCCACCACGGCCCACGAAAAACAACCACAGCCCACCACGGCCCACCACAGCCCGTCCCAGCCCACCACAAGCCGTCCTAGCCCACCACAGACCTCCAGAGCCCGTCTCAGCTCACCACAGCCTATCCCAGCCCACCACGGCCCACCACAGCACACCACGGCCCACCGCAGCCTATCCCAACCCGTCCCAGCCCACCACGGCCCGTCCCAGCCCACCACGGCCCGTCCCAGCCCGTCCCAGCCCACGACAGCCCGTCCCAGCCCACCACAGCCCGTCGCAGCCCACCACAGCCCGTCTCAGCCCACCAGAGCCCGTCCCAGCTTACCACAGCCCACCACAGCCTGTCCCAGCCAGTCCGATCCCACCACAGCCCGTCCCAGCCCACCAGAGCTCGTCCCAGCCCACCACAACCCACCACAGCCCATCCCAGCCCACCACAGCCGGACCCAGCCCGTCCCAGCCTACCACGGCCGCCGCAGACCACCAGAGCCCATCACAGGCCACCACAGCCCGTCCCAGCACACCACAGCCCGTCTCAGCTCACCACAACCCACCACAGCACACCACAGCCCACCACAGTGCACCAGAGCCCGTCCTGGCCCACCAGAGCCCGTCCCAGCCTACCACAGCCCGTCCCGGCCCACCAGATCCCATCCCAGCCTGTGCCAGCTCACCACAACCCACCACAGCCCGTCCCAGCCCACCATAGCCCGTCTCAGCCCACCACAACCCGTCCTAGCCCACCACAGCCCGTCCCAGCCCACCACAGAGCACCACAGCCCATCCCAGCCCACCACGGCCAGTCCCAGCCCGTGCCAACCCGTCACAACACACCACAGCCCACCACAGCCCGTCCCTACCCACCACAGTGTGTCCCAACCCACCACAGCCCACCACAGCCCTTCAGAACCCACCACAGCCCACCACAGCCCGTCCCAGCCCACCACAGACCACCACAGCCCACCACAGCCCGTGCCAGCCCACCACAGCCCGCCACAGCCCACTACAGCCCGTCCCAGCCCACCACAGCCCGTCCCAGCCCACCACAGCTTGTCCCAGACCACCACAGCTCCTCCCAGCCCACCATAACCAACCACAGCCTATCCCAGCCGATCCCAGCCCACCACAGCTCGTCCCATCACACCACAGCCCACCACAGCCCGTCCCAGCCAACCACGGCCCGTCCCAGTCCACCATAGCCCGTCCCAGCCCACCACGGCCCATCCGGGCCCAACACAGCCCACCAAGGCGCACCACAGCCCATCCCAGCCCATTACAGCCTGTCCCAGACCACCACATCCCATCTCAGCCCACCACAGCCCGTCCCAGCCCACCACAACCGACCACAGCCCACCACAGCCCACCACGGCCCACCACGGCCCATCCAAGCCCACCACGGCCCATCCAAGCCCACCACGGTCCACCACGGCACGTCCCAGCCCACCACAGAGCACCACAGCCCGTCCCAGCCCGTCCCAGCCCACCACAGTATGTCCCAGACCACCAGAGCCCGTCCCAGCCCACCACAGCCCGTCTCAGCCCACCACAGCCTGTCCCAGCCTGTCCCAGCTCGTCCAAGCCTGTCCCAGACCCCCAGAGCCCATCGCCGCCCACCACAGCCCGTCACAGCCCGTCCCAGCTCTCCACAACCCACCGCAGCCCGTCCCAGCCCACCACAGCCCGTCCCAGCCCACCACGGCCCACGAAAAACAACCACAGCCCACCACGGCCCACCACAGCCCGTCCCAGCCCACCACAAGCCGTCCTAGCCCACCACAGACCTCCAGAGCCCGTCTCAGCTCACCACAGCCTATCCCAGCCCACCACGGCCCACCACAGCACACCACGGCCCACCGCAGCCTATCCCAACCCGTCCCAGCCCACCACGGCCCGTCCCAGCCCACCACGGCCCGTCCCAGCCCGTCCCAGCCCACGACAGCCCGTCCCAGCCCACCACAGCCCGTCGCAGCCCACCACAGCCCGTCTCAGCCCACCAGAGCCCGTCCCAGCTTACCACAGCCCACCACAGCCTGTCCCAGCCAGTCCGATCCCACCACAGCCCGTCCCAGCCCACCAGAGCTCGTCCCAGCCCACCACAACCCACCACAGCCCATCCCAGCCCACCACAGCCGGACCCAGCCCGTCCCAGCCTACCACGGCCGCCGCAGACCACCAGAGCCCATCACAGGCCACCACAGCCCGTCCCAGCACAACACAGCCCGTCTCAGCTCACCACAACCCACCACAGCACACCACAGCCCACCACAGTGCACCAGAGCCCGTCCTGGCCCACCAGAGCCCGTCCCAGCCTACCACAGCCCGTCCCGGCCCACCAGATCCCATCCCAGCCTGTGCCAGCTCACCACAACCCACCACAGCCCGTCCCAGCCCACCATAGCCCGTCTCAGCCCACCACAACCCGTCCTAGCCCACCACAGCCCGTCCCAGCCCACCACAGAGCACCACAGCCCATCCCAGCCCACCACGGCCAGTCCCAGCCCGTGCCAACCCGTCACAACACACCACAGCCCACCACAGCCCGTCCCTACCCACCACAGTGTGTCCCAACCCACCACAGCCCACCACAGCCCTTCAGAACCCACCACAGCCCACCACAGCCCGTCCCAGCCCACCACAGACCACCACAGCTCACCACAGCCCATGAAGCCCACCACAGCCCGCCTCAGCCCACTACAGCCCGTCCCAGCCCACCACAGCCCGTCCCAGCCCACCACAGCTTGTCCCAGACCACCACAGCTCCTCCCAGCCCACCATAACCAACCACAGCCTATCCCAGCCGATCCCAGCCCACCACAGCCCGTCCCATCACACCACAGCCCACCACAGCCCGTCCCAGCCAACCACGGCCCGTCCCAGCCCACCACAGCCCGTCCCAGCCCACCACGGCCCATCCGGGCCCAACACAGCCCACCAAGGCGCACCACAGCCCATCCCAGCCCATTACAGCCTGTCCCAGACCACCACATCCCATCTCAGCCCACCACAGCCTGTCCCAGCCCACCACAACCGACCACAGCCCACCACAGCCCACCATGGCCGACCACAGCCCACCACGGCCCATCCAAGCCCACCACGGCCCATCCAAGCCCACCACGGCACGTCCCAGCCCACCACAGCCTGTCCAAGCCCAGCACAGCCCTCCACAACCCTCCACAGCCCGTCCCAACCCTCCACAGCTCATCCCAGCCTACCACAGCCCGTCGCAGCCCAACACAGCTTATCCCAGCCCACCGCAGCCCGTCCCAGCCCACCGCAGCCCGTCCTAGCCCACCGAAACCCGTCCCAGCCCACCACAGCCCGTCCCAGCCCACCACAGCCCACCACAGCACACCACAGCCCGTCCCAGCTCACCACAGCCCACCACAGCCTGTCCCAGCCCATCACAGCCTGTCCCAGCCCGTCCCATTCCACCACACCGAGTCCCAGCCCACCACAGCCCATCCCAGCACGTCCCAGCCCGTCCCAGCCCGTCCCAGCTCGTCCCAGCCCGTCCCAGCCCACCAGAGCCCGTCCCAGCCCGTCCCAGACCACCAGAGCCCGTCCCAGCCAACCACAGGCCGTCACAGCCCATCCCAGCTCTCCACAACCCACCACAGCTCGTCGCAGCCCACCATAGCCCGTCTCAGCCCACCACAATTCGTCCTAGCCCACCACAGCCCGTCCCAGCTTACCAAAGCTCACCACAGCCCGTCGCAGCCCACCACAACCCGTCCCAGCCCACCACAGCCCGTCCCCGCCCACCACAGCCCGTCCAAGGCCATCCCAGCCCACCACAACCCGTCCCAGCCTGTCCCAGACCACCAGAGCCCGTCGCAGCCCACCACAGGCCGTAACAGCCCATCCCAGCTCTCCACAACCCACCACAGCTCGTCCCAGCACACCACAGACCGTCCCAGCCCGTCCCCGCCCACCACAGCCCGTCCCAGCCCACCGCAGCCCACCACAGCCCATCCCAGCCCATCCCATTCCACCACGGCCCGTCCCAGCCCACCACGGCCCACCACAGCCTGTCCCAGCCCACCACAGCCCGTCCCTACTCACCGCAGCCCACCACAGCCCGTCCCAGCCCACCACGACCCGTCCCAGCCCACCACGGCCTGTCCCAGCCCACCACGGCCCGTCCCAGGTCACCACATCCCGTCCCAGCCCACCACGGCCGCCGCAGACCATAAGAGCCCGTCACAGCCCACCACAATCCCGTCCCAGCCCACTATAGCCCGTCCCAGCCAAACCACAACCCGTTCTAGCTCACCACAACCCACCACAGCACACCATAGCCCACCACAGCCCACCACAGCGCACCAGAGTCTGTCCCGGCCCACCAGAGCCTGTCCCAGCCCACCACAGCCCGTCCCAGCCCACCGCCGCCCATTCCAGACCACCAGAGCCCTTCCCAGTTCACCACAGCATGTCCCAGCACACCACAGCCCACCACAGCCCGTCCAATTTCACGACAGCCCGTCTCAGCTCACCACAACCCACCACAGCCCGTCCCAGCCCACCACAGCCCACCACAGCCCGTCGCAGCCCACCACAGCCCGTCTCAGCCCACCAGAGCCCGTCCCAGCTTACCACAGCCCACCACAGCCTGTCCCAGCCAGTCCGATCCCACCACAGCCCGTCCCAGCCCACCAGAGCTCGTCCCAGCCCACCACAACCCACCACAGCCCATCCCAGCCCACCACAGCCGGACCCAGCCCGTCCCAGCCTACCACGGCCGCCGCAGACCACCAGAGCCCATCACAGGCCACCACAGCCCGTCCCAGCACACCACAGCCCGTCTCAGCTCACCACAACCCACCACAGCACACCACAGCCCACCACAGTGCACCAGAGCCCGTCCTGGCCCACCAGAGCCCGTCCCAGCCTACCACAGCCCGTCCCGGCCCACCAGATCCCATCCCAGCCTGTGCCAGCTCACCACAACCCACCACAGCCCGTCCCAGCCCACCATAGCCCGTCCTAGCCCACCACAGCCCGTCCCAGCCCACCACAGAGCACCACAGCCCGTCGCAGCACACCACAACCCGTCCTAGCCCACCACAGCCCGTCCCCGCCCACCACAGCCCGTCCCAGCCCACCACAACCCGTCCCAGCTCGTCCCAGCCCGTCCCAGACCACCAGAGCCCATCGCAGCCCACCACAGGCCGTCACAGCCCATCCCAGCTCTCCACAACCCACCACAGCTCGTCCCAGCACACCACAGACCGTCCCAGCCCGTCCGCGCCCACCACAGCCCGTCCCAGCCCACCGCAGCCCACCACAGCCCGTCACAGCCCCCCCACAGCCCGTCCCAGCCCACCACAGCCCGTCCCAGCCCACCACGGCCCGTCCCAGCCCACCGCGGCCCGTCCCAGCCAACCGCGGCCCGTCCCAGCCCACCACGGCCCACCACA
This sequence comes from Falco biarmicus, assembly GCF_023638135.1. Classification (NCBI taxonomy): domain Eukaryota; kingdom Metazoa; phylum Chordata; class Aves; order Falconiformes; family Falconidae; genus Falco; species Falco biarmicus. The sequence continues at coordinate 258,954 of NW_026611681.1, read as the reverse complement.
GCCTGTCCCAGCCCACCACAGCCCGTCCCTACTCACCGCAGCCCACCACAGCATGTCCCAGCCCACCACAGCCCGTCCCAGCCAACCACAGCACGTCCCAGCCCGTCTCAGCTCACCACAGCCTGTCCCACCCCACCACAGCCCACCAGAGCCCGTCCCTGCACACCACAGCTCGTCCCAGCACACCACAGCCCGTAACAGCACACCACAGCCCGGCCCAGCCCACCACAGGCCGTCCCAGCTCGTCCCAGACCACCACAGCCTCTCACAGCACACCACAGCCCGTCACAGCCCACCACAGCAAGTACCAGCCCGTCCCAGCCCACCACGGCCCGTCTCAGCTCACCACAACCCGTCCCAGACGACCACAGCCCGTCCCAGCCCACCACAGCCCGTCCCAGCCCACCACGGCCCGTCCCAGCCCACCACTGCCCGTCCCAGCCCACCACAGCCCGTCCCAGACCACCACAGCCTCTCACAGCACACCACAGCCCGTAACAGCCCACCACAGCAAGTACCAGCCCGTCCCAGCCCACCACGGCCTGTCTCAGACGACCACAGCCCGTCCCAGCCCACCACAGCCCACCACAGACCGTCCCAGCCCACCACAGCCTCTCACAGCCCACCACAGCCCGTCCCAGCCCACCACTGCCCATCCCAGCCCGCCACTGCCCGTCCCAGCCCACCACAGCCCGTCCCAGCCACCCACAGCCCGTCCCAGCCCGTCCCAGCTCACCACAGCCCATCCCAGCCCACCACAGCCCACCACAGCCCGTCCAGGACCACCACAGTCCGTTCCAGCCCACCACAGCCCGTCCCCGCCCAACACAGCCCGTCCCAGACCACCACAGCCCGTCCCAGCCCCTCCCAGCCCGTCTCAGCCCACCACAGCCTGTCCCAGCCTGTCCCAGCCCGTCCCAGCCCACCAGAGCCCGTCGCAGCCCACCAGAGCCCGTCACAGCTCTCCACAACCCACCACAGCCCGTCCCAGCCCGTCCTCGCCCACCACAGCCCGTCCCAGCCCACCACAGCCCACGAAAGCCCACCACGGCCCACCACAGTTCACCACAGCCCGTCCCAGCCCACTACAGCCCTCCAGAGCCCGTCTCAGCTCACCACAGCCTGTCCCAGCCCACCACAGCCCACCGCAGCCCATCCCAGCCCACCACGGCCAGTCCCAGCCCGTGCCAACCCGTCACAACACACCACAGCCCACCACAGCCCGTCCCTACCCACCACAGTGTGTCCCAACCCACCACAGCCCACCACAGCCGTTCAGAACCCACCACAGCCCACCACAGCCCGTCCCAGCCCACCACAGCCCACCACAGCCCACCACAGCCCGTGCAAGCCCACCACAGCCCGCCTCAGCCCACTACAGCCCATCCCAGCCCACCACAGCCCGTCCCAGCCCACCACAGCTTGTCCCAGACCACCACAGCTCCTCCCAGCCCACCATAACCAACCACAGCCTATCCCAGCCGATCCCAGCCCACCACAGCCCGTCCCATCACACCACAGCCCACCACAGCCCGTCCCAGCCAACCACGGCCCGTCCCAGCCCACCACAGCCCGTCCCAGCCCACCACGGCCCATCCGGGCCCAACACAGCCCACCAAGGCGCACCACAGCCCATCCCAGCCCATTACAGCCTGTCCCAGACCACCACATCCCATCTCAGCCCACCACAGCCTGTCCCAGCCCACCACAACCGACCACAGCCCACCACAGCCCACCATGGCCGACCACAGCCCACCACGGCCCATCCAAGCCCACCACGGCCCATCCAAGCCCACCACGGCACGTCCCAGCCCACCACAGCCTGTCCAAGCCCAGCACAGCCCTCCACAACCCTCCACAGCCCGTCCCAACCCTCCACAGCTCATCCCAGCCTACCACAGCCCGTCGCAGCCCAACACAGCTTATCCCAGCCCACCGCAGCCCGTCCCAGCCCACCGCAGCCCGTCCTAGCCCACCGAAACCCGTCCCAGCCCACCACAGCCCGTCCCAGCCCACCACAGCCCACCACAGCACACCACAGCCCGTCCCAGCTCACCACAGCCCACCACAGCCTGTCCCAGCCCATCACAGCCTGTCCCAGCCCGTCCCATTCCACCACACCGAGTCCCAGCCCACCACAGCCCATCCCAGCACGTCCCAGCCCGTCCCAGCCCGTCCCAGCTCGTCCCAGCCCGTCCCAGCCCACCAGAGCCCGTCCCAGCCCGTCCCAGACCACCAGAGCCCGTCCCAGCCAACCACAGGCCGTCACAGCCCATCCCAGCTCTCCACAACCCACCACAGCTCGTCGCAGCCCACCATAGCCCGTCTCAGCCCACCACAATTCGTCCTAGCCCACCACAGCCCGTCCCAGCTTACCAAAGCTCACCACAGCCCGTCGCAGCCCACCACAACCCGTCCCAGCCCACCACAGCCCGTCCCCGCCCACCACAGCCCGTCCAAGGCCATCCCAGCCCACCACAACCCGTCCCAGCCTGTCCCAGACCACCAGAGCCCGTCGCAGCCCACCACAGGCCGTAACAGCCCATCCCAGCTCTCCACAACCCACCACAGCTCGTCCCAGCACACCACAGACCGTCCCAGCCCGTCCCCGCCCACCACAGCCCGTCCCAGCCCACCGCAGCCCACCACAGCCCATCCCAGCCCATCCCATTCCACCACGGCCCGTCCCAGCCCACCACGGCCCACCACAGCCTGTCCCAGCCCACCACAGCCCGTCCCTACTCACCGCAGCCCACCACAGCCCGTCCCAGCCCACCACGACCCGTCCCAGCCCACCACGGCCTGTCCCAGCCCACCACGGCCCGTCCCAGGTCACCACATCCCGTCCCAGCCCACCACGGCCGCCGCAGACCATAAGAGCCCGTCACAGCCCACCACAATCCCGTCCCAGCCCACTATAGCCCGTCCCAGCCAAACCACAACCCGTTCTAGCTCACCACAACCCACCACAGCACACCATAGCCCACCACAGCCCACCACAGCGCACCAGAGTCTGTCCCGGCCCACCAGAGCCTGTCCCAGCCCACCACAGCCCGTCCCAGCCCACCGCCGCCCATTCCAGACCACCAGAGCCCTTCCCAGTTCACCACAGCATGTCCCAGCACACCACAGCCCACCACAGCCCGTCCAATTTCACGACAGCCCGTCTCAGCTCACCACAACCCACCACAGCCCGTCCCAGCCCACCACAGCCCACCACAGCCCGTCGCAGCCCACCACAGCCCGTCTCAGCCCACCAGAGCCCGTCCCAGCTTACCACAGCCCACCACAGCCTGTCCCAGCCAGTCCGATCCCACCACAGCCCGTCCCAGCCCACCAGAGCTCGTCCCAGCCCACCACAACCCACCACAGCCCATCCCAGCCCACCACAGCCCGACCCAGCCCGTCCCAGCCTACCACGGCCGCCGCAGACCACCAGAGCCCATCACAGGCCACCACAGCCCGTCCCAGCACACCACAGCCCGTCTCAGCTCACCACAACCCACCACAGCACACCACAGCCCACCACAGTGCACCAGAGCCCGTCCTGGCCCACCAGAGCCCGTCCCAGCCTACCACAGCCCGTCCCGGCCCACCAGATCCCATCCCAGCCTGTGCCAGCTCACCACAACCCACCACAGCCCGTCCCAGCCCACCATAGCCCGTCCTAGCCCACCACAGCCCGTCCCAGCCCACCACAGAGCACCACAGCCCGTCGCAGCACACCACAACCCGTCCTAGCCCACCACAGCCCGTCCCCGCCCACCACAGCCCGTCCCAGCCCACCACAACCCGTCCCAGCTCGTCCCAGCCCGTCCCAGACCACCAGAGCCCATCGCAGCCCACCACAGGCCGTCACAGCCCATCCCAGCTCTCCACAACCCACCACAGCTCGTCCCAGCACACCACAGACCGTCCCAGCCCGTCCGCGCCCACCACAGCCCGTCCCAGCCCACCGCAGCCCACCACAGCCCGTCACAGCCCCCCCACAGCCCGTCCCAGCCCACCACAGCCCGTCCCAGCCCACCACGGCCCGTCCCAGCCCACCGCGGCCCGTCCCAGCCAACCGCGGCCCGTCCCAGCCCACCACGGCCCACCACAGCCTGTCCCAGCCCACCACAGCCCGTCCCTACTCACCGCAGCCCACCACAGCATGTCCCAGCCCACCACAGCCCGTCCCAGCCAACCACAGCACGTCCCAGCCCGTCTCAGCTCACCACAGCCTGTCCCACCCCACCACAGCCCACCAGAGCCCGTCCCTGCACACCACAGCTCGTCCCAGCACACCACAGCCCGTAACAGCACACCACAGCCCGGCCCAGCCCACCACAGGCCGTCCCAGCTCGTCCCAGACCACCACAGCCTCTCACAGCACACCACAGCCCGTAACAGCCCACCACAGCAAGTACCAGCCCGTCCCAGCCCACCACGGCCCGTCTCAGCTCACCACAACCCGTCCCAGACGACCACAGCCCGTCCCAGCCCACCACAGCCCGTCCCAGCCCACCACGGCCCGTCCCAGCCCACCACTGCCCGTCCCAGCCCACCACAGCCCGTCCCAGACCACCACAGCCTCTCACAGCACACCACAGCCCGTAACAGCCCACCACAGCAAGTACCAGCCCGTCCCAGCCCACCACGGCCTGTCTCAGACGACCACAGCCCGTCCCAGCCCACCACAGCCCACCACAGACCGTCCCAGCCCACCACAGCCTCTCACAGCCCACCACAGCCCGTCCCAGCCCACCACTGCCCATCCCAGCCCGCCACTGCCCGTCCCAGCCCACCACAGCCCGTCCCAGCCACCCACAGCCCGTCCCAGCCCGTCCCAGCTCACCACAGCCCATCCCAGCCCACCACAGCCCACCACAGCCCGTCCAGGACCACCACAGTCCGTTCCAGCCCACCACAGCCCGTCCCCGCCCAACACAGCCCGTCCCAGACCACCACAGCCCGTCCCAGCCCCTCCCAGCCCGTCTCAGCCCACCACAGCCCGTCCCAGCCTGTCCCAGCCCGTCCCAGCCCACCAGAGCCCGTCGCAGCCCACCAGAGCCCGTCACAGCTCTCCACAACCCACCACAGCCCGTCCCAGCCCGTCCTCGCCCACCACAGCCCGTCCCAGCCCACCACAGCCCACGAAAGCCCACCACGGCCCACCACAGTTCACCACAGCCCGTCCCAGCCCACTACAGCCCTCCAGAGCCCGTCTCAGCTCACCACAGCCTGTCCCAGCCCACCACAGCCCACCGCAGCCCATCCCAGCCCACCACGGCCAGTCCCAGCCCGTGCCAACCCGTCACAACACACCACAGCCCACCACAGCCCGTCCCTACCCACCACAGTGTGTCCCAACCCACCACAGCCCACCACAGCCGTTCAGAACCCACCACAGCCCACCACAGCCCGTCCCAGCCCACCACAGCCCACCACAGCCCACCACAGCCCGTGCAAGCCCACCACAGCCCGCCTCAGCCCACTACAGCCCATCCCAGCCCACCACAGCCCGTCCCAGCCCACCACAGCTTGTCCCAGACCACCACAGCTCCTCCCAGCCCACCATAACCAACCACAGCCTATCCCAGCCGATCCCAGCCCACCACAGCCCGTCCCATCACACCACAGCCCACCACAGCCCGTCCCAGCCAACCACGGCCCGTCCCAGCCCACCACAGCCCGTCCCAGCCCACCACGGCCCATCCGGGCCCAACACAGCCCACCAAGGCGCACCACAGCCCATCCCAGCCCATTACAGCCTGTCCCAGACCACCACATCCCATCTCAGCCCACCACAGCCCGTCCCAGCCCACCACAACCGACCACAGCCCACCACAGCCCACCACGGCCGACCACAGCCCACCACGGCCCATCCAAGCCCACCACGGCCCATCCAAGCCCACCACGGCACGTCCCAGCCCACCACGGAGTACCACAGCCCGTCCCAGCCCGTCCCAGCCCACCACAGTATGTCCCAGACCACCAGAGCCCGTCCCAGCCCACCACAGCCCGTCTCAGCCCACCACAGCCTGTCCCAGCCTGTCCCAGCTCGTCCAAGCCTGTCCCAGACCCCCAGAGCCCGTCGCAGCCCACCACAGCCCGTCACAGCCCGTCCCAGCTCTCCACAAACCACCGCAGCCCGTCCCAGCCCACCACAGCCCGTCCCAGCCCACCACGGCCCACGAAAACCCACCACAGCCCACCACGGCCCACCACAGCCCGTCCCAGCCCACCACAGCCCGTCCCAGCCCACCACAGCCCACCACAGCACACCACAGCCCACCACAGCCCGTCCCAGCTCACCACAGCCCACCACAGCCCGTCCCAGCTCACCACAGAGCACCACAGCCCGTCCCAGCCCGTCCCAGCCCGTCCCAGCCCACCACAGCCTGTCCCAGCCCGTCCCATTCCACCACACTGAGTCCCAGCCCACCACAGCCCGTCCCAGCACGTCCCAGCCCGTCCCAGCCTGTCCCTGCACACCACAGCTCGTCCCACCACACCACAGCCCGTCCCAGCCCACCACAGCCCGTCCCAGCCCACCACAGCCCGTCCCAGCCCACCACAGCCCGTCCCAGCTCGTCCCAGACCACCACAGCCTCTCACAGCACACCACAGCCCGTAACAGCCCACCACAGCAAGTACCAGCCCGTCCCAGCCCACCACGGCCCGTCTCAGCCCACCACGGCCCGTCTCAGCTCACCACAACCCGTCCCAGACGACCACAGCCCGTCCCAGGCCACCACGGCCCGTCCAAGCCCACCACAGCCCGTCCCAGCTCATCCCAGCCAGACATAGCCCATTCCAGCCCACCACAGCACGTCCCAGACCGTCCCAACCCTTCCCAGCCTGTCCTAGCCCAACAAAGACCGCCACAGCCCACCACAGCCCGTCCCAACCCACCAGAGCCCGTCCGGAGCCACAACGGCCCGTCCCAGCCCACCACGGCTGACCACAGCCCGTCCCAGCCCACCACAGCCCGTCCAAGCCCACCACAGCACGTCCCTGCCCACCACAGCACGTCTCCGCCGACCACAGCCCACCACAGCCCACCACAGACCACCACAGCTTGTCCCAGCCCACCACAGCCCATCACAGCACGTCCCAGCTTGTCCCAGCCCGTCACAGACCACCACAGCTTGTCCCAGCCCACCATAGCCCGTCCCAGCTCACCACAACCCACCATAGCCCGTCCCAGCCCGGCCCAGCCCGGCCTAGCTCACCACAGCCCGTCCCCGCCAACCACAGCCCGTCCCCGCCCACCACAGCCCGTCCCCGCCCACCACAGCCGGTCCCAGCTCACCACAGCCCACCACAGCCCGTCCCAGCTCACCACAGCCCGTCACAGCCCATCCCAGCCCGTCCCAGCCCACCACAGCCTGTCCCAGCCCACCACAGCCCGTCCCAGCCCACCACAGCCCGTCCCAGCCCCCCACAGACAATCCCAGCACACCACAGCCCACCACAGCCCGTCCCGGCCCACTACAACTCGTCCCAGCCCACCACAGCCCACCACAGCCCGTCCCGGCCCACCACAGCCCGTCCCTGAGCACCACAGCCCGTCCCAGCCCACCACAGCCCGTCCCAGCCAACCACAGACCACCACAGCCCACCACAGCCCACCACAGCCCGTCCCAGCCCACCACAGACCACCACAGCCCGTCCCAAACCACCACAGCCCGTCCCAGCCCACCACAGACCGTCCCAGCCCACTACAACTCGTCCCAGCCCACCACAGCCCACCACAGCCCGTCCCAGCCCACCACAGCCCGTCCCAGCCGACCACGGCCCATCCCAGCACACCACAGCGCGTCACAGACCACCACGGCCTGTTCCAGCCCACCAGAGCCCGTCCCAGTCCACCAGAGCCCGTCCCAAGCTACCACAGCTTCTCCCGGCCCACCATAGCCCGTCCCAGCCCACCACAGCCCGTCCCAGCCCACCACAGCCCGTTCCAACCCACCAGAGCACGTCCCAGCCCACCACAGCCTGACCCAGCATGTCCCAGCCCACCAAATCCCGTCCCAGCCTGTCCCAGCTCACCACATCCCACCACAGCCCGCCCCAGCCCACCACAGCCCGTCTTAGCCCAACCCAGCCCCCCACAGCCCGTCCCAGCCCACCACAGTTCACCACGGCCCGTCCCAGCCCACAACAGCCCACCACAACCCACCACAGCCCGTCCCAGCCCACCACGGCCCGTCCCAGCCCACCACGGCCCGTCCCAGCCCACCACGGCCCATAACAACCCACCACGGCCCGTCCCGGCCTACTACGCCCTGTCCCAGCCCACCACAGCCCGTCCCAGCCCACCACGGCCCGTCCCAGCCCGTCCCAGCCCACCACAGCCCGACCTAGCCCACCACGGCCCATCCCAGCCCACCACGGCCCGCCCCAGCCCGTGCCAGCCAATACCAGCCCACCACAGCCCGTGCCAGCCTGTCCCAGCCCACCACAGCCCACTACGGCCCACCACAGCCCGTCCCAGCCCACCACAGCCCACCACAACCCGTCCCATCCCACCACAGCCCACCACAGCTTGTCCCAGCCCACCACAGCCCGTCCCAGCCCACCACAGCTCAACACAGACCGTCCCAGCCCTCTAGAGCCCGTCCCAGCTTACACAGCCCACCACAGCCTGTCCCAGCCCACCACAGCCCACCACAGCTCTTCCCAGCCCACCACAGCACACCACAGCCCACCACAGTACGTCTCAGCCCACCACAACACGTCCCAGCCTGTCCCAGCCCGTTCCACACGACCATAGCCCACCACAGCCCATCCCAGCCCACCACAGCCTTTCCAAGCCCACCACAGTCCACCACAGCCAGTCCCAGCCCACCACAGCTTGTCCCAGCACACCACAGCCCGTCCCGGCCCACCACAGCCCACCACAGACCGTCCCAGCCCACCAAAGCCCGTCCCAGTTTACCACACCCCACCACAGCCCTTCCCAGCTCACCACAACCCACCAGGGCTCGTCCCAGCCCACCACGGTCCGTCCCGACCTAACACGGCCCATCTCAGCCCACCACAGCCCGTCCCAGCCCACCACAGCCCGTCCCAGCCCACCACAGCCCGTCCCAGCCCTTCCCAGCCCGTCCCAGCCCGTCCCAGCCCACCACAGCCCGTCCCAGCCCACCACAGCCCGTCCCAGCCCACCACAGCCCATCCCAGCACACCACAGCCTACCATAGCACGTACCGGCCCACCACAGCCCGTCCCAGCCCACCACAGCCCATCCCAGCCCACCACAGCCCGTCCAAGCCCACCACAGCGCGTCCACGCCCACCACAGCGCGTCCCAGCCCACCACAGCGCGTCCTAGACCACCACAGCCCGTCCCAGCCCACCACAGTGCGTCCCAGCCCACCACAGCGCGTCCCAGCCCACCACAGCGCGTCCCAGCCCACCACAGCCCGTCCCAGCCCACCACAGCCTACAACAGCACGTCCCGGCCCACCAAAGCCCGTCCCAGCCCACTACGGTCCACCACGGCCCCTCCAGGCCCATCACCGCCCGTCCCGGCCCACCATGGTCCGTCCCGGCCCACCGTGGCCCACCTCAGCCCACCACAGCCAGTCCCAGCCCACCACTGCCCGTGCCAGCCCACCACAGCCCGTCCCAGCCCGTCCCAGCTCGTCCCAGCCCACCACAGGCCTTCCCAGCCCCTCCCAGACCCCTAGAGCCGGCCCAGCCCGTTTCAGCCCCTCCCAGACCGTCTCAGCTCACCACACCCCACCACAGCCCATCCCAGCCCACCACGGCCTGTTCCAGCCCACCAGAGCCCGTCCCAGTCCACCAGAGCCCGTCCCAACCTACCACAGCTTGTCCCGGCCCACCATAGCCCGTCCCAGCCCGCCACAACCCGTCCCAGCCCACTGCGGCCCGTCCCAGCCCACCACAGCCCGTCTTAGCCCGACCCAGCCCCCTACAGCCCGTCCCAACCTACCACAGTTCACCACGGCCCGTCCCAGCCCACAATGGCCCACCACGGCCCACCACAGCCCGTCCCAGCCCACCACAATTCGTCCCAGTGCACCACAGCGCGTCCCAGCCCACCACAGCCCGTCCCAGCCTACCACAGCCCGTCCCGGCACACCACAGCCCGTCCCGGCCCACCACAGCCCGTCACGGCCCACCAGAGCCCGTCTCAGCACACCACAGCCCGTCCCGGCTCACCACAGACCGTTCCGTCCCACCACAGCCTACCACAGCCCGTCCCAGCCCACCACAGCCCGTCCCAGCCCACCACAGGCCACTACAGCACACCACAGGCTACCGTAGACCACCACAGCCTGTCCCGTCCCACCACAGGCCACCACAGCCCGTCCCAGCCCACCACAGCCCGTCCCAGCCCACCACAGGACACTACAGCACACCACAGCCTACCGCAGACCACCACAGCCCGTCCCAGCCCATCTCAGCTCACCACAACCCACCACAACCCGTCCAAGCCCACCACAGCCCATTACAGCTCTTTCCAGCCCGTTCCAGCCCAGCAGAGCCCGTTCCAGCCCACCAGAGCCCACCAAAGCCCGTCCCCGCCCAACACAGCCCGTCCCCGCTCACCACAGCCCGTCCCAGGCCACCACCGCCCTTCCCTGCTCACCACAGCCTGTCCCCGCCCACCACAACTTGACCCGGCCCACTACAGCCCGGCCCGGCCCACCACGGCCCGTCACGGCCCACCACAGCCCACCACGGCCCACCGCATCCCGTCCCAGCCCACCACAGCCCGTCCCAGCCCACCACAGCCCATCCCAGGCCACCACAGCCGGTCCCAGCCCGTCACAGCTCGTCCCAGCCCATCACAGCCCGTCCCAGCCCACCACGGCCCGTCCCTGATTACCACAGCCCGTCCCGGCCCACCACGGCCCGTCCCGGCCCACCACGGCCCGTCCCAGCACACCACGGACCACCACGACAGATCTCAACCCACCACAGCCTGTCCAAGCCCACCACAGCCTTCCACAGCTCTCCACAGCACGTCCCAACCCACCACAGACTGTCTCAGCTCACCACAACCCAACACAGCGCACCAGAGCCCGTCCCAACCCACCACAGCCCGGCCCAGCCCACCAAATCGTGTCCCAGTCAACCACAGCCCGTCTCAACTCACCACAGCCCGTCCCAGCCCACCACAGCTTGTCCCAGCCCACCACAGCCCGTCCCAGCACACCACAGGACACTACAGCACACCACAGCCTACCGCAGACCACCACAGCCCATCCCAGCCCACCACAGCCCGTCCCAGCCCTCCACAGCCCACCTCAGCCCACCACAGCCTGTCCCATCCCACCACAGCCCGTCCCAGCCCACCACAGCCCGTCCCAGCCCGTAACAGCCCACCACAGCCCGTCCCAGCCCACCACAGCCCGTCCCAGCCCACCACAGCCCTTCCCAGCCCACGACAGCCCATCCCAGCACACCACAGCCTACCACAGCACGTACCGGCCCACCAGAGCCTGTCCCAGCCCACCACAGCGCGTCGCAGCCCACCACAGCGCGTCGCAGCCCACCACAGCCCGTCCCAGCCAACGGCGACCCGTCCCAGCCCACCACAGCCCGTCTTAGCTAGACCCAGCCCCCCACAGCCCGTCCCAACCCACCACAGTTCACCACGGCCCGTCCCAGCCCACAACGGTCCACAACGGCTCACAACAGCCCGTCCCAGCCCACCACAATTCGTCCCAGTGCACCACAGCGCGTCCCAGCCCACCACAGCCCGTCCCGGCACACCACAGCCCATCCCGTCCCACCACAGCCCGTCCCGTCCCACCACAGCCCGTCCCGTCCCACCACAGCCCGTCCCGGCCCACCACAGCCCATCCCGGCCCACCACAGCCCGTCACGGCCCACCAGAGCCCGTCTCAGCACACCACAGCCCGTCCCAGCCCACCACAGCCCATCCCGTCCCTCCACAGCCCGTCCCAGACCACCACAGCCCAATACAGCCCACCACAGCCCAATACAGCACACCACAGGCTACCGTAGACCTCCACAGCCCGTCCCAGCCCACCACAGCCCATCCCGTCCCACCACAGCCCACCACAGCCCGTCCCAGCCTGCCACAGCCCGTCCCAGCCCGCCACAGCCCAATACAGCCCACCACAGCCCGTCTCAGCTCACCACAACGCACCACAGCCCGTCCAAGCCCACCACGGCCCATTACAGCTTACCACAGCCCGTCCCAGCCCACCAGACCCCGTTCCAGCCCACCAGAGCCCACCAAAGCCCGTCCCCGCTCACCACAGCCCGTCCCAGCCCATCCCAGGCCACCACAGCCCTTCCCTGCTCACCACAGCCTGTCCCCGCCCACCACAACTTGTCCCCGCCCACTACAGCCCGGCCCGGCCCACCACAGCCCGTCACGGCCAACCAAGGCCGGTCCTGGCCCACCACGGCCCGTCCCAGCCCACCACAGCTTGTCCCAGCCCACCACGTCCGACCACAGCCCACCACGGCCCACCACAACCCACCACGGCTTACCACAGCCCACCACAGTTCACCACGGAACACCACGGCACGTCATAGCCCACCACAGCCTGTCCCAGCCCACCACGGCCCACCACAGCCCACCACGGCCCACCGCATCCCGTCCCAGCCCACCACAGCCCGTCCCAGACCACCACAGCCCGTCCCAGCCCACCACAGCCCGTCCCAGCCCTCCACAGCACTTCCCAGCCCACCACAGCCCACCACAGCTTGTCCCAGCCAACCAGAGCCGGTCCCAGCCCACCACACCCCACCACAGCCCGTCCCAGCCCACCACAGCCCGTCCCAGCCCACCATGACCTGTCCCAGCCCACCACGGCCCACCACAGCCCACCCCTTCCCATCCCGGCCCAAAACGGCCAACCACGGCGCACCACAATTCACCACGGCCCGTCCCCGCTCACCACGGCCCACCAGAGCCCGTCCCAGCCCACCAGAGCCCGTCACAGCCCACCAGAGCCCACCACAGCTTGTCAAAGCCCACCGCAGTCCGTCCCAGCCCACCGCAGCCCGTCCCAGCCCACCACAGCCCATCCCAGCCCACCACAGCCCACCACAGCCCGTCCCCGCTCACCACACCCCGTCCCCGCCCACCACAGCCCGTCCCCGCCCACCACAGCCCGTCCCTGCCCACCACAACTTGTCCCCGCCCACCACAACTTGTCCCCACCCACTACGGCCCTTCCCGACCCACCACGGCCCGTCCCAGCCAACCAAGACCGGTCCCGGCCCACCACGGCACGGCCCAGCCCAGCCCACCACAACTCACCACAGCCCATTACAGCTTACCACAGCCCGTCCCAACCCACCACAGCCTGTTCCAGCCCACCACAGACCGTGCCCGCCCACCACAGCACATCCAAGCCCGTCCCAGCCCACCACAACCCGTCACCGCCCACCACAGCCCGTCCAAGGCGTCCCAGCCCGTCCCAGCCCATCTCAGCCCGTCCCAGCCCACCAGAACTCGTCCCAGCCCACCACAGCTCGTCCCAGCCCACCACAGCCCGTCCCAGCCCACCACAGCCCGTTCCAGCCCACCACAGCCCACCAAAGCCCGTCCCCGCCCACCAAAGCCCGTCCCCGCCCACCACAACCCGTCACCGCCCACCACAACCCGTCCAAGGCGTCCCAGCCCGTCCCAGCCCATGTCAGCCCCTCCCAGCCAACCACAGCCCGTCCCAGCCTATCCCAGCCTGTCCCAGTCCACCACAGCCCGTCCCAGCCTGTCCCAGTCCATTGCGGCCCACCACATCCCGTCCCAGCCCGTCCCATCCCACCATAGACCACCACAGGTCGTCCCAGCCCACCACAGCCCGTCCCAGCCCGTCCCGGCCCACCACAGCCCGTCTCAGCCCGATCCAGCTCACCACAGCCCGTCCCAGCTCACCACATCCCGTCATAGCCCCCCACAGCCCATCCCAGCCCACCACAGCTCAAAACAGTTCACCACGGCAGGTCCCAGCCCACAACGGCCCACCGCGGCCCACCACAGCCCGTCCCAGACCACCACGGCCCGTCCCAGCCAACCACAGCCCGTCCCAGCCTATCCCAGCCTGTCCCAGCCCACCACAGCCCGTCCCAGCCTGTCCCAGTCCATTGCGGCCCACCACATCCCGTCCCAGCCCGTCCCATCCCACCATAGACCACCACAGCTCGTCCCATCCCACCACAGCCCACCACAGCCCGTCCCAGCCCGTCCCGGCCCACCACAGCCCGTCTCAGCCTGATCCAGCTCACCACAGCCCGTCCCAGCTCACCACATCCCGTCATAGCCCCCCACAGCCCATCCCAGGACACCACAGCTCACCACAGTTCACCACGGCCCGTCCCAGCCCACAACGGCCCACCGCGGCCCACCACAGCCCGTCCCAGCCCACCACGGCCCGTCCCAGCCCACCACGGCCCGTCCCAGCCCACCACGGCCCGTCCCAGTTCGTGCCAGCCAATACCAGCCCACCACAGCCCGTGCCAGCCTGTCCCAGCCCACCACAGCCAGTCCCAGCCCACCACAGCCCACCACAGCCCGTCCCATCCCACCAGAGCACACCACAGCTTGTCCCAGACCACCACAGCCCGTCCCAGCCCACCACAGCTCACCACAGACCGTCCCAGCCCACCAGAGCCCGTCCCAGCTTACCACAGCCCACCACAGCCCACCACGGCCTGTCCCAGCCCTCCACAGCCCACCACAGCCCGTCCCAGCCCACCACAGCACACCACAGCCCACCACATAACGTCTCAGCCCACCACAGCCCACCACAGCTTGTCCCAGCCCACCAGAGCCCGTCCCAGCCCACCAGAGCCCGTCTCAGCCCACCACAGCCCACCACAGCTTGTCCCAGCACACCACAGTCCGTCCCAGCCCACCAAAGCCCGTCCCAGCCCACCACAGTGCGACCCAGCCTACGACAGGCCGTCCCAGCCCACGACAGCCCATCCCAGCCCACCACAGCCTACCACAGCACGTCCCGGCCCACCAGAGCCAGTCCCAGCCCACCACAGCCCGTCCCAGCAGACCACAGTCCGTCCCAGCCCACCACAGCCCGTCCCAGCCCACCACAGCCCGTCCCAGCCCACCACAGCTCGTCCCAGCCCACCACAGACCACCAAAGCCCGTCCCCGCTCACCACACCCCGTCCCCGCCCACCACAGCCCATCCCCGCCCACCACAGCCCGTCCCCGCCCACCACAACTTGTCCCCGCCCACCACAACTTGTCCCCACTTACTACGGCCTGTCCCGGCCCACCACGGCCCGTCCCAACCCACCACGGCCCAGCCCAGCCCACCACAACCCACCACAGCCCATTACAGCTTACCACAGCTCGTCCCAACCCACCACAGCCTGTTCCAGCCCACCACAGCCTGTTCCAGCCCACCACAGACCGTGCCCGCCCACCACAGCACATCCAAGCCCGTCCCAGCCCACCACAACCCGTCCCAGCCCACCACAACCCGTCACCGCCCACCACAGCCCGTCCAAGGCGTCCCAGCCCGTCCCAGCCCATCTCAGCCCGTCCCAGCCCACCAGAACACGTCCCAGCCCACCACAGCTCGTCCCAGCCCACCACAGCCCGTCCCAGCCCACCACAGCCCGTCCCAGCCCACCACAGCCCGTCCCAGCCCACCACAGCCCACCAAAGCCCGTCCCCGCCCACCAAAGCCCGTCCCCGCCCACCACAACCCGTCACCGCCCACCACAACCCGTCCAAGGCGTCCCAGCCTGTCCCAGCCCATGTCAGCCCGTCCCAGCCCACCACAACTCGTCCCAGCCCACCACAGCCCGTCCCAGCCTGTCCCAGCCCACCACAGCCCGTCCCAGCCTGTCCCAGTCCATTGCGGCCCACCACATCCCGTCCCAGCCCGTCCCATCCCACCATAGACCACCACAGCTCGTCCCAGCCCACCACAGCCCGTCCCAGCACGTCCCAGCCCGTCCCGGCCCACCACAGCCCGTCTCAGCCCGATCCAGCTCACCACAGCCCGTCCCAGCTCACCACATCCCGTCATAGCCCCCCACAGCCCATCCCAGCCCACCACAGCTCACCACAGTTCACCACGGCCCGTCCCAGCCCACAACGGCCCACCGCGGCCCACCACAGCCCGTCCCAGCCCACCACGGCCCGTCCCAGCCCACCACGGCCCGTCCCAGCCCACCACGGCCCGTCCCAGCCCACCACAGCCCGTCCCGGCACACCACAGCCCATCCCGTCCCACCACAGCCCGTCCCGTCCCACCACAGCCCGTCCCGTCCCACCACAGCCCGTCCCGGCCCACCACAGCCCATCCCGGCCCACCACAGCCCGTCACGGCCCACCAGAGCCCGTCTCAGCACACCACAGCCCGTCCCAGCCCACCACAGCCCATCCCGTCCCTCCACAGCCCGTCCCAGACCACCACAGCCCAATACAGCCCACCACAGCCCAATACAGCACACCACAGGCTACCGTAGACCTCCACAGCCCGTCCCAGCCCACCACAGCCCATCCCGTCCCACCACAGCCCACCACAGCCCGTCCCAGCCTGCCACAGCCCGTCCCAGCCCGCCACAGCCCAATACAGCCCACCACAGCCCGTCTCAGCTCACCACAACGCACCACAGCCCGTCCAAGCCCACCACGGCCCATTACAGCTTACCACAGCCCGTCCCAGCCCACCAGACCCCGTTCCAGCCCACCAGAGCCCACCAAAGCCCGTCCCCGCTCACCACAGCCCGTCCCAGCCCATCCCAGGCCACCACAGCCCTTCCCTGCTCACCACAGCCTGTCCCCGCCCACCACAACTTGTCCCCGCCCACTACAGCCCGGCCCGGCCCACCACAGCCCGTCACGGCCAACCAAGGCCGGTCCTGGCCCACCACGGCCCGTCCCAGCCCACCACAGCTTGTCCCAGCCCACCACGTCCGACCACAGCCCACCACGGCCCACCACAACCCACCACGGCTTACCACAGCCCACCACAGTTCACCACGGAACACCACGGCACGTCATAGCCCACCACAGCCTGTCCCAGCCCACCACGGCCCACCACAGCCCACCACGGCCCACCGCATCCCGTCCCAGCCCACCACAGCCCGTCCCAGACCACCACAGCCCGTCCCAGCCCACCACAGCCCGTCCCAGCCCTCCACAGCACTTCCCAGCCCACCACAGCCCACCACAGCTTGTCCCAGCCAACCAGAGCCGGTCCCAGCCCACCACACCCCACCACAGCCCGTCCCAGCCCACCACAGCCCGTCCCAGCCCACCATGACCTGTCCCAGCCCACCACGGCCCACCACAGCCCACCCCTTCCCATCCCGGCCCAAAACGGCCAACCACGGCGCACCACAATTCACCACGGCCCGTCCCCGCTCACCACGGCCCACCAGAGCCCGTCCCAGCCCACCAGAGCCCGTCACAGCCCACCAGAGCCCACCACAGCTTGTCAAAGCCCACCGCAGTCTGTCCCAGCCCACCGCAGCCCGTCCCAGCCCACCACAGCCCGTCCCAGCCCACCACAGCCCACCACAGCCCGTCCCCGCTCACCACACCCCGTCCCCGCCCACCACAGCCCGTCCCCGCCCACCACAGCCCGTCCCTGCCCACCACAACTTGTCCCCGCCCACCACAACTTGTCCCCACCCACTACGGCCCTTCCCGACCCACCACGGCCCGTCCCAGCCAACCAAGACCGGTCCCGGCCCACCACGGCACGGCCCAGCCCAGCCCACCACAACTCACCACAGCCCATTACAGCTTACCACAGCCCGTCCCAACCCACCACAGCCTGTTCCAGCCCACCACAGACCGTGCCCGCCCACCACAGCACATCCAAGCCCGTCCCAGCCCACCACAACCCGTCACCGCCCACCACAGCCCGTCCAAGGCGTCCCAGCCCGTCCCAGCCCATCTCAGCCCGTCCCAGCCCACCAGAACTCGTCCCAGCCCACCACAGCTCGTCCCAGCCCACCACAGCCCGTCCCAGCCCACCACAGCCCGTTCCAGCCCACCACAGCCCACCAAAGCCCGTCCCCCGCCCACCAAAGCCCGTCCCCGCCCACCACAACCCGTCACCGCCCACCACAACCCGTCCAAGGCGTCCCAGCCCGTCCCAGCCCATGTCAGCCCCTCCCAGCCAACCACAGCCCGTCCCAGCCTATCCCAGCCTGTCCCAGTCCACCACAGCCCGTCCCAGCCTGTCCCAGTCCATTGCGGCCCACCACATCCCGTCCCAGCCCGTCCCATCCCACCATAGACCACCACAGGTCGTCCCAGCCCACCACAGCCCGTCCCAGCCCGTCCCGGCCCACCACAGCCCGTCTCAGCCCGATCCAGCTCACCACAGCCCGTCCCAGCTCACCACATCCCGTCATAGCCCCCCACAGCCCATCCCAGCCCACCACAGCTCAAAACAGTTCACCACGGCAGGTCCCAGCCCACAACGGCCCACCGCGGCCCACCACAGCCCGTCCCAGACCACCACGGCCCGTCCCAGCCAACCACAGCCCGTCCCAGCCTATCCCAGCCTGTCCCAGCCCACCACAGCCCGTCCCAGCCTGTCCCAGTCCATTGCGGCCCACCACATCCCGTCCCAGCCCGTCCCATCCCACCATAGACCACCACAGCTCGTCCCATCCCACCACAGCCCACCACAGCCCGTCCCAGCCCGTCCCGGCCCACCACAGCCCGTCTCAGCCTGATCCAGCTCACCACAGCCCGTCCCAGCTCACCACATCCCGTCATAGCCCCCCACAGCCCATCCCAGGACACCACAGCTCACCACAGTTCACCACGGCCCGTCCCAGCCCACAACGGCCCACCGCGGCCCACCACAGCCCGTCCCAGCCCACCACGGCCCGTCCCAGCCCACCACGGCCCGTCCCAGTTCGTGCCAGCCAATACCAGCCCACCACAGCCCGTGCCAGCCTGTCCCAGCCCACCACAGCCAGTCCCAGCCCACCACAGCCCACCACAGCCCGTCCCATCCCACCAGAGCACACCACAGCTTGTCCCAGACCACCACAGCCCGTCCCAGCCCACCACAGCTCACCACAGACCGTCCCAGCCCACCAGAGCCCGTCCCAGCTTACCACAGCCCACCACAGCCCACCACGGCCTGTCCCAGCCCTCCACAGCCCACCACAGCCCGTCCCAGCCCACCACAGCACACCACAGCCCACCACATAACGTCTCAGCCCACCACAGCCCACCACAGCTTGTCCCAGCCCACCAGAGCCCGTCCCAGCCCACCAGAGCCCGTCTCAGCCCACCACAGCCCACCACAGCTTGTCCCAGCACACCACAGTCCGTCCCAGCCCACCACAGCCCGTCCCAGCCCACCACAGTGCGACCCAGCCTACGACAGCCCGTCCCAGCCCACGACAGCCCATCCCAGCCCACCACAGCCTACCACAGCACGTCCCGGCCCACCAGAGCCAGTCCCAGCCCACCACAGCCCGTCCCAGCAGACCACAGCCCGTCCCAGCACACCACAGCCCGTCCCAGGACACCACAGTCCGTCCCAGCCCACCACAGCCCGTCCCAGCCCACGACAGCCCATCCCAGCACACCACAGCCTACCACAGCACGTCCCGGCCCACCAGAGCCAGTCCCAGCCCACCACAGCCCGTCCCAGCAGACCACAGCCCGTCCCAGCACACCACAGCCCGTCCCAGGACACCACAGTCCGTCCCAGCCCACCACAGCCCGTCCCAGCCCACCACAGCTCGTCCCAGCCCACCACAGCCCACCAAAGCCCGTCCCCGCTCACCACACCCCGTCCCCGCCCACCACAGCACATCCCCGCCCACCACAGCCCGTCCCCGCCCACCACAACTTGTCCCCGCCCACCACAACTTGTCCCCACCCACTACGGCCTGTCCCGGCCCCCCACGGCCCGTCCCAGCCAACCAAGACCGGTCCCGGCCCACCACGGCACGTCCCAACCCACCACGGCCCAGCCCAGCCCACCACAACCCATTACAGCTTACCACAGCCCGTCCCAACCCACCACAGCCTGTTCCAGCCCACCACAGCCTGTTCCAGCCCACCACAGACCGTGCCCGCCCACCACAGCACATCCAAGCCCGTCCCAGCCCACCAGAACTCGTCCCAGCCCACCACAGCTCGTCCCAGCCCACCACAGCCCGTCCCAGCCCACCAAAGCCCGTTCCAGCCCACCAAAGCCCTTCCCCGCCCACCACAACCCGTCCAAGGCGTCCCAGCCCGTCCCAGCCCATGTCAGCCCGTCCCAGCCCACCACAACTCGTCCCAGCCCACCACAGCCCGTCCCAGCCTGTCCCAGCCCACCACAGCCCGTCCCAGCCTGTCCCAGTCCATTGCGGCCCACCACATCCCATCCCAGCCCGTCCCATCTTACCATAGACCACCACAGCTCGTCCCAGCCCACCACAGCCCACCACAGCCCGTCCCAGCACGTCCCAGCCCGTCCCGGCCCACCACAGCCCGTCTCAGCCCGATCCAGCTCACCACAGCCTGTCCCAGCTCACCACATCCCGTCATAGCCCCCCACAGCCCATCCCAGCCCACCACAGCTCACCACAGTTCACCACAGCCCGTCCCAGCCCACAACGGCCCACCGCGGCCCACGACGGCCCGTCCCAGCCAACCACGGCCCGTCCCAGTTCGTGCCAGCCAATACCAGCCCACCACAGCCCGTGCCAGTCTGTCCCAGCCCACCACAGCCCTTCCCAGCCCACCACAGCCAGTCCCATCCTACCAGAGCCCACCACAGCTTGTCCCAGCCCACCACAGCCCGTCCCAGCCCACCACAGCTCACCACAGATTGTCCCAGCCCACCAGAGCCCGTCCCAGCTTACCACAGCCCACCACAGCCCACCACGGCCTGTCCCAGCCCACCACAGCCCGTCCCAGCCCACCACAGCCCGTCCCAGCCCTTCCCAGCCCACCACAGACCATCCCGGCCCACCGCAGTCCGTCCCAGCCCATCACAGCCCGTCCCAGCCCACCACAGCCCGTCCCAGCCCAGCACAGCCCACCACAGCCCACCACGGCCACCCACAGCCCACCACGGCCACCCACAGCCCACCACGGCCCACCACGGCCCCTTCCAGACCAACACAGCATGTCCCAGCCCTCCACAGCCCGCCACAGACCATTTCAGCCCACCACAGCCCGTCCCAGCTCACCATAGCCCACCACAGCCCGTCCCGGCCCCCCACAGTGCGTCCTTGCCCACCACAGCCCGTCCCAGCACACCACAGCCCATCCCCGCATACCACAGCCCGTGACCAGCCCACCACAGCCCGTCCCAGCGCACCACAGCTTATCGCAGTCCACCACAGCCCGTCCCAGCCATTCACACATGACCCCAGCAAACCACAGCCCGTCCCAGCACACCGCAGCCCGTCCCAGCCCACCACAGCCCGTCCCAGCCTGTCCAAGCCCGTCCCAGCCCACCACAGCCCTTCCCAGCACACCACAGCCCGTCCCAGCCCGTCCCAGCCCGTCCCAGCCCATCACAGCCCGTCCCAGCCCACCACAGCCCACCACAGCCTGTCCCAGCCCACCACGGCCCGTCCCAGCCCACCACAGCCCATTCCAGACCACCAGAGCCCTTCCCAGTTCACCACAGCCCACCACAGCCCGTCCAATTTCACCACAGCCCGTCTCAGCTCACCACAACCCACCACAGCCCGTCCCAGCCCACCGCAGCCTATCCCAACCCGTCCCAGCCCACCACCGCCCGTCCCAGCCCACCACGGCCCGTCCCAGCCCGTCCAAGCCCACGACAGCTCGTCCCAGCCCACGACAGTCCGTCCCAGCCCACCAGAGCCCACCAGAGCCCACCACAGCTCGTCCCAGCCCACCACAGCCCACAAGAGCTTGTCACAGACCACCACAGCCCGTCCAAGCGTAACACAGCCCACTACGGCCCACCACAGCCCGTCCCAGCACACCACAGCCCGTCCCAGCCTACCACAGCCCGTCCCAGACCACCACAGCCTCTCACAGCACACCACAGCCCGTAAGAGCCCACCACAGAAGGTACCAGCCCGTCCCAGCCCACCACGGCCCATCTCAGCCCACCACGGCCCGTCTCAGCTCACCACAACCCGTCCCAGACGACCACAGCCCGTCCCAGCCCACCACAGCCCACCACAGCCCGTCCCAGCCCACCACGGCCCGTCCCAGGCCACCACATCCCGTCCCAGCCCACCAGAGCCCGTCCCAGCCTGTTTCAGCCCAGCACGGCTAACCACGGCCTGTCCCGGCCCACGACGGCCAACCACGGTCCACCATGGCCCACCAGAGCACACCACGGCCCACCACGGCCCTTCCCAGTCCACCACAGCCCACCACAGCCTGTCCCAGCCCACCACGGCCCACCCCAGCCCACCACAGCCCACCCCAGCCCACCACGGCCCGTCCCAGCCAACCACGGCCCGTCCCAGCCCACCACGGACCACCACGGCCCATCTCAGCCCACCACAGCCCGTCCCAGCCCACCACAGCCCACCACGCCCCGTGCCAACCTACCAGAGCCCATCCCAGCACACCACAGCCCGTCCCAGCCCACCACAGCCCACCACGCCCCGTGCCAACCCACCAGAGCCCGTCCCAGCTCACCACAGCCCACCACAGCCCGTCCCAGACCACAAGAGGTCGTCCCAGCCCACCACTAACCCACCAAAGCCCGTCCCCGCCCACCACAGCCCGTCCCAGCCAACCACAGCGCACCACAGCCTGCCCCAACCCACCTGAGCCCGTCCCAGCTTACCACAGCCCACCACAGCCCGTCACAGCCCGTCCCAGCCCACCAGAGGTCGTCCCAGCTCACCACAACCCACCACAGCCCTTCCCAGCCCGTCCCAGCCCACCACAGCCCGTCCCAGCCCACCACGGCCGCCGCAGACCATCAGAGCCCGTCCCAGCCCACCACAATCCCGTCCCAGCCCACTATAGCCCGTCCCAGCCCACCACAACCCGTTCTAGCTCACCACAACCCACCACAGCGCACCATAGCCCACCACAGCCCACCAGAGTCTGTCCCGGCCCACCAGAGCCTGTCCCAGCCCACCACAGCCAGTCCCAGCCCACCGCAGCCCGCCACGGCCCGTCCCAGCCCACCACAGCCCATTCCAGACCACAAGAGCCCTTCCCAGTTCACCACAGGCCACCACAGCCCGTCCAATTTCACCACAGCCC
Organism: Falco biarmicus; assembly: GCF_023638135.1. NCBI lineage: Eukaryota > Metazoa > Chordata > Aves > Falconiformes > Falconidae > Falco > Falco biarmicus. The sequence goes on along the minus strand of NW_026611681.1, from coordinate 235,795 downwards.
GTCTCAGCTCACCACAACCCACCACAGCCCGTCCCAGCCCACCGCAGCCTATCCCAACCCGTCCCAGCCCACCACCGCCCGTCCCAGCCCACCACGGCCCGTCCCAGCCCGTCCCAGCCCACGACAGCTCGTCCCAGCCCACGACAGTCCGTCCCAGCCCACCAGAGCCCACCAGAGCCCATCACAGCTCGTCCCAGCCCACCACAGCCCACAAGAGCTTGTCACAGACCACCACAGCCCGTCCAAGCCCAACACAGCCCACTACGGCCCACCACAGCCCGTCCCAGCCCACCACAGCCCGTCCCAGCCCACCACAGCCCGTCCCAGCCCACCACAGCCTCTCACAGCACACCACAGCCCGTAACAGCCCACCACAGCAAGTACCAGCCCGTCCCAGCCCACCACGGCCCGTCTCAGCTCACCACAACCCGTCCCAGACGACCACAGCCCGTCCCAGCCCACCACAGCCCACCACAGCCCGTCCCAGCCCACCACGGCCCGTCCCAGTCCACCACATCCCGTCCCAGCCCACCAGAGCCCGTCCCAGCCTGTTTCAGCCCAGCACGGCTAACCACGGCCTGTCCCGGCCAACCACGGTCCACCATGGCCCACCAGAGCACACCACGGCCCACCACGGCCCTTCCCAGTCCACCACAGCCCACCACAGCCTGTCCCAGCCCACCACGGCCCGTCCCAGCCCACCACGGCCCGTCCCAGCCCACCACGGCTCATCACAGCCCACCACAGTTCACCACAGCCCGTCCTAGCCCAGCACGGCCCGTCCCAGCCCACCACGGACCACCACGGCCCATCTCAGCCCACCACAGCCTGTCCAAGCCCAGCACAGCCCTCCACAACCCTCCACAGCCCGTCCCAACCCTCCACAGCTCATCCCAGCCTACCACAGCCCGTCGCAGCCCAACACAGCTTATCCCAGCCCACCGCAGCCCGTCCCAGCCCACCGCAGCCCACCACAGGTCACCACAGCCCACCACAGGTCACCACAGCCTGTTTCAGCCCACCACGGTAAACCACGGCCCGTCCCAGCCTACCACGGCCCGCCATGGCCCACCACAGCTCGTCCCAGATAAACACGGCGCACCACAGCCCACCACGGCCCGTCCCGGCCCACCACAGCCCACCACAGGTCACCACAGCCCACCACCGGTCACCACAGCCCACCACAGGTCACCGCAGCCTGTTTCAGCCCACCATGGCAAACCACGGCCCGTCCCAGCCCACCACAGCCCGCCATGGCCCACCACAGCTCGTCCCAGATAAACACGGTGCACCACAGCCCACCACGGCCCGTCCCGGCCCACCACAGCCCGTCCCAGCACACCACAGCCCACCACAGCCCATCACAGCCCACCACAGCCCGTCCCAGCTTACCACAGCCCACCACAGACCGTCCCAGCCCACCACAGACCGTCCCAACCCTCCAAAGCCCGTCCCAGCACACCACAGCCCACCACAGCCCGTCCCAGCTTACCACAGCCCACACCAGACCGTCCCAGCCCACCACAGACCGTCCCAGCCCACCACAGCCCGTCCCAGCCCACCACAGCCCGTCCCAGCCCACCACAGCCCGTCCCAGCCCACCACTGCCCGTCCCAGCCCACCACTGCCCGTCCCAGCCCGTCCCAGCCTGTCCCAACCCACCACAGCCCGTCCCAGCCCACCACAGCCCACCACAGCCCACCGCAGCCCATCCCAGCCCACCACGGCCCGTCCCAGCCCGTGCCAACCCGTCACAACACACCACAGCCCACCACAGCCCGTCCCTACCCACCACAGCGTGTCCCAACCCACCACAGCCCACCACAGCCCTTCAGAACCCACCACAGCCCACCACAGCCCGTCCCAGCCCACGACAGCACGTCCCAGGCCACCACAGACCACCACAGCCCGTGAAGCCCACCACAGCCCGCCTCAGCCCACTACAGCCCGTCCCAGCCCACCGCAGCCCGTCCCAGCCCACCGCAGCCCGCCACGGCCCGTCCCAGCCCACCACAGCCCATTCCAGACCACCAGAGCCCTTCCCAGTTCACCACAGCCCACCACAGCCCGTCCAATTTCACCACAGCCCGTCTCAGCTCACCACAACCCACCACAGCCCGTCCCAGCCCACCGCAGCCTATCCCAACCCGTCCCAGCCCACCACGGCCTGTCCCAGCCCACGACGGCCCGTCCCAGCCCACCACGGCCCGTCCCAGCCCACGACAGCCCGTCCCAGCCCACCAGAGCCCACCACAGCTCGTCCCAGCCCACCACAGCCCACAAGAGCTTGTCACAGACCACCACAGCAAGTACCAGCTCGTCCCAGCCCACCACGGCCCGTCTCAGCCCACCACGGCCCGTCCCAGACGACCACAGCCCGTCCCAGCCCACCACAGCCCACCACAGCCCGTCCCAGCCCACCACGGCCCGTCCCAGCCCACCACGGCCCGTCCCAGCCTGTCCCAGCCCACGACCGCCCGTCCCAGCCCACGACAGCCCGTCCCAGCCCACCAGAGCCCACCAGAGCCCACCACAGCTCGTCCCAGACCACCACAGCCCACAAGAGCTTGTCACAGACCACCACAGCCCGTCCCAGCCCACCACAGCCCACCACGGCCCGTCCCAGCCCACCACAGCCCACCACAGCACACGACGGCCCACCGCAGCCTATCCCAACCCGTCCCAGCCCACCACGGCCCGTCCCAGCCCACCACGGCCCATCACAGCCCACCACAGTTCACCACAGCCTGTCCTAGCCCAGCACGGCCCGTCCCAGCCCACCACGGACCACCACGGCCCATCTCAGCCCACCACAGCCTGTCCAAGCCCAGCACAGCCCTCCACAACCCTCCACAGCCCGTCCCAACCCTCCACAGCTCATCCCAGCCTACCACAGCCCGTCGCAGCCCAACACAGCTTATCCCAGCCCACCGCAGCCCGTCCCAGCCAACCGCAGCCCACCACAGGTCACCACAGCCCACCACAGGTCACCACAGCCTGTTTCAGCCCACCACGGTAAACCACGGCCCGTCCCAGCCTACCACGGCCCGCCATGGCCCACCACAGCTCGTCCCAGATAAACACGGCGCACCACAGCCCACCACGGCCCGTCCCGGCCCACCACAGCCCACCACAGGTCACCACAGCCCACCACCGGTCACCACAGCCCACCACAGGTCACCGCAGCCTGTTTCAGCCCACCACGGCAAACCACGGCCCGTCCCAGCCCACCACGGCCCGCCATGGCCCACCACAGCTCGTCCCAGATAAACACGGCGCACCACAGCCCACCACGGCCCGTCCCGGCCCACCACAGCCCGTCCCAGCACACCACAGCCCACCACAGCCCATCACAGCCCACCACAGCCCGTCCCAGCTTACCACAGCCCACCACAGCCCGTCCCAGCCCACCACAGCCCGTCCCAGCCCACCACAGCCCGTCCCAGCCCACCACTGCCCGTCCCAGCCCACCACTGCCCGTCCCAGCCCGTCCCAGCCCGTCCCAACCCTCCAAAGCCCGTCCCAGCACACCACAGCCCACCACAGCCCGTCCCAGCTTACCACAGCCCACACCAGACCGTCCCAGCCCACCACAGACCGTCCCAGCCCACCACAGCCCGTCCCAGCCCACCACAGCCCGTCCCAGCCCACCACAGCCCGTCCCAGCTCACCACTGCCCGTCCCAGCCCACCACTGCCCGTCCCAGCCCGTCCCAGCCTGTCCCAACCCACCACAGCCCGTCCCAGCCCACCACAGCCCACCACAGCCCACCGCAGCCCATCCCAGCCCACCACGGCCCGTCCCAGCCCGTGCCAACCCGTCACAACACACCACAGCCCACCACAGCCCGTCCCTACCCACCACAGCGTGTCCCAACCCACCACAGCCCACCACAGCCCTTCAGAACCCACCACAGCCCACCACAGCCCGTCCCAGCCCACCACAGACCACCACAGCCCGTGAAGCCCACCACAGCCCGCCTCAGCCCACTACAGCCCGTCCCAGCCCACCGCAGCCCGTCCCAGCCCACCGCAGCCCGCCACGGCCCGTCCCAGCCCACCACAGCCCATTCCAGACCACCAGAGCCTTTCCCAGTTCACCACAGCCCACCACAGCCCGTCCAATTTCACCACAGCCCGTCTCAGCTCACCACAACCCACCACAGCCCGTCCCAGCCCACCGCAGCCTATCCCAACCCGTCCCAGCCCACCACGGCCTGTCCCAGCCCACCACGGCCCGTCCCAGCCCACCACGGCCCGTCCCAGCCCGTCCCAGCCCACGACAGCCCATCCCAGCCCACGACAGTCCGTCCCAGCCCACCAGAGCCCACCACAGCTCGTCCCAGCCCACCACAGCCCAGAAGAGCTTGTCACAGACCACCACAGCCCACCACAGCCCACCGCAGCCCACTACGGCCCACCACAGCCCGTCCCAGCCCACCACAGCCCGTCCCAGCCCACCACAGCCCGTCCCAGCTCGTCCCAGACCACCACAGCCTCTCACAGCACACCACAGCCCGTAACAGCCCACCACAGCAAGTACCAGCCCACCACAGCCCACCACGGCCCGTCCCAGCCCACCACGGCCCGTCCCAGCCCACCACATCCCGTCCCAGCCCACCAGAGCCCGTCCCAGCCTGTTTCAGCCCAGCACGGCTAACCACGGCCTGTCCCGGCCCACCACGGCCAACCACGGTCCACCATGGCCCACCAGAGCACACCACAGCCCACCACGGCCCTTCCCAGTCCACCACAGCCCACCACAGCCTGTCCCAGCCCACCACGGCCCGTCCCAGCCCACCACGGCCCGTCGCAGCACACCACGGCCCGTCCCAGCCCACCACGGCCCGTCCCAGCCCACCACGGCCCGTCCCAGCCCACCACGGCCCATCACAGCCCACCACAGTTCACCACAGCCCGTCCTAGCCCAGCACGGCCCGTCCCAGCCCACCACGGACCACCACGGCCCATCTCAGCCCACCACAGCCTGTCCAAGCCCAGCACAGCCCTCCACAACCCGTCCCAACCCTCCACAGCTCATCCCAGCCTACCACAGCCCGTCGCAGCCCAACACAGCTTATCCCAGCCCACCCAAACCCGTCCCAGCCCACCGCAACCCGTCCCAGCCCACCACAGCCCACCACAGGTCACCACAGCCCACCACCGGTCACCACAGCCCAACACAGGTACACCACATCCTGTTTCATCCCACCACGGCAAACCACGGCCCGTCCCAGCCCACCACGGCCCGCCATGGCCCACCACAGCTCGTCCCAGATAAACACGGCACACCACAGCCCACCACGGCCTGTCCCGGCTCACCACAGCCCGTCCCAGCACACCACAGCCCACCACAGCCCATCACAGCCCACCACAGCCCGTCCCAGCTTACCACAGCCCACCACAGACCGTCCCAGCCCACCACAGCCCGTCCAAGGCCATCCCAGCCCGTCTCAGCCCACAACAGCCTGTCCCAGCTTGTCCCAGCTCGTCCAAGCCTGTCCCAGACCACCAGAGCCCGTCGCAGCCCACCACAGCCCGTCACAGCCCGTCCCAGCTCTCCACAACCCACCGCAGCCCGTCCCAGCCCACCACAGCCCGTCCCAGCCCACCATGGCCCACGAAAGCGCACCACAGCCCACCACGGCCCACCACAGCCCGTCCCAGCCCACCACAGACCTCCAGAGCCCGTCTCAGCTCACCACAGCCTATCCCAGCCAACCACGGCCCACCACAGCACACCACGGCCCACCGCAGCCTATCCCAACCCGTCCCAGCCCACCACGGCCCGTCCCAGCCCACCACGGCCCGTCCCAGCCCACCACGGCCCGTCCCAGCCCACGACAGCCCGTCCCAGCCCACCAGAGCCCACCACAGCTCGTCCCAGCCCACCACAGCCCACAAGAGCTTGTCACAGACCACCACAGCAAGTACCAGCCCGTCCCAGCCCACCACGGCCCGTCTCAGCCCACCACGGCCCGTCCCAGACGACCACAGCCCGTCCCAGCCCACCACAGCCCACCACAGCCCGTCCCAGCCCACCACGGCCCGTCCCAGCCCACCACGGCCCGTCCCAGCCCGTCCCAGCCCACGACAGCCCGTCCCAGCCCACGACAGCCCGTCCCAGCCCACCAGAGCCCACCAGAGCCCACCACAGCTCGTCCCAGCCCACCACAGCCCACAAGAGCTTGTCACAGACCACCACAGCCCGTCCCAGCCCACCACAGCCCACCACGGCCCGTCCCAGCCCACCACGGCCCACCACAGCACACCACGGCCCACCGCAGCCTATCCCAACCCGTCCCAGCCCACCACGGCCCGTCCCAGCCCGCCACGGCCCGTCCCAGCCCACCACGGCCCATCCCAGCCCGTCCCAGCCCACGACAGCCCGTCCCAGCCCACCATGGCCTAACCCAGCCCGTGCCAACCCGTCACAACACACCACAGCCCACCACAGCCCACCACAGCCCGTCCCAGCTCATCACAGCCCGTCCCAGCCCACCACAGCCCACCACGGCCCGTCCCAGCCCACCACGGCCCGTCTCAGCCCACCACGGCCCATCACAGCCCACCACAGTTCACCACAGCCCGTCCTAGCCCAGCACGGCCCGTCCCAGCCCACCACGGACCACCACGGCCCATCTCAGCTCGTCCCAGCCCACCACAGCCCACAAGAGCTTGTCACAGACCACCACAGCCCGTCCCAGCCCACCACAGCCCACTACGGCCCACCACAGCCCGTCCGAGCCCACCACAGCCCGTCCCAGCCCACCACAGCCCACCACAGCCCACCACAGCCCGTCCCAGCCCACAACAGCCCGTCCCAGCTCGTCCCAGACCACCACAGCCCACCACAGCCCACCACAGCCCGTAACAGCCCACCACAGCAAGTACCAGCCCGTCCCAACCCACCACGGCCCGTCTCATCTTACCACAGCCCACCACAGACCGTCCCAGCCCACCACAGCCCGTCCCAGCTCCTCCCAGCCCACAACAGCCCACCACAGCCTGTCCCAGCCTGTCCCAGCTCGTCCAAGCCTGTCCCAGACCCCCAGAGCCCGTCGCAGCCCACCACAGCCCGTCACAGCCCGTCCCAGCTCTCCACAACCCACCGCAGCCCGTCCCAGCCCACCACAGCCCGTCCCAGCCCACCACGGCCCACGAAAGCCCACCACAGCCCACCACAGCCCGTCCCAGCCCACCACAAGCCGTCCTAGCCCACCACAGACCTCCAGAGCCCGTCTCAGCTCACCACAGCCTATCCCAGCACACCACGGCCCACCGCAGCCTATCCCAACCCGTCCCAGCCCACCACGGCCCGTCCCAGCCCACCACGGCCCGTCCCAGCCCACCACGGCCCGTCTCAGCCCACCACGGCCCGTCCCAGACGACCACAGCCCGTCCCAGCCCACCACAGCCCACCACAGCCCGTCCCAGCCCACCACGGCCCGTCCCAGCCCACCACGGCCCGTCCCAGCCCGTCCCAGCCCACGACAGCCCGTCCCAGCCCACGACAGCCCGTCCCAGCCCACCAGAGCCCACCAGAGCCCACCACAGCTCGTCCCAGCCCACCACAGCCCACAAGAGCTTGTCACAGACCACCACAGCCCGTCCCAGCCCACCACAGCCCACCACGGCCCGTCCCAGCCCACCACGGCCCACCACAGCACACCACGGCCCACCGCAGCCTATCCCAACCCGTCCCAGCCCACCACGGCCCGTCCCAGCCCGCCACGGCCCGTCCCAGCCCACCACGGCCCATCCCAGCCCGTCCCAGCCCACGACAGCCCGTCCCAGCCCACCATGGCCTAACCCAGCCCGTGCCAACCCGTCACAACACACCACAGCCCACCACAGCCCACCACAGCCCGTCCCAGCCCATCACAGCCCGTCCCAGCCCACCACAGCCCACCACGGCCCGTCCCAGCCCACCACGGCCCGTCTCAGCCCACCACGGCCCATCACAGCCCACCACAGTTCACCACAGCCCGTCCTAGCCCAGCACGGCCCGTCCCAGCCCACCACGGACCACCACGGCCCATCTCAGCTCGTCCCAGCCCACCACAGCCCACAAGAGCTTGTCACAGACCACCACAGCCCGTCCCAGCCCACCACAGCCCACTACGGCCCACCACAGCCCGTCCGAGCCCAGCACAGCCCGTCCCAGCCCACCACAGCCCACCACAGCCCACCACAGCCCGTCCCAGCCCACAACAGCCCGTCCCAGCTCGTCCCAGACCACCACAGCCCACCACAGCCCACCACAGCCCGTAACAGCCCACCACAGCAAGTACCAGCCCGTCCCAACCCACCACGGCCCGTCTCATCTTACCACAGCCCACCACAGACCGTCCCAGCCCACCACAGCCCGTCCCAGCTCCTCCCAGCCCACCACAGCCCACCACAGCCTGTCCCAGCCTGTCCCAGCTCGTCCAAGCCTGTCCCAGACCCCCAGAGCCCGTCGCAGCCCACCACAGCCCGTCACAGCCCGTCCCAGCTCTCCACAACCCACCGCAGCCCGTCCCAGCCCACCACAGCCCGTCCCAGCCCACCACGGCCCACGAAAGCCCACCACAGCCCACCACAACCCGTCCCAGCCCACCACAAGCCGTCCTAGCCCACCACAGACCTCCAGAGCCCGTCTCAGCTCACCACAGCCTATCCCAGCCCACCACGGCCCACCACAGCACACCACGGCCCACCGCAGCCTATCCCAACCCGTCCCAGCCCACCACGGCCCGTCCCAGCCCGTCCCAGCCCACCACGGCCCGTCCCAGCCCGTCCCAGCCCACGACAGCCCGTCCCAGCCCACGACAGCCCGTCCCAGCCCACCAGAGCCCACCAGAGCCCACCACAGCTCGTCCCAGCCCACCACAGCCCACAAGAGCTTGTCACAGACCACTACAGCCCGTCCCAGCCCACCACAGCCCACTACGGCCCACCACAGCCCGTCCCAGCCCACCACAGCCCGTCCCAGCCCACCACAGCCCGTCCCAGCCCACCACAGCCCGTCCCAGCTCGTCCCAGCCCACCACAGCCTCTCACAGCACACCACAGCCCGTAACAGCCCACCACAGCAAGTACCAGCCCGTCCCAGCCCACCACGGCCCGTCTCAGCCCACCACGGCCCGTCCCAGATGACCACAGCCCGTCCCAGCCCACCACAGCCCACCACAGCCCGTCCCAGCCCACCACAGCCCGTCCCAGCCCACCAGAGCCCGTCCCAGCCCACCAGAGCCTGTCCCAGCCTGTTTCAGCCCACCACGGCTAACCACGTCCTGTCCCGGCCCACCACGGCCAACCACGGTCCACCATGGCCCACCAGAGCACACCACGGCCCACCACGGCCCTTCCCAGTCCACCACAGCCCACCACAGCCTGTCCCAGCCCACCACGGCCCGTCCCAGACCACCACGGCCCGTCGCAGCCCACCACGGCCCATCACAGCCCACCACAGTTCACCACAGCCCGTCCTAGCCCAGCACGGCCCGTCCCAGCCCACCACGGACCACCACGGCCCATCTCAGCCCACCACAGCCTGTCCAAGCCCAGCACAGCCCTCCACAACCCTCCACAGCCCGTCCCAACCCTCCACAGCTCATCCCAGCCTACCACAGCCCGTCGCAGCCCAACACAGCTTATCCCAGCCCACCGCAGCCCGTCCCAGCCCACCGCAGCCCGTCCTAGCCCACCGCAACCCGTCCCAGCCCACCGCAACCCGTCCCAGCCCACCACAGGTCACCAAAGCCCACCACCGGTCACCACAGCCCACCACCGATCACCACAGCTCACCACAGGTCACCACAGCCTGTTTCAGCCCACCACGGCAAACCACGGCCCGTCCCAGCCCACAACGGCCCGCCATGGCCCACCACAGCTCGTCCCAGATAAACATGGCACACCACAGCCCACCACGGCCCGTCCCGGCCCACCACAGCCCATCCCAGCACACCACAGCCCACCACAGCCCATCACAGCCCACCACAGCCCGTCCCAGCACACCACAGCCCACCACAGACCGTCCCAGCCCACCACAGCCTCTCACAGCCCACCACAGCCCGTCCCAGCCCACCACTGCCCGTCCCAGCCCGTCCCAGCCCGTCCCAACCCACCACAGCCCGTCCCAGCCCACCACAGCCCACCACAGCCCACCACAGGCCACCGCAGGCCATCCCAGCCCAAAACAGACGGTCCCAGCCAACCACAGCCCGTCGAGCCCACCACAGCCCGTCCCAGCCCTCCACAGCCCGTCCCAGCCCTCCACAGCCCACCACAGCCCGTCCCAGGTCACCACAGCCCGTCCCAGCCTACCACAGCCCACCACGGCTCACCACGGCCCACTACGGCCCACCACGGCCAACGACGGCCCGCCACAGCCCGCCACAGACTGTCCCGGCCCGCCAAAGCCCATCCCAGCCTGCCACAGCCCGACCCAGCCCACCACAGCCCACCACAGCCCGTCCCAGCCCACCACAACCCACCACAGACCGTCCCAACCCACCACAGCCCGTCTAAGCTCACCATAACCCACCACAGCCCACCACAGCCCGTCCCGGCCCACCACAACTCGTCCCAGCCCACCACAGGCCGTCCCAGCCCACCACAGCCCGTCCCAGCCCAGAACAGCCCGTCACAGCCCACCACAGCCTGGCACAGCCCGTCCCAGCCCGTCCTAGCCCGTCCCAGCTCGGCACAGCCCACCACAGCCCGGCACAGCCCACCACAGCTCACCACAGCCCACCAGAGCCCGTCCCGGCCCACTAGAGCCCGCCCCGAGCCACCACGGCCCGTCCCAGCCCACCACGGCTGACAACAGCCTGTCCCAGCCAACTACAGCCGCTGCCAGCCCACCACAGCCCACCAGAGCCCGTCCCAGCCCACCACGGCCGGTCCCGGCCCACCACGGCCCACCACAGCCCGTCCCAGCACATCACAGCCTGTCCCAGCCCACCACAGCTCGTCCCAGCCCACCACAGCCCGTGCCAGCCCACCACGGCTGACCACAGCCCGTGCCAGGCCACCACGGCCCACCACAGCCCATCACAGTTCACCATGGCCCGTCCCAGCGAACCACAGCCCGTCCCAGCACACCACAGCTCGTCCCAGCACACCACAGCCTGTCCCAGCCCACCACAGCCCACCACAGCCCGTCCCAGCCCGTCTCCGCCCACCACAAACTGTCCTCTCCCACCACAGCCTGTCCCCGCCCAGCAAAATCTCTCCCCGCCCACCACAGTCCATTCCAGCCCACCACAGCTCACCACAAACCACCACAGCCCACCACAGCCCGTCCCAGACCATCCCAGCCCATCCCAGCCCACAACAGCCCGTCACAGCCCATCCCAGCCCACCGCAGCCCGTCCCAGCCCACAACAGCCAGTCCCAGCCCGTCCCAGCCCACCACAGCCCGTCCCAGCCCACCACAGCCCGTCCCAGCCCACCACATCAAGTACCAGTCCGTCCTAGCCTACCACGGACCGTCTCTGCTCACCACAGCACGTACCAGCCTGTCTCAGCCTACCACAGCCCGTCCCAGCATGTCCCAGCCCACCACAGCCCATCTCAGCCCACCACAGCACACCACAGCCCGTCCCAGCCCACCAGAGCCCGTCCCAGCTTACCACGGCCCGTCTCAGCCCGTCTCAGCCCACCACAGCCCGTCCCGGCCCACTACAACTCGTCCCAGCCCACCACAGGCCACCACAGCCCACCCAGCCCTTCCCAGCCCACCAGAGGCCGTCCCAGCCCACCACAGCCCAATACAGCACACCACAGCCCGTCACAGCCCGTCAGAGGCCACCAGAGCTTGTCCCGGCCCGCCAGAGTCCGTCCCAAGCCAACACGGCCCGTCCCAGCCCACGACAACTGACCACAGGCCGTCCCAGCCCACCACGGCCCGTCCCAGCCCACCACAGCCCGTCCCAGCCCACCACAGACCACCACAGCCCGTCCCAAACCACCACAGCCCTTCCCAGCCCACCACAGCCCACCACAGTCTGTCCCAGCCCAGTACAACTCGTCCCAGACCACCACAGCCCACCACAGCCCATCCCAGCCCACCACAGCCCGTCCCTGAGCACCACAGCCCGTCCCAGCCCACCACGGCCCGTCCCAGCCCACCACGGCCCAGCCCAGCCCACCAAGGCCCGTCCCCGCCCACCACAGCCCGTCCCAGCCCACCACGGCCCGTCCCAGCCCACCACGGCCCATCCCAGCCCACCACGGCCCGTCTCAGCCCACCACGGCCCGTCCCAGCCCACCACTAGCCCGTCCCAGCCCACCACAGCCCGTCCCAGCCCACCACAGCCCGTCCCAGCCCACCACAGGCCGTCCCCGCCCATTACAGACCATCCCAGCCAGTCCTAGCCCACCACAGCCCGTCCAAGCCCACCACAGCTCGTGCCTGTCCATCCCAGCCCACCAGTGCCTGTCCCAGCCAACCAGAAGCAGTCCCAGCCCACCACAACCCGTCCAAGCCCACCACAGGTCGTACCTATCCATCCCAGCCCACCACAGCCCGTCCCAGCCAACCAGAGCCAGTCCCAGCCCACCACAACACGTCCAAGCCCACCACAGATCGTACCTGTCCATCCCAGCCCACCACAGCCCGTGTCAGCCCGTCCCAGACCGTCCCAGCTCACCAAAACCCACCACAGCCCGTCCCCACCCAGCAGAGCCCGTCCCCGCCCACCACAGCTCATCCCAGCCTGTCCCAGGCCTTCCCAGCCCACCACAGCCCGTCCCGGCCCACCACAGCCCTGTCCGGCCCACCACGGCGCACCACAACCCACCACAACTTGTCCCAGCACACCACAGCCCGTCCTAGCCCACCACAGCCCGTCCCAGCCCGTCACAGCCCGTCCCAGCCCGTGCCAACCCGTCCCAGCCCGTCCCAGCCCACCACAGCCCGTGCCTACCCACCACAGCCCGTCCTAGCCCACCACAGCCCGTCCCAGCCCACCACAGCCCGTCCCAGTCCACAACAGCCCACCACAGCCCACCACAGCCCACCACAACCTGTCCTCGCCCACCACAGCCTGTCCCCGCCCAGCAAAATCTCTCCCCGCCCACCAAAGCCAATCCCAGCCCACCACAGCTCACCACAAACCACCACAGCCCACTACAGCCCGTCCCAGACCATCCCAGCCCATCCCAGCCCACGACAGCCCGTCACAGCCCGCCCCAGCCCACAACAGCCAGTCCCAGCTTGTCCCAGACGACTACAGCCCGTCCCAGCCCACCACGGCCCGTCCAAGCCCACCACAGCCCGTCTCCACTCACCACAGCACGTACCAGCCTGTCTCAGCCTACCACAGCCCGTCCCAGCATGTCCCAGCCCACCGCAGCCCGTCCCAGCCCATCACAGCTCGTCCCAGCCCTTCCCAGCCCACCACAGCATGTCCCAGGCCCCCACAGCCCACGACAGCCCGTCCCAGCCCACGACAGCCCGTCCCAGCCCACGACAGCCCGTCCCAGCCCACCACAGACCACTACAGCACACCACAGCCTATCGCAGCCCACCACAGCCCGTCCCAGCCCGTCACAGCTCGTCCCAGCCCGTCACAGCTCGTCCCAGCCCGTCCCAGCCCACCACGGCCCGTCCCAGCCCACAACAGAACACCACAGTTCGTCCCAGCCCGCCACAACCCGTCCAAAACCGCCACGGCCCGTCCCAGCCCACCATGGCCCGTCCCGGCCCACCACGGCCCGTCCCGGCCCACCACGGCCCGTCCCGGCCCACCACGGCCCACCACAGACCGTCGCAGCTCACCACAGAAAGTCCCAGCCCATCCCAGCCCACCACAACCCGTCCCAGCTTACCACAGCCCACCACAGCCCGTGTCAGCCCGTCCCAGCTCACCACAACCCACCACAGCCCGCTCCAGCCCGCCACAGCCCGTACCAGCCCACCACAGCCCGTCCCAGCCCACCACAGCCCGTGCCATCCCACCACGGCCCGTCCCAGCTTGTCGCAGCCCACCACAGCGCGTCCCAGCCCACCACAGCCAACCACAGCCAGTCCCAGCCCGTCCCAGCCCACCACAGCCCGTCCTAGCCCATCCCAGCCAACCACGGCCCATCCCAGCCCACCACGGCACATCACAGCCCGTCCCAGCCCTCCACAGCACACCACAGCCCACTACAGCCCATCCCAGCGCACCACAGCCCGTCCCAGCCCACCACAGCCCACCACAACCCGTCCCAGCCTGTCCCAGCTCATCCCAGCCCACCATAGCCCACCACAGTTTGTCCCAGCCCACCACAGCCCGTCCCAGCCCACCACAGGCCACTACAGCACACCACAGGCCACTACAGCACACCACAGCCCGTCACAGCTCGTCCCAGCCCGTCACAGCTTTTCCCAGCCCACCACAGCCCACCACAGCATGTCCCAGGCCCCCACAGCCCACGACAGCCCGTCCCAGCCCACCACAGCCCGTCCCAGCCCACGACAGCCCGTCCCAGCCCACCACAGCCCGTCCCAGCCCACCACAGCCTGTCCCAGCCCACCACGGCCCGTCCCAGACCACCACAGCCCACCACAGCCGGTTACAGCTTATCACAGCCCATCCCAGCCCACCACAACCCGTCCCAGCCCACCACAGCCCGTCCCAGCCCACCACAACCCGTCCCAGACCACCACAACCCACCACAGCCCGTCCCAGCCCACCACAACCCGTCCCAGCCTACCACAGCCCGTCCCAGCCCACCGCAGCCAGTCACAGCCCGTCCCAGCCCACCACAGCCCACCACAGCCTGTCCCAGCCCATCCCAGCCCACGACAGCCCGTCACAGCCCACCACAGCCAGTCCCAGCTTGTCCCAGACCACCACAGCCCGTCCCAGCCCACCACAGCCCGTACCAGCCCACCACATCAAGTACCAGTCCGTCCCAGCGCACCACGGCCCGTCCCAGACCACCACGGCCCGTCCCAGCGCACCACGGCCTGTCTCCACTCACCACAGCACGTACCAGCCTGTCTCAGCCTACCACAGCCCGTCCCCGCCCACCGCAGCCCGTCCTAGCCCACCACAGCCCGTCCCAGCCCACCACAGCCCGTCCCAGCCCACCACAGCCCGTCCCAGCCCAGCGCAGCCCGTGCCAGCCCACCACAGCCCGTGCCAGCACACCACAGCTCGTCCCAGCACACCACAGCCCGTCCCAGCCCACCACAGCCCACCACAGCCCGTCCCAGCCCACCACAGCCCACCACAAACTGTCCTCGCCCACCACAGCCTGTCCCCGCCCAGCAAAATCTCTCCCCGCCCACCACAGCCCATCCCAGCCCACCACAGCTCACCACAAACCACCACAGCCCACCACAGCCCGTCCCAGACCATCCCAGCCCATCCCAGCCCACGACAGCCTGTCACAGCCCGTCCCAGCCCACCGCAGCCCGTCCCAGCCCACAACAGCCAGTCCCAGCCCGTCCCAGCCCACCACAGCCCGTCCCAGCCCACCACAGCCCGTACCAGCCCACCACATCAAGTACCAGTCCGTCCTAGCCCACCACGGCTTGTCCCAGCCCACCACGGCCCGTCTCTGCTCACCACAGCACGTACCAGCCTGTCTCAGCCTACCACAGCCCATCCCAGCCCATCCCAGCCCACCACAGCCCGTCCTAGCCCATCCCAGCCCACCACGGCCCGTCCCAGCCCACCACGGCACATCACAGCCCGTCCCAGCCCTCCACAGCACACCACAGCCCACTACAGCCCATCCCAGCGCACCACAGCCCGTCCCAGCCCACCACAGCCCACCACAACCCGTCCCAGCCTGTCCCAGCTCAGCCCAGCCCACCATAGCCCACCACAGTTTGTCCCAGCCCACCACAGCCCGTCCCAGCCCACCACAAACCACTACAGCACACCACAGGCCACTACAGCACACCACAGCCCGTCACAGCTCGTCCCAGCCCGTCACAGCTTTTCCCAGCCCACCACAGCCCACCACAGCATGTCCCAGGCCCCCACAGCCCACCACAGCCCGTCCCAGCCCACCACAGCCCGTCCCAGCCCACGACAGCCCGTCCCAGCCCACGACAGCCCGTCCCAGCCCACCACAGCCCGTCCCAGCCCACCACGGCCCGTCCCAGACCACCACAGCCCACAACAGCCGGTTACAGATTATCACAGCCCATCCCAGCCCACCACAACCCGTCCCAGCCCACCACAGCCCGTCCCAGCCCACCACAACCCGTCCCAGACCACCACAACCCACCACAGCCCGTCCCAGCCCACCACAACCCGTCCCAGCCTACCACAGCCCGTCCCCGCCCACCGCAGCCCGTCCCAGTCCACCACAGCCCGTCCCAGCCCACCACAGCCCGTCCCAGCCCAGCGCAGCCCGTCCCAGCCCAGCGCAGCCCGTGCCAGCCCACCACAGCCCGTCCCAGCACACCACAGCTCGTCCCAGCACACCACAGCCCGTCCCAGCCCACCACAGCCCACCACAGCCCGTCCCAGCCCACCACAGCCCACCACAAACTGTCCTCGCCCACCACAGCCTGTCCCCGCCCAGCAAAATCTCTCCCCGCCCACCACAGCCCATCCCAGCCCACCACAGCTCACCACAAACCACCACAGCCCACCACAGCCCGTCCCAGACCATCCCAGCCCACGACAGCCCGTCACAGCCTGTCCCAGCCCACCGCAGCCCGTCCCAGCCCACAACAGCCAGTCCCAGCCCGTCCCAGCCCACCACAGCCCGTCCCAGCCCACCACAGCCCGTCCCAGCCCACCGCAGCCCGTCCCAGCCCAGCGCAGCCCGTCACAGCCCAGCGCAGCCCGTCCCAGCCCAGCGCAGCCCGTCCCAGCCCACCGCAACCCGTCCCAGCCCGTCCCAGCCCGCCACAGCCCGTCCCGGCTCACCACAGCTCGTCCCGTCCCAACACGGCTGACCACAGCCCATTACGGCCCACCACAGCCTGTCCCAGCCCACCACGGCCCGTCCCAGCCCACCACGGCCCGTCCCAGCCCACCTCAGCCCACCACAGCCCGTCCCAGCCCACCATAGCCCGTCCCAGCCCACCACAGCCCATCCCAATTCACCACGGCCCGTCCCAGCCCACCACGGCCTGTCCCAGCAAACCACAGCCCGTCCAAGCCCACCACAGCCCACCATAGCCAGTCCTAGCCCACCACAGCCCGTCCAAGCCCACCACAGCTCGTGCCTGTCCATCCCAGCCCACCACAGCCCACCACAGCCCGTCCCAGCCCACCACAACCCGTCCAAGCCCACCACAGGTCGTACCTATCCATCCCAGCCCACCACAGCCCACCACAGCCCGTCCCAGCCAACCAGAGCCAGTCCCAGCCCACCACAACACGTCCAAGCCCACCACAGGTCGTACCTGTCCATCCCAGCCCACCACAGCCCGTGTCAGCCCGTCCCAGACCGTCCCAGCTCACCACAACCCACCACAGCCCGTCCCCGCCCAGCAGAGCCCGTCCCCGCCCAGAAGAGCCCATCCCAGCCCAGCACAGCTCGTCCCAGCCTGTCCCAGGCTTTCCCAGCCCACCACAGCCCGTCCCGGCCCACCACAGCCCTGTCCGGCCCACCACGGCGCACCACAACCCACCACAACTTGTCCCAGCACACCACAGCCCGTCCTAGCCCACCACGGCTTGTCCCAGCCCACCACAGCCCGTCACAGCCCGTCCCAGCCCGTGCCAACCCGTCCCAGCCCGTCCCAGCCCACCACAGCCCGTGCCTACCCACCACAGCCCGTCCTAGCCCACCACAGCCCGTCCCAGCCCACCACAGCCCACCACAGCCCGTCCCAGCCCACCACAGCCCACCACAGCCCGTCTCCGCCCACCACAACCTGTCCTCGCCCACCACAGCCTGTCCCCGCCCAGCAAAATCTCTCCCCGCCCACCAAAGCCAATCCCAGCCCACCACAGCTCACCACAAACCACCACAGCCCACTACAGCCCGTCCCAGACCATCCCAGCCCATCCCAGCCCACGACAGCCCGTCACAGCCCACCACAGCCAGTCCCAGCTTGTCCCAGACCACCACAGCCCGTCCCAGCCCACCACAGCCCGTACCAGCCCACCACATCAAGTACCAGTCCGTCCCAGCGCACCACGGCCCGTCCCAGACCACCACGGCCCGTCCCAGCGCACCACGGTCTGTCTCCACTCACCACAGCACGTACCAGCCTGTCTCAGCCTACCACAGCCCGTCCCCGCCCACCGCAGCCCGTCCCAGTCCACCACAGCCCGTCCCAGCCCACCACAGCCCGTCCCAGCCCAGCGCAGCCCGTCCCAGCCCAGCGCAGCCCGTGCCAGCCCAGCGCAGCCCGTCCCAGCACACCACAGCTCGTCCCAGCACACCACAGCCCGTCCCAGCCCACCACAGCCCACCACAGCCCGTCCCAGCCCACCACAGCCCACCACAAACTGTCCTCGCCCACCACAGCCTGTCCCCGCCCAGCAAAATCTCTCCCCGCCCACCACAGCCCATCCCAGCCCACCACAGCTCACCACAAACCACCACAGCCCACCACAGCCCGTCCCAGACCATCCCAGCCCACGACAGCCCGTCACAGCCCGTCCCAGCCCACCGCAGCCCGTCCCAGCCCACAACAGCCAGTCCCAGCCCGTCCCAGCCCACCACAGCCCGTACCAGCCCACCACAGCCCGTACCAGCCCACCACATCAAGTACCAGTCCGTCCTAGCCCACCACAGCTTGTCCCAGCCCACCACGGCCCGTCTCTGCTCACCACAGCACGTACCAGCCTGTCTCAGCCTACCACAGCCCGTCCCAGCATGTCCCAGCCCACCGCAGCCCGTCCCAGCCCACCGCAGCCCGTCCCAGCCCAGCGCAGCCCGTCCCAGCCCAGCGCAGCCCGTCCCAGCCCAGCGCAGCCCGTCCCAGCCCACCGCAACCCGTCCCAGCCCGTCCCAGCCCACCACAGCCCGTCCCGGCTCACCACAGCTCGTCCCGTCCCAACACGGCTGACCACAGCCCATTACGGCCCACCACAGCCTGTCCCAGCCCACCACGGCCCGTCCCAGCCCACCACGGCCCGTCCCAGCCCACCTCAGCCCACCACAGCCCGTCCCAGCCCACCACAGCCCGTCCCAGCCCACCACAGCCCATCCCAATTCACCACGGCCCGTCCCAGCCCACCACGGCCTGTCCCAGCGAACCACAGCCCGTCCAAGCCCACCACAGCTCGTGCCTGTCCATCCCAGCCCACCACAGCCCACCACAGCCCGTCCCAGCCCACCACAACCCGTCCAAGCCCACCACAGGTCGTACCTATCCATCCCAGCCCACCACAGCCCACCACAGCCCGTCCCAGCCAACCAGAGCCAGTCCCAGCCCACCACAACACGTCCAAGCCCACCACAGGTTGTACCTGTCCATCCCAGCCCACCACAGCCCGTGTCAGCCCGTCCCAGACCGTCCCAGCTCACCACAACCCACCACAGCCCGTCCCCGCCCAGCAGAGCCCGTCCCCGCCCAGAAGAGCCCATCCCTGCCCAGCACAGCTCGTCCCAGCCTGTCCCAGGCCTTCCCAGCCCACCACAGCCCGTCCCGGCCCACCACAGCCCTGTCCGGCCCACCACGGCGCACCACAACCCACCACAACTTGTCCCAGCACACCACAGCCCGTCCTAGCCCACCACGGCTTGTCCCAGCCCACCACAGCCCGTCACAGCCCGTCCCAGCCCGTGCCAACCCGTCCCAGCCCGTCCCAGCCCACCACAGCCCGTGCCTACCCACCACAGCCCGTCCTAGCCCACCACAGCCCGTCCCAGCCCACCACAGCCCACCACAGCCCGTCCCAGCCCACCACAGCCCACCACAGCCCGTCTCCGCCCACCACAACCTGTCCTCGCCCACCACAGCCTGTCCCCGCCCAGCAAAATCTCTCCCCGCCCACCAAAGCCAATCCCAGCCCACCACAGCTCACCACAAACCACCACAGCCCACTACAGCCCGTCCCAGACCATCCCAGCCCATCCCAGCCCACGACAGCCCGTCCCAGCCCACCACAGCCAGTCCCAGCTTGTCCCAGACCACCACAGCCCGTACCAGCCCACCACAGCCCGTACCAGCCCACCACATCAAGTACCAGTCCGTCCTAGCCCACCACGGCCCGTCCAAGCCCACCACAGCCCGTCTCCGCTCACCACAGCACGTACCAGCCTGTCTCAGCCTACCACAGCCCGTCCCAGCATGTCCCAGCCCACCGCAGGCCGTCCCAGCCCATCACAGCTCGCCCCAGCCCGTCACAGCTCGTCCCAGCCCTTCCCAGCCCACCACAGCATGTCCCAGGCCCCCACAGCCCACGACAGCCCGTCCCAGCCCACGACAGCCCGTCCCATCCAACGACAGCCCGTCCCAGCCCACCACAGACCACTACAGCACACCACAGCCTACCGCAGCCCACCACAGCCCGTCCCAGCCCGTCACAGCTCGTCCCAGCCCGTCACAGCTCGTCCCAGCCCGTCCCAGCCCACCACGGCCCGTCCCGGCCCACCACGGCCCGTCCCGGCCCACCACAGCCTTTCCCAGCCCACCACAGCCCGTTCCAGCCCACCACAGACCGTCGCAGCTCACCACAGAAAGTCCCAGCCCATCCCAGCCCACCACAACCCGTCCCAGCTTACCACAGCCCACCACAGCCCGTGTCAGCCCGTCCCAGCTCACCACAACCCACCACAGCCCGCTCCAGCCCGCCACAGCCCGTCCCAGCCCACCACAGCCCGTCCCAGCCCACCACGGCCCGTCCCAGCTTGTCGCAGCCCACCACAGCGCGTCCCAGCCCACCACAGCCAACCACAGCCAGTCCCAGCCCGTCCCAGCCCACCACAGCCTGTCCTAGCCCATCCCAGCCCACCACGGCCCGTCCCAGCCCACCACGGCACATCACAGCCCGTCCCAGCCCTCCACAGCACACCACAGCCCACTACAGCCCATCCCAGCGCACCACAGCCCGTCCCAGCCCACCACAGCCCACCACAACCCGTCCCAGCCTGTCCCAGCTCATCCCAGCCCACCATAGCCCACCACAGTTTGTCCCAGCCCACAACAGGCCACTACAGCACACCACAGGCCACTACAGCACACCACAGCCCGTCACAGCTCGTCCCAGCCCGTCACAGCTTGTCCCAGCCCTTCCCAGCCCACCACAGCATGTCCCAGGCCCCCACAGCCCACGACAGCCCGTCCCAGCCCACGACAGCCCGTCCCAGCCCACCACAGCCCGTCCCAGCCCAGCGCAGCCCGTCCAAGCCCACCACAGCTCATGCCTGTCCATCCCAGCCCACCACAGCCCACCACAGCCCGTCCCAGCCAACCAGAAGCAGTCCCAGCCCACCACAACCCGTCCAAGCCCACCACAGGTCGTACCTATCCATCCCAGCCCACCACAGCCCGTCCCAGCCAACCAGAGCCAGTCCCAGCCCACCACAACACGTCCAAGCCCACAACAGGTCGTACCTGTCCATCCCAGCCCACCACAGCCCGTGTCAGCCCGTCCCAGACCGTCCCAGCTCACCACAACCCACCACAGCCCGTCCCCGCCCAGCAGAGCCCGTCCCCGCCCAGAAGAGCCCATCCCTGCCCAGCACAGCTCGTCCCAGCCTGTCCCAGGCCTTCCCAGCCCACCACAGCCCGTCCCGGCCCACCACAGCCCTGTCCGGCCCACCACGGCGCACCACAACCCACCACAACTTGTCCCAGCACACCACAGCCCGTCCTAGCCCACCACGGCTTGTCCCAGCCCACCACAGCCCGTCACAGCCCGTCCCAGCCCGTGCCAACCCGTCCCAGCCCGTCCCAGCCCACCACAGCCCGTGCCTACCCACCACAGCCCGTCCTAGCCCACCACAGCCCGTCCCAGCCCACCACAGCCCACCACAGCCCGTCCCAGCCCACCACAGCCCACCACAGCCCGTCTCCGCCCACCACAACCTGTCCTCGCCCACCACAGCCTGTCCCCGCCCAGCAAAATCTCTCCCCGCCCACCAAAGCCAATCCCAGCCCACCACAGCTCACCACAAACCACCACAGCCCACTACAGCCCGTCCCAGACCATCCCAGCCCATCCCAGCCCACGACAGCCCGTCCCAGCCCACCACAGCCAGTCCCAGCTTGTCCCAGACCACCACAGCCCGTACCAGCCCACCACAGCCCGTACCAGCCCACCACATCAAGTACCAGTCCGTCCTAGCCCACCACGGCCCGTCCAAGCCCACCACAGCCCGTCTCCGCTCACCACAGCACGTACCAGCCTGTCTCAGCCTACCACAGCCCGTCCCAGCATGTCCCAGCCCACCGCAGGCCGTCCCAGCCCATCACAGCTCGCCCCAGCCCGTCACAGCTCGTCCCAGCCCTTCCCAGCCCACCACAGCATGTCCCAGGCCCCCACAGCCCACGACAGCCCGTCCCAGCCCACGACAGCCCGTCCCATCCAACGACAGCCCGTCCCAGCCCACCACAGACCACTACAGCACACCACAGCCTACCGCAGCCCACCACAGCCCGTCCCAGCCCGTCACAGCTCGTCCCAGCCCGTCACAGCTCGTCCCAGCCCGTCCCAGCCCACCACGGCCCGTCCCGGCCCACCACGGCCCGTCCCGGCCCACCACAGCCTTTCCCAGCCCACCACAGCCCGTTCCAGCCCACCACAGACCGTCGCAGCTCACCACAGAAAGTCCCAGCCCATCCCAGCCCACCACAACCCGTCCCAGCTTACCACAGCCCACCACAGCCCGTGTCAGCCCGTCCCAGCTCACCACAACCCACCACAGCCCGCTCCAGCCCGCCACAGCCCGTCCCAGCCCACCACAGCCCGTCCCAGCCCACCACGGCCCGTCCCAGCTTGTCGCAGCCCACCACAGCGCGTCCCAGCCCACCACAGCCAACCACAGCCAGTCCCAGCCCGTCCCAGCCCACCACAGCCTGTCCTAGCCCATCCCAGCCCACCACGGCCCGTCCCAGCCCACCACGGCACATCACAGCCCGTCCCAGCCCTCCACAGCACACCACAGCCCACTACAGCCCATCCCAGCGCACCACAGCCCGTCCCAGCCCACCACAGCCCACCACAACCCGTCCCAGCCTGTCCCAGCTCATCCCAGCCCACCATAGCCCACCACAGTTTGTCCCAGCCCACAACAGGCCACTACAGCACACCACAGGCCACTACAGCACACCACAGCCCGTCACAGCTCGTCCCAGCCCGTCACAGCTTGTCCCAGCCCTTCCCAGCCCACCACAGCATGTCCCAGGCCCCCACAGCCCACGACAGCCCGTCCCAGCCCACGACAGCCCGTCCCAGCCCACCACAGCCCGTCCCAGCCCATCACAGACCGCTACAGCACACCACAGCCTACCGCAGCCCACCACAGCCAGTCCCAGCCCGGCACAGCTCGTCCCAGCCCGTCCCAGCCCACCATGGCCCGTCCCAGCCCACCACAGACCACCACAGTTCGTCTCAGTCCTCCACAACCCGTCCCAGCCCACCACGGCCCGTCCTGGCCCACCACGGCCCGGCCCGTCCCACCACGACCCGTCCCGGCCCACCACGGCCCGTCCCGGCCCACCACGGCCTGTCCCGGCCCACCAAGGCCCGTCCCGGCCCACCACGGCCCGTCCCGGCCCACCACGGCCCGTCCCAGCCCACCGCAGCTCGTCCCAGCCAACCGCAGCCAATCCCAGCCCGTCCCAGCCCGTCCCAGCCCACCGCAGTCCGTCCCAGCCCACCACAGCCCCTTCCAGCCGTCCCAGCAAATCCCAGCCCACCACAGCCCGTCTCAGCTCACCACAGCGCGTCCCAGGCCACCACACCAACCACAGCCCGTCCCAGCCCATTCCAGCCCACCACAGCCCACCGCAGACGGTCCCAGCCCACCACAGCCCACCACAGCCAGTCCCAACCCACCACAGCCCACCACAGCCCGTCCCGGCCCACCAGAGCCCATCCCGGCTTACCACAGCCCATCACAGCCCACCACGGTCCACCACAGCCCACCACAGCCCGTCCCAGCCCACCACGGCCCATCCCAGCCCACCACCACCCACCACAGCCCGTCCCAGCCCACCACAGCCCGTCCCAGCCCACCACAGCCCGTGCCAGCCCACCACAGCCCGTCCCAGCCCACCACAGCCCGTCCCAGCCCACCACAGACCACTACAGAACACCACAGCCTACCGCAGCCCACCACAGCACGTCCCAGCTCGTCCCAGCCCGTCCCTGCCCACCACAGCCCGTCCCCGCCCACCACAGCCCGTCCCCGCCCACCACAGCCCGTCCCCGCCCACCACAGCGTGTCCCCGCCCACCACAGCCCGTCCCCGCCCACCACAGCCCGTCCCAGCTCGTCCCAGCCCGTCCCAGGCCTTCCCAGCCCACCACAGCACGTCCTGGACCACGACAGCCCGTCCCGGACCTACCACAATCCGTCCCCGACCACCACAGCAGGTCCAAGCCCACCACAGCCTGTGCCAGCCCACCACAGACCGTCCCAGCTCTCCACAGCTCTCCATAGCCCGTCCCAATCCTCCACAGCCCGTCCCAGCCTAACACAGCCCGTCCCAGCCCAACACAGCTTATCCCAGCCCACCACAGCCCGTCCCAGCCCACCACAGCCCGTCCCAGCCCACCACGGCCTGTCCCAGCCCACCACAGCCCGTCCCAGCCCACCACAGCAAGTCCCAGCCCACCACAGCCCCACCCAGCCCATCACAGGCCACTACAGCACACCACAGCCTAGCGCAGACCACCACAGCCCGTCCCACCCCGTCACAGCTCGTCCCAGCCCGACACAGCCCACCACAGCCCGTCTCAGCTCACCACAGCCTGTCCCAGCCCACCACGGCCCACCACAGCCCGTCCCAGCTAAACACAGTCCGTCCCAGCCCGTCCCAGCCCACCACACTCACCACAACTCGTCCCAGACCGTTCCAGCACAGCACAGCCCATCCAAGCCCACCACAGCCCGTCCCAGCCCACCATAGCCGTTCTAGCCCGTCCCAGCCCACCACAGCCCTTCCCAGCCCCCCACTGCCCACCACAGCCCCTCCCAGCCCTACACAGGCCGTCCCAGCCCACCACAGTGCGTCCAAGTCCGTCCCAGCCCACCAGAGCCCGTCCCAGCCCTCCACAGCCCACCAGAGCCTGTCCCGGCCCACCCCGGCCCAGCACAGCCCGTCTCAGCTCATCACAGCTCGTCCCAGCCCACCACAGCCCGTCCCAGCCCACCACAGCCCGTCCCAGCCCACCACAACCAACCACAGCCCGTCCCCATCCCACCACAGCCTGTCCCAGCCCACCACAGCCCGTTCCAGCCCACCACAGCCCTTTCCAGCCCACCGCAGCCTGTCCCAGCCCACCATGGCACACCACAGCCCACCACAGCCCGTCCCAGACCACCACAGCCCACCATGGCTTACCACGGCCCACCACAGCCTGTCCCAGGCCATCCCAGACCACCACAGCCCGTCACAGCCCACCACATAAAGTACCAGGCCATAGAAGCCCACCACAGCCCGTCCCAGCCCGCCACGGCCCGTCCGAGCCCACCCCAGCCCACCAAAGCCCACCACAGCCCATCTCAGCTCACCACAACCCGTACCAGACCACCACAGCCCACCACAGCCGCTTACAGCTTATCACAGCCCATCCCAGCCCACCACAGCCCGTCCCAGCCCACCACAGCCCGTCCCGGACCTACCAGAACCCGTCCCTGACCACCACAGCAGGTCCAAGCCCACCACAGCCCGTCCCAGCCCACCAGAGCCCGTCCCAGCCCTCCACAGCCCACCAGAGCCTGTCCCGGCCCACCCCGGCCCATCACAGCCCGTCTCAGCTCATCACAGCTCGTCCCAGCCCACCACAGCCCGTCCCAGCCCACCACAGCCCGTCCCAGCCCACCACAACCAACCACAGCCCGTCCCCATCCCACCACAGCCTGTCCCAGCCCACCACAGCCCGTTCCAGCCCACCACAGCCCGTTCCAGCCCACCGCAGCCTGTCCCAGCCCACCATGGCACACCACAGCCCACCACAGCCCGTCCCAGACCACCACAGCCCACCATGGCTTACCACGGCCCACCACAGCCTGTCCCAGCCCATCCCAGACCACCACAGCCCGTCACAGCCCGCCACAGCCCACCACATAAAGTACCAGCCCATAGAAGCCCACCACGGCCCGTCCCGGCCCACCACGGCCCGTCCCGGCCCACCGCGGCCCGTCCCGGCCCACCACAGCTCGTTACAGACCACCACAGACCGTCGCAGCTCACCACAGAAAGTCCCAGCCCGTCACAGAACACCACAACCCGTCACCGCCCACCACAGCCCTTCCAAGGCGTCCCAGCCCGTCCCAGCCCACCACAACCAACCACAGCCCGTCCCCGTCCCACCACAGGCCGTCCCAGCCCACCACAGACCTTTCCAGCCCACCGCAGCCTGTCCCAGCCCACCATGGCACACCACAGCCCACCACAGCCCGTCCCAGCCCACCACAGCCGACCATGGCTTACCACGGCCCACCACAGCCTGTCCCAGGCCATCCCAGACCACCACAGCCCGTCCCAGCCCACCACAGGCCACCACAGCCCGTCCCAGCTCACCACAGCCCGTCCCAGCCCAACAGAGCCTGTCCCGGCCCACCAAAGCTTGTCCCAGCTCATACCAGCCGACCACAGCCCGTCACAGCCCGTCCCAGCCCACCACATAAAGTACCAGCCCATAGAAGCCCACCACAGCCCGTCACAGCCCACCACAGACCGTCCCAGCCCACCACAGCCCGTCCCGGACCTACCAGAACCCGTCCCTGACCACCACAGCAGGTCTAAGCCCACCACAGCCCGTCCCAGCCCACCACAGCCTGTCCCAACCCACCAAAGCCCATTCCAGCCCTTCCCAACCCACCACAGCCGGTTTGAGACCACCAGAGCCCGTCCCAGCCCACCACAGCCCGTCCCCGCCCACCACAGCCCGTCCCAGCCCGTCCCAGGCCTTCCCAGCCCACCACAGCCCGTCCCGGAATACGACAGCCCGTCCCGGACCTACCACAACCCGTCCCCAACCACCACAGCAGGTCCAAGCCCACCACAGCCTGTCCCAGCCCACCACAGACCGTCCCCGCCCACCACAGCCCATGCCAACCCACCACAGCCCATTCCAGCCCTTCCCAGCCCACCACAGCCCGGTCCATACCAGCAGAGCCCGTCCCAGCCCACCACGGCCCGTCCCAGCCCACCACAGACCACCACAGTTCGTCCCAGCCCGCCACAACCCGTCCCAGCCCACCACGGCCCGTCCCGGCACACCACGGCCCGTCCCGGCCCACCACGGCCCGTCCCAGCACACCACAGCCTGTCCCAGCCCACCACAGACCACCACAGTTCGTCCCAGCCCGCCACAACCAGTCCCAGCCCGCCACAACCCGTCCCAGCTCGCCACAGCCCGTCCCAGCCCAGCACGGCCCGGCCCGGCCCGCCACGGCCCGTCCCGGCCCACCACGGCCCGTCCCGGCCCACCACGGCCCGTCCCGGCCTACCACAGCCCGTTCCAGACCACCACAAACCACCACAGCCCGTCCCAGCTCACTACAGCCCGTCACAGCTCACCACAGCCCGTCCCGGCCCACCACAGCTTGTCCCACCTCATACCAGCCGACCACAGCCCGTCACAGCCCGTCCCAGCTCACCACATAAAGTACCAGCCCATAGAAGCCCACCACAGCCCGTCCCAGCCCACCAGAGCCCGTCCCAGCCCACCACAGCATGTCCCAGGTCCCCACAGCCCACGACAGCCCGTCCCAGCCCACCACAGCCCGTCCCAGCCCATCACAGACCACTACAGCACAGCACAGCCTACCACAGCCCACCACAGCCCGTCCCAGCCCGGCACAGCCCGTCCCAGCCCGTCCCAGCCCACCACAGCCCGTCCCAGCCCACCACAGACCACCACAGTTCGTCCCAGTCCGCCACAACCCGTCCCAGCCCGCCACGGCCCGTCCCGGCCCACCACGGCCCATCCCAGCCCACCACGGCCCATCCCAGCCCACCACGGCCCGTCCCGGCCCACCACGGCCCGTCCCGGCCCACCACAGCCCGTCCCAGCCAAACACAGCCTGTCCTAGCCAAACACAGCCTGTCCCGGCCCACCACAGCCCGTCCCAGCCCACCACAGCCCGTCCCAGCCCACCACGGCCCACCACAGCCCACCACAGTTCACCACGGGCCATCTCAGACCACCATGACCTGTCCCAGCCCACCACGGCCCACCACAGCCCATCCCTTCCCAAACCGGCTCAAAACGGCCCACCACAGCCCACCACGGCCCATACCAGCCCACCACGGCCCACCACAGCCCACCACAGTTCACCACGGGCCATCTCAGACCACCATGACCTGTCCCAGCCCACCACGGCCCACCACAGCCCATCCCTTCCCATACCGGCTCAAAACGGCCCACCACGGCCCACCACAGCCCACCACAGTTCACCACGGCCCGTCCCAGCCCACCACGCCCCACCACAGACCATCCCAGTCCACCACACACCGTCCCAGCATGTCCCAGCCTGTCCCAACCCACCACAGCCCGTCCCAGCCCACCACAGCCCGTCCCAGCCCACCACAGCCCGTCACAGCCCACCACAACCCGTCACAGCCCACCACAGCCCGTCCCTAGCCCACCACAGCCCGTCCCAGCCCACCACAGCCCGTCCCCGCCCGTCCCAACCCACCACAGACCAACATAGCCCGTCCCAGCCTGTCGCAGCCTGCCGCAGCCCGTCCCAGCCCGCCACAGCCCGTCCCAGCCCACCACAGACCATTCCAGACCACCACATCCCGTCCCCGCCCACCATAGCCCGTGCCCGCCCACCACAGCCCGTCCCCGCCCACCACAGCCCGTCCCCGCCCACCACAGCCTGTCCCAGCTCTTTCCAGACAACCAGAACTAGTCTCAGCCCGCCCCAGCCCACCACAGCCCGTCTCAAGCTCAGCAGAACCCACCACAGCCCACCTCAGCCTGTCCCAGCCCGTCCCAGACCACCACAGCCCGTCCCAGCACACCACAGCACGTACCAGCCCGTCCCAGCCCACCACAGCCCGTCCCAGCCCCTCCCAGCCCACCACAGCCTGTCCCAGCCCACCACAGCCCGTCCCAGCCCACCACGGCCCGTCCCAGCCCACCACGGCCCGTCCCAGCCCACCACGGCCTGTCCCAGCCCATCCCAGCCCACGACAGCCCGTCACAGCCCATCCCAGCACACCACAGACCGTCCCAGCCCACCACAGCCCGTCCCAGCCCACCACAGCCCGTCCCAGCCCACCACAGCCCGTCCCAGCACGGCCCAGCACACCACAGCCCGTCCCAGCCCACCACGGCCCGTCCCAGCCCACCACGGCCCGTCCCAGCCCACCACGGCCCGTCCCAGCCCACCACGAACCATAACAACCCAACACGGCCCGTCCCAGCCCACCACAGCCTGTCCCAGCCCACCACGGCCCGTCCCAGCCCACCACGGCCCGTCCCAGCCCGTCCCAGCCCACCACAGCCCTCCACAGCCAGTCCCAGCCCGTCCCAACCCTCCCCAGCCCACCACGGCCCGTCCCAGCCCACCACGACCCGTCCCAGCCCACCACGACCCACCACAGTCGGTTACAGCTTATCACAGCCCGTCCCAGCCCAACACAGGCCGTCTCTGCTCACCACCAGAGCCCGTCCCAGCCCACCACGGCCCGTCCCTGCCCAACACGGCCCGTCCCAGCCCACCACGGCTCTCCACAGCTCTCCATAGCCCGGTCCAATCCTCCACAGCCCGTCCCAGCCCAACACAGCCCGTCCCAGACCACCACAGCCCGTCCCCGCCCACCACAGCCCGTCCCAGCCCACCACAGCCCGTCCCAGCCGTCCCAGCAAATCCCAGCCCACCACAGCCCGTCTCAGCTCACTACAGCGCGTCCCAGTCCACCACACCCACCACAGCCCGTCCCAGCCCATTCCAGCCCACCACAGCGTGTCCCAGCTCACCACAACCCACCACAGCCAACCGCAGCCGGTCCCAGCCCACCACAGCCCACCACAGCCCGTCCCAGCCCATCACAGCCCGTCCCAGCTCGTTCCAGACAACCAGAACTCGTCTCAGCCCGTCCCAGCCCACCACAGCCCGTCTCAAGCTCAGCAGAACCCACCACAGCCCACCACAGCCCGTCCCAGCACACCACAGCACGTACCAGCCCGTCCCAGCCCACCACAGCCCGTCCCAGCCCACCACAGCCCGTCCCAGCCCACCACAGCCCGTCCCAGCCCACCACAGCCCACCACAGCCTGTCCCAGCCCATCCCAGCCAACCATGGCCCGTCACAGCCCGTCCCAGCATACCACAGCCCGTCCCAGCCCACCACAGCCCGTCCCAGCCCACCACAGCCCGTCCCAGCCCACCACAGCCCGTCCCAGCCCACCACAGCCCGTCCCAGCACGGCCCAGCACACCACAGCCCGTCCCAGCCTACCACAGCCCGTCCCAGCCCATCACGGCACACCACAGCCCACCACGGCCCGTCCCAGCCCACCACGGCCCGTCCCAGCCCACCACGGCACACCACGGCACACCACAGCTCACCACGGCACACCACAGCCCACCACGGCCCGTCCCAGCCCATCACGGCACACCACAGCCCACCACGGCCCGTCCCAGCCCACCACATCAAGTACCGGCCCGTCCCAGCCCACCCCGGCCCGTCCCAGCCCACCACGGCCCGTCCCAGCCCACCACAGCACACCACAGCCGGTTACAGCCTGTCCCAGCCCGTCCCGGCCCACCGCGGCCCGTCCCGGCTCACCTGTGTTAGGAACAGTATCTCACCTTCTTGATTTTGGCACCTCCTTTCGCTATGATGTTCTTGTGGAACTGTTTGCAGATGGGGACAGAAATAGAAAAGCTGTTTTCAACCTAAGGGAGAAAGGAAGGGAGACATGAAGTTTACACTGTCGTGGCAAGGGAGGCCCGACTTCAGGAGCTCTGATAAATGAGCTTTTGAAAACAGGCTTAGACCCAAGGAAGTTCTCTATACGAGGGACTTTTGTAAGACTAAACAAAGGCAAGGACGTTCCCCTATAGCCTTCCCATAACAGGTACTATCCCCCTGCCTCCATTCAGCCAAAACAGAGCTGACAGCTCCCTCCTCTTGAGGTGTTTTAGCTCTACCCAAGCCAGTAGAGCTCTGCTTTGCCCCAGGGTTATCCAGGCACGTAGGAGGGAAGAGCAGGCAGAAGACCTCCTTACCAGGTCTGCCACCGTCTTTTGCATGTACTCGGTGCACTTCTCCACCTCGTTTTTGGGACCTCGGAGTTGGACGATGTCACTCTTGTGTGCAGGGTCTGGGAAGCTGATGATAACCTGCAGGAGCCGTCATTTCTAGTTAGCTCAAGCAAAAGCAAGAACCCTTGTGTCAGACACATGCAAAGGTTGGGGGGATCCTACTCATGCCCTTTTCCCATTCAGAAACGGGGAACCGTGTTAGCGGCCTCTGGCTAAAAGAACTATCTTCTCAGACACTTGCGCTACAGAGCCACTAAAGTTACGACTTCTGTGACGACAGGCCTACTACCCATGTAGGAAATATCCCCTCTGGATTCCTCCTCTCCTACAAAGCCTTACCTCTGGGAATTGCTCCCGGATTTCCCAGACCCGCTCAGCCTTCTGCCCAATGATGGTCCGGTGGAATTTCTGCTCAACGATTAGGTCCGCAGCGTGTTCATTTTCCTGATGGGAACAGAGGGCACACTGAGTGTTCAGCCGGAGAGCCATCTACTTTGACTTAGCGGTTTGCTGCCCAACGGTTTACTTGCCAGCACTGTCCCTCTTTTCTCCAGACAAAATTCACTCTGCGTTGACAGAGAAAGGCTACCCGAGGGAACAGGGGAAGACATTTGTGAAGAGGAACTTGCACTTGTCATGAGATCCAAGTGCTCCGTGGGCAAGGGGCACACACTCGCACCAGAAGGTTACAAGGGAACACGAGAGCGCAAACCCTGCAGTCTCCCAAACATCACGTCCTACCCACTCACCATACGGGAAGCGAGTTCCAGCAGCTCTTTCTTGGCCTGTGGGACCCCCTGTGGCTCTCCTTCCATTCTGATCGGGTTGCTCTTCTCGTTGTCCGGGGGAATGCGCACAGACACCTTGTACAGATCCTTCATCCTGTTCACTTCGAGGCAAGGACTGTGGTGACGCCATCTGCTAGGCAAAGACCTGGAAGCAAGGCACCTTGATTATCACTGCTCAGAGGCTGTTGAAGAAGTAAAGCCGCCTCTGGGAAGGGCTCAGCGGGGTAGGGTTGAGACAGGGGAAATTGCCTCTTCCCCCTGGAGTTCACTGAGAGCAGACCTGTGCCACACGAGAGCCTGTCCAAGTAAATACCGTGGCATCTACAGAGCCCATTGTTCCCTTGTCAGAGCGAGGCGTGTTTCTCCCCCAAACAGTATCACATTTAGAGCAGAGGATAATCGTTCCTTTCTACCCCAAACTCTTGGCTGGGGTCACGTTGCAGTGCTATCAAACTAGCAGACCGCAACAAGGCTTTACCGTTGACCATATTCTACTGCCGGTGCTGTAGCGCCTTCCTCCAGAGGCCAGACCACACTGCTCCTCCTCCAGCTGACACCCTCTCCCACAAGCCACAGGGCTATTTAACCCCTTAGCGGGAACCAGCTACACCTGCACGTCATCCACGTCAATCAACCCACTGCCTCTGAGGCAAGGCCACAGCTGCGTGTTATCAATGCTAATCAACCCACCGCCTTCATTCCTCTACAGGGAGAAGCTCACCAAGCACATTTCCACCACCCACAACTGGCTGCTAAAATGTCATTCGCACAGAGAAGTAATTCCACTACTGTTCAGGCTCCCAAGGTACTTTCACACGTTAAAGCCATCGCAAGGCCTCACGGCCCATTTCTCTCCTTGTACCACCACCACTCCAGGAAAGCAGAGGAAACGTGATGGAGACAGCACACTGGGTGAGCTACAGAGCCCCTGATACCATCTACTAAACACGAAGAGTGTGAGCATGGGAAGGACTAGAAAGGCACTCCACTTACCGTTTAGCTGCGTTCTTGCCAATGAGGTGTCGGTGGAATTGGTGGTCAGCCTTGATTATTGCGTAATCCATCCCGTGGATCTAAAAAGAATTATATTTTTATATCTATATCTATATATGTATGTATGTCCAATATTATATATTATATTATATAGGGCCAGGTAGGACAGGCCACCGCTTCTGTCTCGTGCCCTAAGTAACTGCCTCCTGCCAGTATTGGCACTGACTCACCAGCGGTCAGCTACAAGCACTTCTGCTCTTAAGCAGAGCACAAGCATTCCTCTGCTTTGAGAAGAGAGCATTGTGCTCATGAAACATTGAAAAGACTCACTTCTATGCCTCTCCAGCTATAACCAAGAGAATCCTTCCTTCTCCGCACCAAAAAAATTAATGCTGACTTTTCAAGGATGCTATGGATGACCAAGGGGTGTCATCCACCTGCCACACAATTTGTCTCCTGCAAGTTCGATTAAGCATGCCAAGACATCCTATGGATGTGACAAACACCTCATCACCTCTGCTCTGTTGCCCCTTCTTCCCCCAGTTTCTTACTGGAACTAGTAACTGCAGCTCACCAGTTCCTTGAGCACGGCTTCAATCTGTTCCTGAGCCACATGCACATCTTCTGTAGGTCCTTCCAAAGTGATGTTATCCTCTCCTCCAGTGAATTTGATGTGAACCTTGAGGTGAAGGACAATGAATCTCTTCAGAATTTGCCAAGATCCAAGCCAGGCCAATGCTTTTGGTCAGGCCTACACCATCGATCCCTGCCACTGAGAGATGCGCTCCTTCCCAAAAAGCCCAGACCAAATCCCCACAATTTTACAAGTCAGAAACTTAACAATTTCGGCCATATGGCAGTGCCTAGAGCCCAAGGCTCTGGTGCCGTCCCGGTTTCTGCAAGGGCTTTGGAGAAGTTTACTCATTTAGCCTTTATCTAGATACCGTCTAACTCCCCAGGGAGAAGCCTTGCTGCACTCGCCATTTCCAGGTATCCTACTACATCAGTTCTCAAAACAGCACCACATAAAGCTTCCTTGGAAGGGCTCAACCCATGACAATAACATAGGAGGAGCAGTGTTTGCAGCAGTAAAAGAGAGGGTTCCCTTGAACAGCAAAGATCTGTGTCATTTCCCCCTGGTTTTACCCACGCTAGAATACACCTCTCTCTTTCGTGACGAGTGATCTGGACTAAACCTTTTTCTACGCCGGGGGTGCTAAGCTAACCAGCTCACCCATACCTTTGGCATCTGCTGAGTTATTTTGGCCAGGTTCTGTCCTTTCTTTCTAATAATGAAACGATGAAGCCAAGAGGGGGCAGAGACCGAGGAGACGGTAAAACTGTTGGCCTGAGAGACAGAAAAACAGAGAAGCTGTTTGATGGACAAACCACAGCACACCACAGCAAGTCCCAGCCACCCACAGCCCGTCCCAGCCCGTCCCAGCTCACCACAGTCCGTTCCAGCCCACCACAGCCCGTCCCCGCCCAACACAGCCCGTCCCAGACCACCACAGCCCGTCCCAGCCCCTCCCAGCCCGTCTCAGCCCACCACAGCCCGTCCCAGCCTGTCCCAGCCCGTCCCAGACCACCAGAGCCCGTCGCAGCCCACCACAGCCCGTCACAGCTCTCCACAACCCACCACAGCCCGTCCCAGCCCGTCCTCGCCCACCACAGCCCGTCCCAGCCCACCACAGCCCACGAAAGCCCACCACGGCCCACCACAGTTCACCACAGCCCGTCCCAGCCCACCACAGCCCTCCAGAGCCCGTCTCAGCTCACCACAGCCTGTCCCAGCCCACCACAGCCCACCGCAGCCCATCCCAGCCCACCACGGCCCGTCCCAGCCCGTGCCAACCCGTCACAACACACCACAGCCCACCACAGCCCGTCCCTATCCACCACAGCGTGTCCCAACCCACCACAGCCCACCACAGCCCTTCAGAACCCACCACAGCACGTCCCAGGCCACCACAGACCACCACAGCCCACCACAGCCCACCACAGCCCGTGCCAGCCCACCACAGCCCGCCTCAGCCCACTACAGCCCATCCCAGCCCACCACAGCCCGTCCCAGCCCACCACAGCCCACCACAGCTTGTCCCAGACCACCACAGCTCTTCTCAGCCCACCATAACCAACCACAGCCTATCCCAGCCAATCCCAGCCCACCACAGCCCGTCCCATCACACCACAGCCCACCACAGCTCGTCCCAGCCAACCATGGCCCGTCCCAGCCCACCACAGCCCGTCCCAGCCCACCACGGCCCACCACGGCCCATCCGGGCCCAACACAGCCCACCAAGGCGCACCACAGCCCATCCCAGCCCATTACAGCCTGTCCCAGACCACCACATCCCATCTTAGCCCACCACAGCCCGTCCCAGCCCACCACAACCGACCACAGCCCACCACAGCCCACCACGGCCGACCACAGCCCACCACGGCAGACCACAGCCCACCACGGCCCATCCAAGCTTACCACGGCCCATCCAAGCCCACCACGGTCCACCACGGCACGTCCCAGCCCACCACAGAGCACCACAGCCCGTCCCAGCCCGTCCCAGCCCACCACAGTATGTCCCAGACCACCAGAGCCCGTCCCAGCCCACCACAGCCCTTTTAGCCCACCACAGCCTGTCCCAGGCTGTCCCAGCTCGTCCAAGCCTGTCCCAGAGCCCGTCGCAGCCCACCACAGCCCGTCACAGCCCGTCCCAGCTCTCCACAACCCACCGCAGCCCGTCCCAGCCCACCACAGCCCGTCCCAGCCCACCACGGCCCACAAAAGCCCACCACAGCCCACCACGGCCCACCACAGCCCGTCCCAGCCCACCACAAGCCGTCCTAGCCCACCACAGACCTCCAGAGCCCGTCTCAGCTCACCACAGCCTATCCCAGCCCACCACGGCCCAGCACATCACACCACGGCCCACCGCAGCCTATCCCAACCCGTCCCAGCCCAATACGGCCTGTCCCAGCCCACCACAGCCCGTCCCAGCCCACCACGGCCCGTCCCAGCCCGTCCCAGCCCACGACAGCCCGTCCCAGCCCACCAGAGCCCACCAGAGCCCACCACAGCCCGTCCCAGCCCACCACAGCCCACTACGGCCCACCACAGCCCGTCCCAGCCCACCACAGCCCGTCCCAGCCCACCACAGCTTGTCCCAGCCCACCACAGCCCGTCCCAGCCCACCACATCCCGTCCCAGCTCGTCCCAGACCACCACAGCCTCTCACAGCACACCAGAGCCCGTAACAGCCCACCACAGCAAGTACCAGCCCGTCCCAGCCCACCACGGCCCGTCTCAGCTCACCACGGCATGTCTCAGCCCACCACGGCCCGTCTCAGCTCACCACAACCCGTCCCAGACGACCACAGCTCGTCCCAGCCCACCACAGCCCACCACAGCCCGTCCCAGCCCACCACGGCCCGTCCCAGCCCACCACAGCCCGTCCCAGCCCACCAGAGCCCGTCCCAGCCTGTTTCAGCCCAGCACGGCTAACCACGGCCTGTCCCGGCCCACCACGGCCAACCACGGTCCACCATGGCCCACCAGAGCACACCACGGCCCACCACAGCCCGTCCCAGTCCACCAGCGCCCACCACAGCCTGTCCCAGCCCACCACGGCCCGTCCCAGCCCACCACGGCCCACCCCAGCCCACCACGGCTTGTCCCAGCCCACCACGGCCCGCCATGGCCCACCACAGCTCGTCCCAGATAAACAAGGCGCACCACAGCCCACCACGGCCCGTCCCGGCCCAC
This sequence comes from Falco biarmicus, assembly GCF_023638135.1. NCBI lineage: Eukaryota > Metazoa > Chordata > Aves > Falconiformes > Falconidae > Falco > Falco biarmicus. The sequence goes on along the minus strand of NW_026611681.1, from coordinate 198,949 downwards.
CACAGCCTGTCCCAGCACACCACAGCCCACCACAGCCCATCACAGCCCACCACAGCCCATCACAGCCCACCACAGCCCGTCCCAGCTTACCACAGCCCACCACAGACCGTCCCAGCCCACCACAGACCGCCCCAGCCCCTCCCAGCCCGTCTCAGCCCACCACAGCCTGTCCCAGCTCGTCCAAGCCTGTCCCAGACCCCCAGAGCCCGTCGCAGCCCACCACAGCCCATCACAGCCCGTCCCAGCTCTCCACAACCCACCGCAGCCCGTCTCAGCCCACCACAGCCCGTCCCAGCCCACCACGGCCCACGAAAGCCCACCACAGCCCACCACGGCCCACCACAGCAAGTACCAGCCCACCACAAGCCGTCCTAGCCCACCACAGACCTCCAGAGCCCGTCTCAGCTCACCACAGCCTATCCCAGCCCACCACGGCCCACCGCAGCCTATCCCAACCCGTCCCAGCCCACCACGGCCCGTCCCAGCCCACCACGGCCCGTCCCAGCCCACCACGGCCCGTCCCAGCCCGTCCCAGCCCACGACAGCCCGTCCCAGCCCACGACAGCCCGTCCCAGCCAACCAGAGCCCACCAGAGCCCACCACAGCTCGTCCCAGCCCACCACAGCCCACAAGAGCTTGTCACAGACCACCACAGCCCGTCCCAGCCCACCACAGCCCACTACGGCCCACCACAGCCCGTCCCAGCCCACCACAGCCCGTCCCAGCCCACCACAGCCCGTCCCAGACCACCACAGCCTCTCACAGCACATCACAGCCCGTAACAGCCCAGCACAGCAAGTACCAGCCCGTCCCAGCCCACCACAGCCCGTCTCAGCCCACCACGGCCCGTCTCAGCTCACCACAACCCGTCCCAGACGACCACAGCCCGTCCCAGCCCACCACAGCCCACCACAGCCCGTCCCAGCCCACCACTGCCCGTCCCAGCCCACCACATCCCGTCCCAGCCCACCAGAGCCCGTCCCAGCCTGTTTCAGCCCACCACGGCTAACCACGGCCTGTCCCGGCCCACCACGGCCAACAACGGTCCACCATGGCCCACCAGAGCACACCACGGCCCACCACGGCCCTTCCCAGTCCACCACAGCCCACCACGGCCCACCACAGCCCACCACGGCCCGTCCCAGCCCACCACGGCCCACCCCAGCCCACCACGGCCCGTCCCAGCCCACCACGGCCCGTCCCAGCCCACCACGGCCCATCACAGCCCACCACAGTTCACCACAGCCCGTCCTAGCCCAGCACGGCCCGTCCCAGCCCACCACGGACCACCACGGCCCATCTCAGCCCACCACAGCCTGTCCAAGCCCAGCACAGCCCTCCACAACCCTCCACAGCCCGTCCCAACCCTCCACAGCTCATCCCAGCCTACCACAGCCCGTCGCAGCCCAACACAGCTTATCCCAGCCCACCGCAGCCCGTCCCAGCCCACCGCAGCCCGTCCTAGCCCACCGAAACCCGTCCCAGCCCATCGCAACCCGTCCCAGCCCACCACAGCCAACCACAGGTCACCACAGCCCACCACCGGTCACCACAGCCCACCACCGGTCACCACAGCCCACCACAGGTCACCACAGCCTGTTTCAGCCCACCACGGCAAACCACGGCCCGTCCCAGCCCACCACGGCCCGCCATGGCCCACCACAGCTCATCCCAGATAAACAAGGCGCACCACAGCCCACCACGGCCCGTCCCGGCCCACCACAGCCCGTCCCAGCTTACCACAGCCCACCACAGACCGTCGCAGCCCACCACGGCCCGTCCCTGCTTACCTCAGCCCACCACAGACCGTCCCAGCCCACCACGGCCCGTCCCAGCCCACCACAGCCCGTCCCAGCCCACCACGGCCCGTCCCAGCCCACCACGGCCCGTCACAGCCCAACACAGCTTATCCCAGCCCACCGCAGCCCGTCCCAGCCCACCGCAGCCCGTCCTAGCCCACGGAAACCCGTCCCAGCCCACCGCAACCCGTCCCAGCACACCACAGCCCACCACAGCCAATCACAGCCCACCACAGCCCGTCCCAGCTTACCACAGCCCACCACAGACCGTCCCAGCCCACCACAGCCCGTCCCAGCCCACCACAGCCCGTCCCAGCCCACCACTGCCCGTCCCAGACCACCACTGCCCGTCCTAGCCCACCACTGCCCGTCCCAGCCCGTCCCAGCCCGTCCCAACCCACCAAAGCCTGTCCCAGCCCACCACAGCCCACCACAGCCCACCGCAGCCCATCCCAGCCCACCACGGCCCGTCCCAGCCCGTGCCAACCCGTCACAACAAACCACAGCCCACCACAACCCGTCCCTACCCACCACAGCGTGTCCCAACCCACCACAGCCCACCACAGCCCTTCAGAACCCACCACAGCCCACCACAGCCCGTCCCAGCCCACGACAGCACGTCCCAGGCCACCACAGACCACCACAGCCCACCACAGCCCATGAAGCCCACCACAGCCCGCCTCAGCCCACTACAGCCCGTCCCAGCCCACCACAGCCCGTCCCAGCCCACCACAGCCCACCACAGCTTGTCCCAGACCACCACAGCTCTTCCCAGCCCACCATAACCAACCACAGCCTATCCCAGCCGATCCCAGCCCACCACAGCCCGTCCCATCACACCACAGCCCGTCCCAGCCAACCACAGCCCGTCCCAGCCCACCACAGCCCGTCCCAGCCCACCACAGCCCACCACAGCCCACCACGGCCCATCCGGGCCCAACACAGCCCACCAAGGCGCACCACAGCCCATCCCAGCCCACCACAGCCCGTCCCAGACCACCACAACCGACCACAGCCCACCACAGCCCACCACGGCCGACCACAGCCCACCACGGCAGACCACAGCCCACCATGGCCCATCCAAGCCCACCACGGCCCATCCAAGCCCACCACGGCCCATCCAAGCCCACCACGGTCCACCACAGCACGTCCCAGCCCACCACAGAGCACCACAGCCCGTCCCAGCCCGTCCCAGCCCACCACAGTATGTCCCAGACCACCAGAGCCCGTCCCAGCCCACCACAGCCCGTCCCAGCCCACCACAGCCCACCACGCCCCGTGCCAACCCACCAGAGCCCGTCCCAGCTCACCACAGCCCACCACAGCCCGTCCCAGACCACAAGAGGTCGTCCCAGCCCACCACTAACCCACCAAAGCCCGTCCCCGCCCACCACAGCCCGTCCCAGCCAACCACAGCGCACCACGGCCTGCCCCAACCCACCTGAGCCCGTCCCAGCTTACCACAGCCCACCACAGCCCGTCACAGCCCGTCCCAGCCCACCAGAGGTCGTCCCAGCTCACCACAACCCACCACAGCCCTTCCCAGCCCGTCCCAGCCCACCACGGCTGCCGCAGACCATCAGAGCCCGTCCCAGCCCACCACAATCCCGTCCCAGCCCACTATAGCCCGTCCCAGCCCACCACAACCCGTTCTAGCTCACCACAACCCACCACAGCACACCATAGCCCACCACAGCCCACCACAGCGCACCAGAGTCTGTCCCGGCCCACCAGAGCCTGTCCCAGCCCACCGCAGCCCGCCACAGCCCGTCCCAGCCCACCACAGCCCATTCCAGACCACCAGAGCCCTTCCCAGTTCACCACAGCCCACCACAGCCCGTCCAATTTCACCACAGCCCGTCTCAGCCCACCACAACCCACCACAGCCCGTCCCAGCACACCGCAGCCTATCCCAACCCGTCCCAGCCCACCACGGCCCGTCCCAGCCCGTCCCAGCCCACGACAGCCCGTCCCAGCCCACCACAGCCCACAAGAGCTTGTCACAGACCACCACAGCCCGTCCCAGCCCACCACAGCCCACTACGGCCCACCACAGCCCGTCCCAGCCCACCAGAGCCCGTCCCAGCCTGTTTCAGCCGAGCACGGCCAACCACGGCCTGTCCCGGCCCACCACGGCCAACCACGGTCCACCATGGCCCACCAGAACACACCACGGCCCACCACGGCCCTTCCCAGTCCACCACAGCCCACCACGGCCTGTCCCAGCCCACCACGGCCCGTCCCAGCCCACCACGGCCCACCCCAGCCCACCACGGCCCGTCCCAGCCCACCACGGCCCGTCCCAGCCCACCATGGCCCGTCCCAGCCCACCACGGCCCGTCCCAGCCCACCACAGTTCACCACAGCCCGTCCTAGCCCAGCACGGCCCGTCCCAGCCCACCACGGACCACCACGGCCCATCTCAGCCCACCACAGCCTGTCCAAGCTCAGCACAGCCCTCCACAACCCTCCACAGCCCGTCCCAACCCTCCACAGCTCATCCCAGCCTACCACAGCCCGTCGCAGCCCAACACAGCTTATCCCAGCCCACCGCAGCCCGTCCCAGCCCACCGCAGCCCGTCCTAGCCCACCGAAACCCGTCCCAGCCCACCGCAACCCGTCCCAGCACACCACAGCCCACCACAGCCAATCACAGCCCACCACAGCCCGTCCCAGCCCACCACAGCCCACCACGGCCCATCCGGGCCCAACACAGCCCACCAAGGCGCACCACAGCCCATCCCAGCCCACCACAGCCCGTCCCAGCCCACCACAACCGACCACAGCCCACCACAGCCCACCACGGCCGACCACAGCACACCACGGCAGACCACAGCCCACCACGGCCCATCCAAGCCCACCACGGCCCATCCAAGCCCACCACGGCCCATCCAAGCCCACCACGGTCCACCACAGCACGTCCCAGCCCACCACAGAGCACCACAGCCCGTCCCAGCGCGTCCCAGCCCACCACAGTATGTCCCAGACCACCAGAGCCCGTCCCAGCACACCACAGCCCGTCCCAGCCCACCACGGCCCGTCCCAGCCCACCACTGCCCGTCCCAGCCCACCACGGCCCGTCCCAGCCCGTCCCAGCCCACGACAGCCCGTCCCAGCCCACGACAGTCCGTCCCAGCCCACCAGAGCCCACCAGAGCCCACCACAGCTCGTCCCAGCCCACCACAGCCCACAAGAGCTTGTCACAGACCACCACAGCCCGTCCCAGCCCACCACAGCCCACTACGGCCCACCACAGCCCGTCCCAGCCCACCACAGCCCGTCCCAGCCCACCACAGCCCGTCCCAGCCCACCACAGCCCGTAACAGCCCACCACAGCAAGTACCAGCCCGTCCCAGCCCACCACGGCCCGTCTCAGCCCACCACGGCCAGTCTCAGCCCACCACGGCCCGTCTCAGCTCACCACGACCCGTCCCAGACGACCACAGCCCGTCCCAGCCCACCACAGCCCACCACAGCCCGTCCCAGCCCACCACGGCCCGTCCCAGCCCACCACATCCCGTCCCAGCCCACCAGAGCCCGTCCCAGCCTGTTTCAGCCCAGCACGGCTAACCACGGCCTGTCCCGGCCCACCACGGCCAACCACGGTCCACCATGGCCCACCAGAGCACACCATGGCCCACCACGGCCCTTCCCAGTCCACCACAGCCCACCATGGCCCGTCCCAGCCCACCACGGCCCACCCCAGCCCACCACGGCCCGTCCCAGCCCACCACAGCCCATCACAGCCCACCACAGTTCACCACAGCCCGTCCCAGCCCACCACAGCACACTACGGCCCACCACAGCCCGTCCCAGCCCACCACAGCCCGTCCCAGCCCACCGCAGCCCGTCCCAGCCCACCACAGCCCGTCCCAGCCCACCACAGCCTATCCCAGCTCGTCCCAGACCACCACAGCCTCTCACAGCACACCACAGCCCGTAACAGCCCACCACAGCAAGTACCAGCCCGTCTCAGCCCACCACGGCCCGTCTCAGCCCACCACGGCCCGTCTCAGCTCACCACAACCCGTCCCAGACGACCACAGCCCACCACAGCCCACCACAGCCCGTCCCAGCCCACCACAGCCCATCCCAGCCTGTCCCGGCCCACCACGGCAAACCACGGTCCACCATGGCCCACCAGAGCACACCACGGCCCACCACGGCCCTTCTCAGTCCACCACAGCCCACCACAGCCTGTCCCAGCCCACCACGGCCCATCCCAGCCCACCACGGCCCGTCCCAGCCCACCACGGCCCGTCCCAGCCCACCACGGCCCGTCCCAGCCCACCACGGCCCATCACAGCCCACCACAGTTCACCACAGCCCGTCCTAGCCCAGCACGGCCCGTCCCAGCCCACCACGGACCACCACGGCCCATCTCAGCCCACCACAGCCTGTCCAAGCCCAGCACAGCCCTCCACAACCCTCCACAGCCCGTCCCAACCCTCCACAGCTCATCCCAGCCTACCACAGCCCGTCACAGCCCAACACAGCTTATCCCAGCCCACCGCAGCCCGTCCCAGCCCACCGCAGCCCGTCCTAGCCCACGGAAACCCGTCCCAGCCCACCGCAACCCGTCCCAGCACACCACAGCCCACCACAGCCAATCACAGCCCACCACAGCCCGTCCCAGCTTACCACAGCCCACCACAGACCGTCCCAGCCCACCACAGCCCGTCCCAGCCCACCACTGCCCGTCCCAGACCACCACTGCCCGTCCTAGCCCACCACTGCCCGTCCCAGCCCGTCCCAGCCCGTCCCAACCCACCAAAGCTTGTCCCAGCCCACCACAGCCCACCACAGCCCACCGCAGCCCATCCCAGCCCACCACGGCCCGTCCCAGCCCGTGCCAACCCGTCACAACAAACCACAGCCCACCACAACCCGTCCCTACCCACCACAGCGTGTCCCAACCCACCACAGCCCACCACAGCCCTTCAGAACCCACCACAGCCCACCACAGCCCGTCCCAGCCCACGACAGCACGTCCCAGGCCACCACAGACCACCACAGCCCACCACAGCCCATGAAGCCCACCACAGCCCGCCTCAGCCCACTACAGCCCGTCCCAGCCCACCACAGCCCGTCCCAGCCCACCACAGCCCACCACAGCTTGTCCCAGACCACCACAGCTCTTCCCAGCCCACCATAACCAACCACAGCCTATCCCAGCCGATCCCAGCCCACCACAGCCCGTCCCATCACACCACAGCCCGTCCCAGCCAACCACAGCCCGTCCCAGCCCACCACAGCCCGTCCCAGCCCACCACAGCCCACCACAGCCCACCACGGCCCATCCGGGACCAACACAGCCCACCAAGGCGCACCACAGCCCATCCCAGCCCACCACAGCCCGTCCCAGACCACCACAACCGACCACAGCCCACCACAGCCCACCACGGCCGACCACAGCCCACCACGGCAGACCACAGCCCACCATGGCCCATCCAAGCCCACCACGGCCCATCCAAGCCCACCACGGCCCATCCAAGCCCACCACGGTCCACCACAGCACGTCCCAGCCCACCACAGAGCACCACAGCCCGTCCCAGCCCGTCCCAGCCCACCACAGTATGTCCCAGACCACCAGAGCCCGTCCCAGCCCACCACAGCCCGTCCCAGCCCACCACAGCCCACCACGCCCCGTGCCAACCCACCAGAGCCCGTCCCAGCTCACCACAGCCCACCACAGCCCGTCCCAGACCACAAGAGGTCGTCCCAGCCCACCACTAACCCACCAAAGCCCGTCCCCGCCCACCACAGCCCGTCCCAGCCAACCACAGCGCACCACGGCCTGCCCCAACCCACCTGAGCCCGTCCCAGCTTACCACAGCCCACCACAGCCCGTCACAGCCCGTCCCAGCCCACCAGAGGTCGTCCCAGCTCACCACAACCCACCACAGCCCTTCCCAGCCCGTCCCAGCCCACCACGGCCGCCGCAGACCATCAGAGCCCGTCCCAGCCCACCACAATCCCGTCCCAGCCCACTATAGCCCGTCCCAGCCCACCACAACCCGTTCTAGCTCACCACAACCCACCACAGCACACCATAGCCCACCACAGCCCACCACAGCGCACCAGAGTCTGTCCCGGCCCACCAGAGCCTGTCCCAGCCCACCGCAGCCCGCCACAGCCCGTCCCAGCCCACCACAGCCCATTCCAGACCACCAGAGCCCTTCCCAGTTCACCACAGCCCACCACAGCCCGTCCAATTTCACCACAGCCCGTCTCAGCCCACCACAACCCACCACAGCCCGTCCCAGCCCACCGCAGCCTATCCCAACCCGTCCCAGCCCACCACGGCCCGTCCCAGCCCGTCCCAGCCCACGACAGCCCGTCCCAGCCCACGACAGTCCGTCCCAGCCCACCAGAGCCCACCACAGCTCGTCCCAGCCCACCACAGCCCACAAGAGCTTGTCACAGACCACCACAGCCCGTCCCAGCCCACCACAGCCCACTACGGCCCACCACAGCCCGTCCCAGCCCACCAGAGCCCGTCCCAGCCTGTTTCAGCCGAGCACGGCCAACCACGGCCTGTCCCGGCCCACCACGGCCAACCACGGTCCACCATGGCCCACCAGAACACACCACGGCCCACCACGGCCCTTCCCAGTCCACCACAGCCCACCACGGCCTGTCCCAGCCCACCACGGCCCGTCCCAGCCCACCACGGCCCACCCCAGCCCACCACGGCCCGTCCCAGCCCACCACGGCCCGTCCCAGCCCACCATGGCCCGTCCCAGCCCACCACGGCCCGTCCCAGCCCACCACAGTTCACCACAGCCCGTCCTAGCCCAGCACGGCCCGTCCCAGCCCACCACGGACCACCACGGCCCATCTCAGCCCACCACAGCCTGTCCAAGCTCAGCACAGCCCTCCACAACCCTCCACAGCCCGTCCCAACCCTCCACAGCTCATCCCAGCCTACCACAGCCCGTCGCAGCCCAACACAGCTTATCCCAGCCCACCGCAACCCGTCCCAGCCCACCGCAACCCGTCCCAGCCCACCACAGGTCACCACAGCCCACCACCGGTCACCACAGCCCACCACAGGTCACCACAGCCTGTTTCAGCCCACCACGGCAAACCACGGCCCGTCCCAGCCCACCACGGCCCGCCATGGCCCACCACAGCTCGTCCCAGATAAACACGGCGCACCACAGCCCACCACGGCCCGTCCCGGCCCACCACAGCCCGTCACAGCCCGTCCCAGCTCTCCTCAACCCACCGCAGCCCGTCCCAGCCCACCACAGCCCGTCCCAGCCCACCACGGCCCACAAAAGCCCACCACAGCCCACCACGGCCCACCACAGCCAGTCCCAGCCCACCACAAGCCGTCCTAGCCCACCACAGACGTCCAGAGCCCGTCTCAGCCCACCACAGCCTATCCCAGCCCACCACGGCCCACCACAGCACACCACGGCCCACCGCAGCCTATCCCAACCCGTCCCAGCCCACCACGGCCCGTCCCAGCCCACCACGGCCCGTCCCAGCCCGTCCCAGCCCACGACAGCCCGTCCCAGCCCACCAGAGACCACCACAGCTCGTCCCAGCCCACCACAGCCCACAAGAGCTTGTCACAGACCACCACAGCCCGTCCCAGCCCACCACAGCCCACTACGGCCCACCACAGCCCGTCCCAGCCCACCACAGCCCGTCCCAGCCCACCACATCCCGTCCCAGCTCGTCCCAGACCACCACAGCCTCTCACAGCACACCACAGCCCGTAACAGCCCACCACAGCAAGTACCAGCCCGTCCCAGCACACCACGGCCCGTCTCAGCCCACCACGGCCCGTCTCAGCTCACCACAACCTGTCCCAGACGACCACAGCCCGTCCCAGCCCACCACAGCCCACCACAGCCCGTCCCAGCCCACCACGGCCCGTCCCAGCCCACCACGGCCCATCCAAGCCCGCCACGGTCCACCACGGCACGTCCCAGCCCCCCACAGAGCACCACAGCCCGTCCCAGCCCACCACAGTATGTCCCAGACCACCAGAGCCCGTCCCAGCCCACCACAGCCCGTCCCAGCCCACCACAGCCCACCACGCCCCGTGCCAACCCACCAGAGCCCGTCCCAGCTCACCACAGCCCACCACAGCCCGTCCCAGACCACAAGAGGTCGTCCCAGCCCACCACTAACCCACCAAAGCCCGTCCCCGCCCACCACAGCCCGTCCCAGCCAACCACAGCGCACCACAGCCTGCCCCAAGCCACCTGAGCCCGTCCCAGCTTACCACAGCCCACCACAGCCTGTCACAGCCCGTCCCAGCCCACCACAGCCCGTCCCAGCCCACCACGGCCGCTGCAGACCATCAGAGCCCGTCCCAGCCCACCACAACCCGTTCTAGCTCACCACAACCCACCACAGCGCACCATAGCCCACCACAGCCCACCACAGCGCACCAGAGTCTGTCCCGGCCCACCAGAGCCTGTCCCAGCCCACCACAGCCCGTCCCAGCCCACCGCAGCCCGCCACGGCCCGTCCCAGCCCACCACAGCCCATTCCAGACCACCAGAGCCCTTCCCAGTTCACCACAGCCCACCACAGCCCGTCCAATTTCGCCACAGCCCGTCTCAGCTCACCACAACCCACCACAGCCCGTCCCAGCCCACCGCAGCCTATCCCAACCCGTCCCAGCCCACCACGGCCCGTCCCAGCCCACCACGGCCCGTCCCAGCCCGTCCCAGCCCACGACAGCTCGTCCCAGCCCACGACAGTCCGTCCCAGCCCACCAGAGCCCACCAGAGCCCACCACAGCTCGTCCCAGCCCACCACAGCCCACAAGAGCTTGTCACAGACCACCACAGCCCGTCCAAGCCCAACACAGCCCACTACGGCCCACCACAGCTAGTCCCAGCCCACCACAGCCCGTCCCAGCCCACCACAGCCCGTCCCAGCGCACCACAGCCCGTCCCAGACCACCACAGCCTCTCACAGCACACCACAGCCCGTAACAGCCCACCACAGCAAGTACCAGCCCGTCCCAGCCCACCACGGCCCGTCTCAGCCCACCACGGCCCGTCTCAGCTCACCACAACCCGTCCCAGACGACCACAGCCCGTCCCAGCCCACCACAGCCCGTCCCAGCCCACCAGAGCCCGTCCCAGCCCACCACATCCCGTCCCAGCCCACCAGAGCCCGTCCCAGCCTGTTTCAGCCCAGCACGGCTAACCACGGCCTGTCCCGGCCCACCACGGCCAACCACGGTCCACCATGGCCCACCAGAGCACACCACGGCCCACCACGGCCCTTCCCAGTCCACCACAGCCCACCACAGCCTGTCCCAGCCCACCACGGCCCGTCCCAGCCCACCACGGCCCACCCCAGCCCACCACGGCCCGTCCCAGCCCACCACGGCCCATCACAGCCCACCACAGTTCACCACAGCCCGTCCTAGCCCACCACGGCCCGTCCCAGCCCACCACGGACCACCACGGCCCATCTCAGCCCACCACAGCCTGTCCAAGCCCAGCACAGCCCTCCACAACCCTCCACAGCCCGTCCCAACCCTCCACAGCTCATCCCAGCCTACCACAGCCCGTCGCAGCCCAACACAGCTTATCCCAGCCCACCGCAACCCGTCCCAGCCCACCACAGCCCACCACAGGTCACCACAGCCCACCACCGGTCACCACAGCCCACCACCGGTCACCACAGCCTGTTTCAGCCCACCACGGTAAACCACGGCCCGTCCCAGCCCACCACGGCCCGCCATGGCCCACCACAGCTCGTCCCAGATAAACACGGCGCACCACAGCCCACCACAGCCCGTCCCGGCCCACCACAGTTCGTCCCAGCACACCACAGCCCACCACAGCCCATCACAGCCCACCACAGCCCGTCCCAGCTTACCACAGCCCACCACAGACCGTCCCAGCCCACCACAGCCCGTCCCAGCCCACCACAGCCCGTCCCAGCCGACCACAGCCCGTCCCAGCCCGTCCCAGCCCGTCCCAACCCACCACAGCCCGTCCCAGCCCACCACAGCCCACCACAGCCCACCGCAGCCCATCCCAGCCCACCACGGCCCGTCCCAGCCCGTGCCAACCCGTCACAACACACCACAGCCCACCACAGCCCGTCCCTACCCACCACAGCGTGTCCCAACCCACCACAGCCCACCACAGCCCTTCAGAACCCACCACAGCCCACCACAGCCCGTCCCAGCCCACCACAGCACGTCCCAGGCCACCACAGACCACCACAGCCCACCACAGCCCGTGAAGCCCACCACAGCCCGCCTCAGCCCACTACAGCCCGTCCCAGCCCACCACAGCCCGTCCCAGCCCACCATAACCAACCACAGCCTATCCCAGCCGATCCCAGCCCACTACAGCCCGTCCCATCACACCACAGCCCACCACAGCCCGTCCCAGCCAACCACGGCCCGTCCCAGCCCACCACAGCCCGTCCCAGCCCACCACGGCCCACCACAGCCCACCACGGCCCATCCGGGCCCAACACAGCCCACCAAGGCGCACCACAGCCCATCCCAGCCCATTACAGCCTGTCCCAGACCACCACATCCCATCTCAGCCCACCACAGCCCGTCCCAGCCCACCACAGCCCACCACGGCCGACCACAGCCCACCACGGCAGACCACAGCCCACCACGCCCCATCCAAGCCCACCACGGCCCATCCAAGCCCACCACGGCCCATCCAAGCCCACCACGGTCCACCACGGCACGTCCCAGCCCACCACAGAGCACCACAGCCCGTCCCAGCCCGTCCCAGCCCACCACAGTATGTCCCAGACCACCAGAGCCCGTCCCAGCCCACCACAGCCCGTCCCAGCCCACCACAGCCCACCACGCCCCGTGCCAACCCACCAGAGCCCGTCCCAGCTCACCACAGCCCACCACAGCCCGTCCCAGACCACAAGAGGTCGTCCCAGCCCACCACTAACCCACCAAAGCCCGTCCCCGCCCACCACAGCCCGTCCCAGCCAACCACAGCGCACCACAGCCTGCCCCAATCCACCTGAGCCCGTCCCAGCTTACCACAGCCCACCACAGCCCGTCACAGCCCGTCCCAGCCCACCAGAGGTCGTCCCAGCTCACCACAACCCACCACAGCCCTTCCCAGCCCGTCCCAGCCAAACACAGCCCGTCCCAGCCCACCACGGCCGCCGCAGACCATCAGAGCCCGTCCCAGCCCACCACAATCCCGTCCCAGCCCACTATAGCCCGTCCCAGCCCACCACAACCCGTTCTAGCTCACCACAACCCACCACAGCGCACCATAGCCCACCACAGCCCACCACAGCGCACCAGAGTCTGTCCCGGCCCACCAGAGCCTGTCCCAGCCCACCACAGCCCGTCCCAGCCCACCACAGCCCATTCCAGACCACCAGAGCCCTTCCCAGTTCACCACAGCCCACCACAGCCCGTCCAATTTCACCAAAGCCCGTCCCAGCCCACCACGGCCCGTCCCAGCCCGTCCCAGCCCACGACAGCTCGTCCCAGCCCACGACAGTCCGTCCCAGCCCACCAGAGCCCACCAGAGCCCACCACAGCTCGTCCCAGCCCACCACAGCCCAGAAGAGCTTGTCACAGACCACCACAGCCCGTCCAAGCCCACCACAGCCCACTACGGCCCACCACAGCCCGTCCCAGCCCACCACAGCCCGTCCCAGCCCACCACAGCCCGTCCCAGACCACCACAGCCTCTCACAGCACACCACAGCCCGTAACAGCCCACCACAGCAAGTACCAGCCCGTCCCAGCCCACCACGGCCCGTCCCAGACGACCACAGCCCGTCCCAGCCCACCACAGCTCACCACAGCCCGTCCCAGCCCACCAGAGCCCGTCCCAGCCCACCAGAGCCCGTCCCAGCCTGTTTCAGCCCAGCACGGCTAACCACGGCCTGTCCCGGCCCACCACGGCCAACCACGGTCCACCATGGCCCACCAGAGCACACCACGGCCCACCACGGCCCTTCCCAGTCCACCACAGCCCACCACAGCCTGTCCCAGCCCACCACAGCCCGTCCCAGCCCACCACGGCCCGTCGCAGCCCACCACGGCCTGTCGCACCCCACCATGGCCCGTCCCAGCCCACCACGGCCCATCACAGCCCACCACAGTTCACCACAGCCCGTCCTAGCCCAGCACGGCCCGTCCCAGCCCACCACGGACCACCACGGCCCATCTCAGCCCACCACAGCCTGTCCAAGCCCAGCACAGCCCTCCACAACCCTCCACAGCCCGTCCCAACCCTCCACAGCTCATCCCAGCCTACCACAGCCCGTCGCAGCCCAACACAGCTTATCCCAGCCCACCGCAGCCCGTCCCAGCCCACCGCAGCCCGTCCTAGCCCACCGAAACCCGTCCCAGCCCACCGCAACCCGTCCCAGCCCACCACAGCCCACCACCGGTCACCACAGCCCACCACAGGTCACCACAGCCTGTTTCAGCCCACCACGGCAAACCACGGCCCGTCCCAGCCCACCACGGCCCGCCATGGCCCACCACAGCTCGTCCCAGATAAACACGGCGCACCACAGCCCACCACGGCCCGTCCCGGCCCACCACAGCCCGTCCCAGCTTACCACAGCCCACCACAGACCGTCCCAGCCCACCACAGCCCATCCCAGCTTACCACAGCCCACCACAGACCGTCCCAGCCCACCACAGACCGTCCCATCCCACCACGGCCCGTCCCAGCCCACCACTGCCCGTCCCAGCCCACCACGGCCCGTCCCAGCCCGTCCCAGCCCACGACAGCCCATCCCAGCCCATGACAGTCCGTCCCAGCCCACCAGAGCCCACCACAGCTCGTCCCAGCCCACCACAGCCCAGAAGAGCTTGTCACAGACCACCACAGCCCGTCCAAGCCCACCATAGCCCACTACGGCCCACCACAGCCCGTCCCAGCCCACCACAGACCATCCCAGCCTAACACAGCCCGTCCCAGACCACCACAGCCTCTCACAGCACACCACAGCCCGTAACAGCCCACCACAGCAAGTACCAGCCCGTCCCAGCCCACCACGGCCCGTCCCAGCCCACCACAGCCCACCACGGCCCGTCCCAGCCCACCACGGCCCGTCCCAGCCCACCACGGCCCGTCGCAGCACACCACGGCCCATCCCAGCCCACCACGGCCCGTCCCAGCCCACCACAGTTCACCACAGCCCGTCCTAGCCCAGCACGGCCCGTCCCAGCCCACCACGGACCACCACGGCCCATCTCAGCCCACCACAGCCTGTCCAAGCCCAGCACAGCCCTCCACAACCCTCCACAGCCCGTCCCAACCCTCCACAGCTCATCCCAGCCTACCACAGCCCGTCGCAGCCCAACACAGCTTATCCCAGCCCACCGAAACCCGTCCCAGCCCACTGCAACCCGTCCCAGCCCACCACAGCCCACCACAGGTCACCACAGCCCACCACCGGTCACCACAGCCCACCACAGGTCACCACAGCCTGTTTCAGCCCACCACGGTAAACCACGGCCCGTCCCAGCCCACCACGGCCCACCACAGCTCGTCCCAGATAAACACGGCGCACCACAGCCCACCACGGCCCGTCCCGGCCCACCACAGCCCGTCACAGCCCGTCCCAGTACTCCACAACACACCGCAGCCCGTCCGAGCCCACCACAGCCCGTCCCAGCACACCACGGCCCACGAAAGCCCACCACAGCCCACCACAGCCCGTCCCAGCCCACCACTAAGCCGTCCTAGCCCACCACAGACCTCCAGAGCCCGTCTCAGCTCACTACAGCCCACCACAGCCAGTCCCAGCTTGTCCCAGACCACCACAGCCCGTCCCAGCCCACCACAGCCCGTCCCAGCCCACCACATCAAGTACCAGTCCGTCCCAGCGCACCACGGCCCGTCCCAGCGCACCACGGCCCGTCCCAGCGCACCACGGCCTGTCTCCACTCACCACAGCACGTACCAGCCTGTCTCAGCCTACCACAGCCCGTCCCCGCCCACCGCAGCCCGTCCCAGCCCACCACAGCCCGTCCCAGCCCACCACAGCCCGTCCCAGCCCAGCGCAGCCCGTCCCAGCCCAGCGCAGCCCGTCACAGCCCACCACAGCCCGTCCCAGCACACCACAGCTCGTCCCAGCACACCACAGCCCGTCCCAGCCCACCACAGCCCACCACAGCCCGTCCCAGCCCGTCTCCGCCCACCACAAACTGTCCTCGCCCACCACAGCCTGTCCCCGCCCAGCAAAATCTCTCCCCGCCCACCACAGCCCATCCCAGCCCACCACAGCTCACCACAAACCACCACAGCCCACCACAGCCAGTCCCAGACCATCCCAGCCCATCCCAGCCCACGACAGCCTGTCACAGCCCGTCCCAGCCCACCGCAGCCCGTCCCAGCCCACAACAGCCAGTCCCAGCCCGTTCTAGCCCACCACAGCCCGTCCCAGCCCACCACAGCCCGTACCAGCCCACCACATCAAGTACCAGTCCGTCCTAGCCCACCACGGCTTGTCCCAGCCCACCACGGCCCGTCTCTGCTCACCACAGCACGTACCAGCCTGTCTCAGCCTACCACAGCCCGTCCCAGCATGTCCCAGCCCACCGCAGCCCGTCCCAGCCCACCGCAGCCCGTCCCAGCCCAGCGCAGCCCGTCACAGCCCAGCGCAGCCCGTCACAGCCCAGCGCAGCCCGTCCCAGCCCACCGCAACCCGTCCCAGCCCGTCCCAGCCCACCACAGCCCGTCCCGGCTCACCACAGCCCGTACCAGCCCACCACATCAAGTACCAGTCCGTCCTAGCCCACCACGGCTTGTCCCAGCCCACCACGGCCCGTCTCTGCTCACCACAGCACGTACCAGCCTGTCTCAGCCCACCGCAGCCCGTCCCAGCCCACCGCACCCCGTACCAGCCCAGCGCAGCCCGTCCCAGCCCAGCGCAGCCCGTCCCAGCCCACCACAGCCCGTCACAGCCCGTCCCAGCCCACCACAGCCCGTCCCGGCTCACCACAGCTCGTCCCGTCCCAACACGGCCGACCACAGCCCATTACGGCCCACCACAGCCTGTCCCAGCCCACCACGGCCTGTCCCAGCGAACCGCAGCCCGTCCCAGCCCACCATAGTCAGTCCAAGCCCACCACAGCTCGTGCCTGTCCATCCCAGCCCACCACAGCCCACCACAGCCCGTCCCAGCCCACCACAACCCGTCCAAGCCCACCACAGGTCGTACCTATCCATCCCAGCCCACCACAGCCCACCACAGCCCGTCCCAGCCAACCAGAGCCAGTCCCAGCCCACCACAACACGTCCAAGCCCTCCACAGGTCGTACCTGTCCATCCCAGCCCACCACAGCCCGTGTCAGCCCGTCCCAGACCGTCCCAGCTCACCACAACCCACCACAGCCCGTCCCCGCCCAGCAGAGCCCGTCCCCGCGCAGAAGAGCCCGTCACCGCCCAGCACAGCTCGTCCCAGCCTGTCCCAGGCCTTCCCAGCCCACCACAGCCCGTCCCGGCCCACCACAGCCCTGTCCGGCCCACCACGGCGCACCACAACCCACCACAACTTGTCCCAGCACACCACAGCCCGTCCTAGCCCACCACAGCCCGTCCCAGCCCACCACAGCCCGTCACAGCCCGTCCCAGCCCGTGCCAACCCGTCACAGCCCGTCCCAGCCCACCACAGCCCGTCCCAGCCCACCACAGCCCACCACAGCCCGTCCCAGCCCACCACAGCCCACCACAGCCCGTCTCCGCCTACCACAAACTGTCCTCGCCCACCACAGCCTGTCCCCGCCCAGCAAAATCTCTCCCCGCCCACCAAAGCCAATCCCAGCCCACCACAGCTCACCACAAACCACCACAGCCCACTACAGCCCGTCCCAGACCATCCCAGCCCATCCCAGCCCACGACAGCCCGTCACAGCCCGTCCCAGCCCACAACAGCCAGTCCCAGCTTGTCCCAGACCACCACAGCCCGTACCAGCCCACCACAGCCCGTACCAGCCCACCACATCAAGTACCAGTCCGTCCTAGCCCACCACGGCCCGTCCAAGCCCACCACAGCCCGTCTCCGCTCACCACAGCACGTACCAGCCTGTCTCAGCCTACCACAGCCCGTCCCAGCATGTCCCAGCCCACCGCAGCCCGTCCCAGCCCATCACAGCTCGCCCCAGCCCGTCACAGCTCGTCCCAGACCTTCCCAGCCCACCACAGCATGTCCCAGGCCCCCACAGCCCACGACAGCCCGTCCCAGCCCACGACAGCCCGTCCCATCCCACGACAGCCCGTCCCAGCCCACCACAGACCACTACAGCACACCACAGCCTACCGCAGCCAACCACAGCCCGTCCCAGCCCGTCACAGCTCGTCCCAGCCCGTCACAGCTCGTCCCAGCCCGTCCCAGCCCATCACAGCTGGTCCCAGCCCACCACAGCCCGTCCCAGCCCACCACAGCCCGTCCCAGCTCGTCCCAGACCACCACAGCCTCTCACAGCACACCACAGCCCGTAACAGCCCACCACAGCAAGTACCAGCCCGTCCCAGCTGACGACAGCCCGTCCCAGCCCACCAGAGCCCACCAGAGCCCACCACAGCCCGTCCCAGCCCACCACAGCCCACCACAGCCCATCACAGCCCACCACAGCCCACCACAGACCGTCCCAGCCCACCACAGCCCGTCCCAGCCCACCACAGCCTGTCCCAGCCCACCACTGCCCGTCCCAACCCACCACTGCCCGTCCCAGCCCGTCCCAGCCCGTCCCAGCCCGTCCCAACCCACCACAGCCCGTCCCAGCCCACCACAGCCCACCACAGGCCACCGCAGGCCATCCCAGCCCAAAACAGACGGTCCCAGCCAACCACAGCCCGTCGAGCCCTCCACAGCCCGTCCCAGCCCTCCACAGCCCGTCCCAGCCCTCCACAGCCCACCACAGCCCGTCCAGGTCACCACAGCCCGTCCCAGCCTACCACAGCCCACCACGGCTCACCACGGCCCACTACAGCCCACCACGGCCAACGACGGCCCGCCACAGCCCGCCACAGACTGTCCCGGCCCGCCAAAGCCCATCTCAGCCTGCCACAGCCTGTCCCAGCCCACCACAGCCTGTCACAGCCCACCACAGCCCGTCCCGGTCCACCACAGCCCGTCCCTGACCACAACAGCCCGTCCCAGCCCACCACAACCAACCACAGACCATCCCAACCCACCACAGCCCGTCTAAGCTCACCATAACCCACCACAGCCCACCACAGCCCGTCCCGGCCCACCACAACTCGTCCCAGCCCACCACAGGCCGTCCCGGCCCACCACAGCCCGTCCCGGCCCACAACAGCCCGTCACAGCCCACCACAGCCTGGCACAGCCCGTCCTAGCCCGGCATAGCCCGTCCCAGCTCGGCACAGCCCACCACAGCCCGGCAAGGCCCACCACAGACCGTCCCAGCCTGTCCCAGCCCTTCCCAGCCCGGCACAGCCCACCACAGCCCGGCACAGCCCACCACAGCCCACCACAGCCCACCAGAGCCCGTCCCGGCCCACCAGAGCCCGCCCCGAGCCACCACGGCCCGTCCCAGCCCACCACGGCTGACCACAGCCTGTCCCAGCCCACTGCAGCCGGTGCCAGCCCACCACAGCCCACCAGAGCCCGTCCCAGCCCACCACGGCCGGTGTCCCGGCCCACCACGGCCCACCACAGCCCGTCCCAGCACATCACAGCCTGTCCCAGCCCACCACAGCTCGTCCCAGCCCACCACAGCCCGTGCCAGCCCACCACGGCTGACCACAGCCCGTGCCAGGCCACCACGGCCCACCACAGGCCATCACAGTTCACCACGGCCCTTCCCAGCCCACCACGGACCACCGCAGCCCACCACGGCCCGTCCCAGTTCACCACGGCCTGTCCCAGCCCACCACAGCCCATCCCAGACCACCACAGACCGTCCCAGCCCACCACAGCTTGTCCCAGCACATCACAGCCCGTCCCAGCCAGCCACAGCCCACCGCAGCCCATCCCAGCCCACCCCAGCCAGCCACAGCCCACCACAGCCCACCACAGCACGTCCCAGACCGTCCCAATCCTTCCGAGCCCGTCCTAGCCAAACAAAGACCGCCACAGCCCATCACAGCCCACTACAGCCCGTCCCAACCCACCAGAGCCCGTCCGGAGCCACAACGGCCCGTCCCAGCCCACCACGGCTGACCAAAGCCCTTCCCAGCCCACCACAGCCCGTCCAAGCCCACCACAGCACGTCCCTGCCCACCACAGAACGTCCCTGCCCACCACAGCACGTCCCCGCCGACCACAGCCCACCACAGCCCACCACAGCCCAACACAGTGCACCCCAGCCTGTCCCAGCCCACCACAGCCCATCACAGCACGTCCCAGCTCGTCCCAGCCCACCACAGCTTGTCCCAGCCCACCATAGCCCGTCCAAGCTCACCACAACCCACCATAGCCCGTCCCAGCCCGTCCCAGCCCGGCCTAGCCCACCACAGCCCGTCCCCGCCAACCACAGCCCGTCCCCGCCCACCACAGCCCGTCCCCGCCCACCACAGCCCGTCCCCGCCCACCACAGCCCAACACAGCCCGTCCCAGCCCACCACAGCTTGTCCCAGCCCGTCCCAGCCCACCACAGCCCGACTCAAGCTCACCAGAACCCACCACGCCCCACCACAGCCCAACACGGCCCGTCCCAGCCCACCACTGCCCACCACAGCCCACCACAGTTCACCACGTCCCATCCCAGCCCACCACGGCACGTCTCAGCCCACCAGAGCCCGTCCCAGCCCATCCCAGACCACCACATCCCGTCCCAGCCCACCACAGGCCACCACAGCCCGTCCCAGCCCACCACAGCCCGTCCCAGCCCACCAGAGCCCGTCACAGCCCGTCCCAGCCCACCATATAAAGTACAAGCCCATAGAAGCCCACCACAGCCCGTCCCAGCCCACCACAGCCCACCACAGCCGGTTACAGCTTATCACAGCCCATCCCAGCCCACCACAACCCGTCCCAGCCCACCACAGCCCGTCCCAGCCCACCACAACCCGTCCCAGACCACCACAACCCACCATAGCCCGTCCCAGCCCACCACAACCCGTCCCAGCCCGTCCCAGCCTACCACAGCCCGTCCCAGCCCACCGCAGCCAGTCACAGCCCGTCCCAGCCCCACAGCCCACCACAGCCTGTCCCAGCCCATCCCAGCCCACGACAGCCCGTCACAGCCCACCACAGCCAGTCCCAGCTTGTCCCAGACCACCACAGCCCGTCCCAGCCCACCACAGCCCGTACCAGACCACCACATCAAGTACCAGTCCGTCCCAGCGCACCACAACCCGTCCCAGACCACCACAACCCACCATAGCCCGTCCCAGCCCACCACAACCCGTCCCAGCCCGTCCCAGCCTACCACAGCCCGTCCCAGCCCACCGCAGCCAGTCACAGCCCGTCCCAGCCCACCACAGCCCACCACAGCCTGTCCCAGCCCATCCCAGCCCACGACAGCCCGTCACAGCCCACCACAGCCAGTCCCAGCTTGTCCCAGACCACCACAGCCCGTCCCAGCCCACCACAGCCCGTACCAGCCCACCACATCAAGTACCAGTCCGTCCCAGCGCACCACGGCCCGTCCCAGACCACCACGGCCCGTCCCAGCGCACCACGGCCTGTCTCCACTCACCACAGCACGTACCAGCCTGTCTCAGCCTACCACAGCCCGTCCCCGCCCACCGCAGCCCGTCCCAGCACACCACAGCCCGTCCCAGCCCACCACAGCCCGTCCCAGCCCAGCGCAGCCCGTCCCAGCCCAGCGCAGCCCGTCACAGCCCACCACAGCCCGTCCCAGCACACCACAGCTCGTCCCAGCACACCACAGCCCGTCCCAGCCCACCACAGCCCACCACAGCCCGTCCCAGCCCGTCTCCGCCCACCACAAACTGTCCTCGCCCACCACAGCCTGTCCCCGCCCAGCAAAATCTCTCCCCGCCCACCACAGCCCATCCCAGCCCACCACAGCTCACCACAAACCACCACAGCCCACCACAGCCCGTCCCAGACCATCCCAGCCCATCCCAGCCCACGACAGCCTGTCACAGCCCGTCCCAGCCCACCGCAGCCCGTCCCAGCCCACAACAGCCAGTCCCAGCCCGTCCCAGCCCACCACAGCCCGTCCCAGCCCACCACAGCCCGTACCAGCCCACCACATCAAGTACCAGTCCGTCCTAGCCCACCACGGCTTGTCCCAGCCCACCACGGCCCGTCTCTGCTCACCACAGCCCGTCCCAGCATGTCCCAGCCCACCGCAGCCCGTCCCAGCCCACCGCAGCCCGTCCCAGCCCAGCGCAGCCCGTCCCAGCCCAGCGCAGCCCGTCACAGCCCAGCGCAGCCCGTCCCAGCCCAGTACAGCCCGTCCCAGCCCACCGCAACCCGTCCCAGCCCGTCCCAGCCCACCACAGCCCGTCCCGGCTCACCACAGCCCGTACCAGCCCACCACATCAAGTACCAGTCCGTCCTAGCCCACCACGGCTTGTCCCAGCCCACCACGGCCCGTCTCTGCTCACCACAGCACGTACCAGCCTGTCTCAGCCCACCGCAGCCCGTCCCAGCCCACCGCACCCCGTACCAGCCCAGCGCAGCCCGTCCCAGCCCAGCGCAGCCCGTCCCAGCCCACCACAGCCCGTCACAGCCCGTCCCAGCCCACCACAGCCCGTCCCGGCTCACCACAGCTCGTCCCGTCCCAACACGGCCGACCACAGCCCATTACGGCCCACCACAGCCTGTCCCAGCCCACCACGGCCCGTCCCAGCCCACCACGGCCCGTCCCAGCCTACCACGGCCCGTCCCAGCCCACCTCAGCCCACCACAGCCCGTCCCCAGCCCACCACAGCCCGTCCCAATTCACCACGGCCCGTCCCAGCCCACCACGGCCTGTCCCAGCGAACCGCAGCCCGTCCCAGCCCACCATAGTCAGTCCAAGCCCACCACAGCTCGTGCCTGTCCATCCCAGCCCACCACAGCCCACCACAGCCCGTCCCAGCCCACCACAACCCGTCCAAGCCCACCACAGGTCGTACCTATCCATCCCAGCCCACCACAGCCCACCACAGCCCGTCCCAGCCAACCAGAGCCAGTCCCAGCCCACCACAACACGTCCAAGCCCTCCACAGGTCGTACCTGTCCATCCCAGCCCCACCACAGCCCGTGTCAGCCCGTCCCAGACCGTCCCAGCTCACCACAACCCACCACAGCCCGTCCCCGCCCAGCAGAGCCCGTCCCCCGCGCAGAAGAGCCCGTCACCGCCCAGCACAGCTCGTCCCAGCCTGTCCCAGGCCTTCCCAGCCCACCACAGCCCGTCCCGGCCCACCACAGCCCTGTCCGGCCCACCACGGCGCACCACAACCCACCACAACTTGTCCCAGCACACCACAGCCCGTCCTAGCCCACCACAGCCCGTCCCAGCCCACCACAGCCCGTCCCAGCCCGTCCCAGCCCGTGCCAACCCGTCCCAGCCCGTCCCAGCCCACCACAGCCCGTCCCAGCCCACCACAGCCCGTCCCAGCCCACCACAGCCCACCACAGCCCGTCCCAGCCCACCACAGCCCACCACAGCCCGTCTCCGCCCACCACAAACTGTCCTCGCCCACCACAGCCTGTCCCCGCCCAGCAAAATCTCTCCCCGCCCACCAAAGACAATCCCAGCCCACCACAGCTCACCACAAACCACCACAGCCCACTACAGCCCGTCCCAGACCATCCCAGCCCATCCCAGCCCACGACAGCCCGTCACAGCCCGTCCCAGCCCACAACAGCCAGTCCCAGCTTGTCCCAGACCACCACAGCCCGTCCCAGCCCACCACAGCCCGTACCAGCCCACCACATCAAGTACCAGTCCGTCCTAGCCCACCACGGCCCGTCCAAGCCCACCACAGCCCGTCTCCGCTCACCACAGCACGTACCAGCCTGTCTCAGCCTACCACAGCCCGTCCCAGCATGTCCCAGCCCACCGCAGCCCGTCCCAACCCATCACAGCTCGCCCCAGGCCGTCACAGCACGTCCCCAGACCTTCCCAGCCCACCACAGCATGTCCCAGGCCCCCACAGCCCACGACAGCCCGTCCCAGACCACGACAGCCCGTCCCATCCCACGACAGCCCGTCCCAGCCCACCACAGACCACTACAGCACACCACAGCCTACCGCAGCCCACCACAGCCCGTCCCAGCCCGTCACAGCTCGTCCCAGCCCGTCACAGCTCGTCCCAGCCCGTCCCAGCCCATCACAGCTGGTCCCAGCCCACCACAGCCCGTCCCAGCCCACCACAGCCCACTACGGCCCACCACAGCCCGTCCCAGCCCGTCACAGCTGGTCCCAGTCCACCACAGCCCATCCCAGCCCACCACGGCCCGTCCCTGATTACCACGGACCGTCCCGTCCCACCACTGCCCGTCCCGGCCCACCACGGCCTGTCCCGGCCCACCACGGCCCATCCCAGCCCACCACGGCCCATCCCAGCACACCACGGCCCGTCCCAGCCCACCACGGCCCACCACGACAGATCTCAACCCACCACAGCCTGCCACAGCCCACCACAGCCCTCCACAGCCCTCCACAGCCCGCCCCAACCCACCACAGACTGTCTCAGCTCATCACAACCCAACACAGCGCACTACAGCCCGTCCCAACCCACCACAGCCCGGCCCAGCCCACCACATCGTGTCCCAGCCCACCACAGCCCATCTCAACTCACCACAGCTCGTCCCAGACCACCACAGCGCGTCCACGCTCACCACAGCACGTCCTAGACCACCACAGCCCGTCCCAGCCCACCACAGTGCGTCCCAGCCCACCACAGCGCGTCCCAGCCCACCACAGCACGTCCCAGCCCACCACAGCGCGTCCCAGCCCACCACAGCCCGTCCCAGCCCACCACAGCCCGTCCCAGCCCACCACAGCCCGTCCCAGCCCACCACAGCCTACAACAGCACGTCCCGGCCCACCAAAGCCCGTCCCAGCCCACTACGGTCCACCACGGCCCGTCCCGGCCCACCATGGTCCGTCCCGGCCCACCATGGTCCGTCCCGGCCCACCGTGGCCCACCTCAGCCCACCACTGCCCGTCCCAGCCCACCACTGCCCGTCCCAGCCCACCACAGGCCTTCCCAGCCCCTCCCAGACCCCCAGAGCCGGCCCAGCCCGTTTCAGCCCCTCCCAGACCGTCTCAGCTCACCACACCCCACCACAGCCCATCCCAGCCCACCACGGCCTGTTCCAGCCCACCAGAGCCCGTCCCAGTCCACCAGAGCCCGTCGCAACCTACCACAGCTTGTCCCGGCCCACCATAGCCCGTCCCAGCCCACCACAACCCGTCCCAGCCCACTGCGGCCCATCCCAGCCCACCACAGCCCGTCTTAGCCCGACCCAGCCCCCCACAGCCCGTCCCAACCTACCACAGTTCACCACGGCCCATCCCAGCCCACAATGGCCCACCACGGCCCACCACAGCCCGTGCCAGCCCACCACAATTCGTCCCAGTGCACCACAGCGCGTCCCAGCCCACCACAGCCCGTCACAGCCTACCACAGCCCGTCCCGGCACACCACAGCCCGTCCCGGCCCACCAGAGCCCATCTCAGCACACCACAGCCCGTCCCGGCTCACCACAGACCGTTCCGTCCCACCACAGCCTACCACAGCCCGTCCCAGCCCACCACAGCCCGTCCCAGCCCACCACAGGCCACTACAGCACACCACAGGCTACCGTAGACCACCACAGCCCGTCCCAGCCCACCACAGCCTGTCCCGTCCCAGCACAGCCCACCACAGCCCGTCCCAGCCCGCCACAGCCCGTCCCAGCCCACCACAGCCCACCATAGCCCAATACAGCCCACCACAGCCCGTCCCAGCCCGTCCCAGCCCATCTCAGCTCACCACAACCCACCACAACCCGTCCAAGCCCACCACAGCCCATTACAGCTCTTTCCATCTTGTTCCAGCCCAGCAGAGCCCGTTCCAGCCCACCAGAGCCCACCAAAGCCCATCCCCGCCCAACACAGCCCGTCCCCGCTCACCACAGCCCGTCCCAGGCCACCACAGCCCTTCCCTGCTCACCACAGCCTGTCCCCGCCCACCACAACTTGACCCGGCCCACTACAGCCCGGCCCGGCCCACCACGGCCCGTCACGGCCAACCAAGGCCAGTCCTGGCCCACCACGGCCCGTCCTGGCCCACCACGGCCCGTCCCAGCCCACCACAGCTTGTCCCAGCCCACCACGTCCGACCACAGCCCACCACGGCCCACCACAACCCACCACGGCTTACCACAGCCCACCACAGTTCACCACGGCACACCACGGCACGTCATAGCCCACCACAGCCTGTCCCAGCCCACCACGGCCCACCACAGCCCACCACGGCCCACCGCATCCCGTCCCAGCCCACCACAGCCCGTCCCAGCCCACCACAGCCCATCCCAGGCCACCACAGCCGGTCCCAGCCCGTCACAGCTCGTCCCAGCCCATCACAGCCCGTCCCAGCCCACCACGGCCCGTCCCTGATTACCATAGCCCGTCCCGGCCCACCACGGCCCGTCCCGGCCCACCACGGCCCGTCCCAGCACACCACGGCCCACCACGACAGATCACAACCCACCACAGCCTGTCCAAGCCCACCACAGCCCTCCACAGCTCTCCACAGCACGTCCCAACCCACCACAGACTGTCTCAGCTCATCACAACCCAACACAGCGCACCAGAGCCCATCCCAACCCACCACAGCCCGGCCCAGCCTACCAAATCGTGTCCCAGCACACCACAGCCCGTCTCAACTCACCACAGCCTGTCCCAGCCCACCACAACCCACCACAGCCAAACACGGCCCACCACAGCCCGTCCCAGCCCACCACAGCTTGTCCCAGCCCACCACAGCCCGTCCCAGCCCACCACAGGACACTACAGCACACCACAGCCTACCGCAGACCACCACAGCCCGTCCCAGCCCACCACAGCCCGTCCCAGCCCTTCACAGCCCACCTCAGCCCACCACAGCCCGTCCCAGCCCACCACAGCCCGTCCCAGCCCACCACAGACCGTCCCAGCCCACCACAGACCGTCCCAGCCCCCCACAGACCGTTCCAGACCACCACAGCCCGTCCCCGCCCACCACAGCCCATCCCATCCCACCACAGCCCGTACCAGCCCACCACAGCCCGTCCCAGCCCACCACAACCCATCCCAGCTCGTTCCAGCCCACCACAGCCCGTCTCAAGCTCAGCAGAACCCACCACAGCCCACCACAGCCCGTCCCAGCCCGTCCCAGACCACCACAGCCCACCACAGCCCGTCCCAGCCCACCACAGCCCGTCCCAGCCCGTCACAGCTCATCCCAGCCCATCACAGCTGGTCCCAGCCCACCACAGCCCGTCCCAGCCCACCACGGCCCGTCCCTGATTACCACGGACCGTCCCGTCCCACCACTGCCCGTCCCGGCCCACCACGGCCTGTCCCGGCCCACCACGGCCCATCCCAGCCCACCACGGCCCATCCCAGCCCGTCCCAGCCTGTCCCAACCCACCACAGCCCGTCCCAGCCCACCACAGCCCACCACAGGCCACCGCAAGCCATCCCAGCCCAAAACAGCCGGTCATGGCCAACCACAGCTCGTCGAGCCCACCACGGCCCGTCCCAGCCCACCACGGCCCATCACAGCCCACCGCAGTTCACCACAGCCCGTCCTAGCCCAGCACGGCCCGTCCCAGCCAACCACGGACCACCACGGCCCATCTCAGCCCACCACAGCCTGTCCAAGCCCAGCACAGCCCTCCACAACCCTCCACAGCCCGTCCCAACCCTCCACAGCTCATCCCAGCCTACCACAGCCCGTCGCAGCCCGACACAGCTTATCCGAGCCCACCGCAGCCCGTCCTAGCCCACCGAAACCCGTCCCAGCCCACCGCAACCCGTCCCAGCGCACCACAGCCCACCACCGGTCACCACAGCCCACCACAGGTCACCACAGCCTGTTTCAGCCCACCACGGTAAACCACGGCCCGTCCCAGCCCACCACGGCCCGCCATGGCCCACCACAGCTCGTCCCAGACAAACACGGCGCACCACAGCCCACCACGGCCCGTCCCGGCCCACCACAGCCCGTCCCAGCACACCACAGCCCACCACAGGCCATCACAGCCCACCACAGCCCGTCCCAGCTTACCACAGCCCACCACAGACCGTCACAGCCCACCACAGCCCGTGTCAGCCCACCACAGCCTGTCCCAGCCTGTCCCAGCTCGTCCAAGCCTGTCCCAGCCCACCACGGCCCACGAAAGCCCACCACAGCCCACCACAGCCCGTCCCAGCCCACCACAAGCCGTCCTAGCCCATCACAGACCTCCAGAGCCCGTCTCAGCTCACCACAGCCTATCCCAGCCCACCACGGCCCACCACAGCACACCACGGCCCACCGCAGCCTATCCCAACCCGTCCCAGCCCACCACGGCCCGTCCCAGCCCACCACGGCCCGTCCCAGCCCAGCACGGCCCGTCCCAGCCAGTCCCAGCCCACAACAGCCCGTCCCAGCCCACCACAGCCCGTCCCAGCCCACCACAGCCCACTACGGCCCACCACAGCCCGTCCCAGCCCACCACAGCCCGTCCCAGCCCACCAGAGCCCGTCACAGCCCGTCCCAGCCCACCATATAAAGTACAAGCCCATAGAAGCCCACCACAGCCCGTCCCAGCCCACCACGGCCCGTCCCAGACCACCACAGCCCACCACAGCCGGTTACAGCTTATCACAGCCCATCCCAGCCCACCACAACCCGTCCCAGCCCACCACAGCCCGTCCCAGCCCACCACAACCCGTCCCAGACCACCACAACCCACCATAGCCCGTCCCAGCCCACCACAACCCGTCCCAGCCCGTCCCAGCCTACCACAGCCCGTCCCAGCCCACCGCAGCCAGTCACAGCCCGTCCCAGCCCACCACAGCCCACCACAGCCTGTCCCAGCCCATCCCAGCCCACGACAGCCCGTCACAGCCCACCACAGCCAGTCCCAGCTTGTCCCAGACCACCACAGCCCGTCCCAGCCCACCACAGCCCGTACCAGCCCACCACATCAAGTACCAGTCCGTCCCAGCGCACCACGGCCCGTCCCAGACCACCACGGCCCGTCCCAGCGCACCACAGCCCGTCCCCGCCCACCACAGCCCGTCCCAGCCCAGCGCAGCCCGTCCCAGCCCAGCGCAGCCCGTCCCAGCCCAGCGCAGCCCGTGCCAGCCCACCACAGCCCGTCCCAGCACACCACAGCTCGTCCCAGCACACCACAGCCCGTCCCAGCCCACCACAGCCCACCACAGCCCGTCCCAGCCCGTCTCCGCCCACCACAAACTGTCCTCGCCCACCACAGCCTGTCCCCGCCCAGCAAAATCTCTCCCCGCCCACCACAGCCCATCCCAGCCCACCACAGCTCACCACAAACCACCACAGCCCACCACAGCCCGTCCCAGACCATCCCAGCCCATCCCAGCCCACGACAG
This sequence comes from Falco biarmicus, assembly GCF_023638135.1. Classification (NCBI taxonomy): domain Eukaryota; kingdom Metazoa; phylum Chordata; class Aves; order Falconiformes; family Falconidae; genus Falco; species Falco biarmicus. Next base: position 169,681 of record NW_026611681.1, on the reverse strand, counting down.
CCTGTCACAGCCCGTCCCAGCCCACCGCAGCCCGTCCCAGCCCACAACAGCCAGTCCCAGCCCGTCCCAGCCCACCACAGCCCGTCCCAGCCCACCACAGCCCGTACCAGCCCACCACATCAAGTACCAGTCCGTCCTAGCCCACCACGGCTTGTCCCAGCCCACCACGGCCCGTCTCTGCTCACCACAGCACGTACCAGCCTGTCTCAGCCTACCACAGCCCATCCCAGCCCATCCCAGCCCACCACAGCCCGTCCTAGCCCATCCCAGCCCACCACAGCCCGGCCCAGCCCACCACATCGTGTCCCAGCCCACCACAGCCCATCTCAACTCACCACAGCTCGTCCCAGACCACCACAGCGCGTCCACGCTCACCACAGCACGTCCTAGACCACCACAGCCCGTCCCAGCCCACCACAGTGCGTCCCAGCCCACCACAGCGCGTCCCAGCCCACCACAGCACGTCCCAGCCCACCACAGCGCGTCCCAGCCCACCACAGCCCGTCCCAGCCCACCACAGCCCGTCCCAGCCCACCACAGCCCGTCCCAGCCCACCACAGCCTACAACAGCACGTCCCGGCCCACCAAAGCCCGTCCCAGCCCACTACGGTCCACCACGGCCCGTCCCGGCCCACCATGGTCCGTCCCGGCCCACCATGGTCCGTCCCGGCCCACCGTGGCCCACCTCAGCCCACCACTGCCCGTCCCAGCCCACCACTGCCCGTCCCAGCCCACCACAGCCCGTCCCAGCTCGTCCCAGCTCGTCCCAGCCCACCACAGGCCTTCCCAGCCCCTCCCAGACCCCCAGAGCCGGCCCAGCCCGTTTCAGCCCCTCCCAGACCGTCTCAGCTCACCACACCCCACCACAGCCCATCCCAGCCCACCACGGCCTGTTCCAGCCCACCAGAGCCCGTCCCAGTCCACCAGAGCCCGTCGCAACCTACCACAGCTTGTCCCGGCCCACCATAGCCCGTCCCAGCCCACCACAACCCGTCCCAGCCCACTGCGGCCCATCCCAGCCCACCACAGCCCGTCTTAGCCCGACCCAGCCCCCCACAGCCCGTCCCAACCTACCACAGTTCACCACGGCCCATCCCAGCCCACAATGGCCCACCACGGCCCACCACAGCCCGTGCCAGCCCACCACAATTCGTCCCAGTGCACCACAGCGCGTCCCAGCCCACCACAGCCCGTCACAGCCTACCACAGCCCGTCCCGGCACACCACAGCCCGTCCCGGCCCACCAGAGCCCATCTCAGCACACCACAGCCCGTCCCGGCTCACCACAGACCGTTCCGTCCCACCACAGCCTACCACAGCCCGTCCCAGCCCACCACAGCCCGTCCCAGCCCACCACAGGCCACTACAGCACACCACAGGCTACCGTAGACCACCACAGCCCGTCCCAGCCCACCACAGCCTGTCCCGTCCCAGCACAGCCCACCACAGCCCGTCCCAGCCCGCCACAGCCCGTCCCAGCCCACCACAGCCCACCATAGCCCAATACAGCCCACCACAGCCCGTCCCAGCCCGTCCCAGCCCATCTCAGCTCACCACAACCCACCACAACCCGTCCAAGCCCACCACAGCCCATTACAGCTCTTTCCATCCTGTTCCAGCCCAGCAGAGCCCGTTCCAGCCCACCAGAGCCCACCAAAGCCCATCCCCGCCCAACACAGCCCGTCCCCCGCTCACCACAGCCCGTCCCAGGCCACCACAGCCCTTCCCTGCTCACCACAGCCTGTCCCCGCCCACCACAACTTGACCCGGCCCACTACAGCCCGGCCCGGCCCACCACGGCCCGTCACGGCCAACCAAGGCCAGTCCTGGCCCACCACGGCCCGTCCTGGCCCACCACGGCCCGTCCCAGCCCACCACAGCTTGTCCCAGCCCACCACGTCCGACCACAGCCCACCACGGCCCACCACAACCCACCACGGCTTACCACAGCCCACCACAGTTCACCACGGCACACCACGGCACGTCATAGCCCACCACAGCCTGTCCCAGCCCACCACGGCCCACCACAGCCCACCACGGCCCACCGCATCCCGTCCCAGCCCACCACAGCCCGTCCCAGCCCACCACAGCCCATCCCAGGCCACCACAGCCGGTCCCAGCCCGTCACAGCTCGTCCCAGCCCATCACAGCCCGTCCCAGCCCACCACGGCCCGTCCCTGATTACCATAGCCCGTCCCGGCCCACCACGGCCCGTCCCGGCCCACCACGGCCCGTCCCAGCACACCACGGCCCACCACGACAGATCACAACCCACCACAGCCTGTCCAAGCCCACCACAGCCCTCCACAGCTCTCCACAGCACGTCCCAACCCACCACAGACTGTCTCAGCTCATCACAACCCAACACAGCGCACCAGAGCCCATCCCAACCCACCACAGCCCGGCCCAGCCCACCAAATCGTGTCCCAGCACACCACAGCCCGTCTCAACTCACCACAGCCTGTCCCAGCCCACCACAACCCACCACAGCCAAACACGGCCCACCACAGCCCGTCCCAGCCCACCACAGCTTGTCCCAGCCCACCACAGCCCGTCCCAGCCCACCACAGGACACTACAGCACACCACAGCCTACCGCAGACCACCACAGCCCGTCCCAGCCCACCACAGCCCGTCCCAGCCCTTCACAGCCCACCTCAGCCCACCACAGCCCGTCCCAGCCCACCACAGCCCGTCCCAGCCCACCACAGACCGTCCCAGCCCACCACAGACCGTCCCAGCCCCCCACAGACCGTTCCAGACCACCACAGCCCGTCCCCGCCCACCACAGCCCATCCCATCCCACCACAGCCCGTACCAGCCCACCACAGCCCGTCCCAGCCCACCACAACCCATCCCAGCTCGTTCCAGCCCACCACAGCCCGTCTCAAGCTCAGCAGAACCCACCACAGCCCACCACAGCCCGTCCCAGCCCGTCCCAGACCACCACAGCCCACCACAGCCCGTCCCAGCCCACCACAGCCCGTCCCAGCCCGTCACAGCTCATCCCAGCCCATCACAGCTGGTCCCAGCCCACCACAGCCCGTCCCAGCCCACCACGGCCCGTCCCTGATTACCACGGACCGTCCCGTCCCACCACTGCCCGTCCCGGCCCACCACGGCCTGTCCCGGCCCACCACGGCCCATCCCAGCCCACCACGGCCCATCCCAGCCCGTCCCAGCCTGTCCCAACCCACCACAGCCCGTCCCAGCCCACCACAGCCCACCACAGGCCACCGCAAGCCATCCCAGCCCAAAACAGCCGGTCATGGCCAACCACAGCTCGTCGAGCCCACCACGGCCCGTCCCAGCCCACCACGGCCCATCACAGCCCACCGCAGTTCACCACAGCCCGTCCTAGCCCAGCACGGCCCGTCCCAGCCAACCACGGACCACCACGGCCCATCTCAGCCCACCACAGCCTGTCCAAGCCCAGCACAGCCCTCCACAACCCTCCACAGCCCGTCCCAACCCTCCACAGCTCATCCCAGCCTACCACAGCCCGTCGCAGCCCGACACAGCTTATCCGAGCCCACCGCAGCCCGTCCTAGCCCACCGAAACCCGTCCCAGCCCACCGCAACCCGTCCCAGCGCACCACAGCCCACCACCGGTCACCACAGCCCACCACAGGTCACCACAGCCTGTTTCAGCCCACCACGGCAAACCACGGCCCGTCCCAGCCCACCACGGCCCGCCATGGCCCACCACAGCTCGTCCCAGACAAACACGGCGCACCACAGCCCACCACGGCCCGTCCCGGCCCACCACAGCCCGTCCCAGCACACCACAGCCCACCACAGCCCATCACAGCCCACCACAGCCCGTCCCAGCTTACCACAGCCCACCACAGACCGTCACAGCCCACCACAGCCCGTGTCAGCCCACCACAGCCTGTCCCAGCCTGTCCCAGCTCGTCCAAGCCTGTCCCAGCCCACCACGGCCCACGAAAGCCCACCACAGCCCACCACAGCCCGTCCCAGCCCACCACAAGCCGTCCTAGCCCATCACAGACCTCCAGAGCCCGTCTCAGCTCACCACAGCCTATCCCAGCCCACCACGGCCCACCACAGCACACCACGGCCCACCGCAGCCTATCCCAACCCGTCCCAGCCCACCACGGCCCGTCCCAGCCCACCACGGCCCGTCCCAGCCCAGCACGGCCCGTCCCAGCCAGTCCCAGCCCACGACAGCCCGTCCCAGCCCACCACAGCCCGTCCCAGCCCACCACAGCCCACTACGGCCCACCACAGCCCGTCCCAGCCCACCACAGCCCGTCCCAGCCCACCAGAGCCCGTCACAGCCCGTCCCAGCCCACCACGGCCCGTCCCAGACCACCACAGCCCACCACAGCCGGTTACAGCTTATCACAGCCCATCCCAGCCCACCACAACCCGTCCCAGCCCACCACAGCCCGTCCCAGCCCACCACAACCCGTCCCAGACCACCACAACCCACCATAGCCCGTCCCAGCCCACCACAACCCGTCCCAGCCCGTCCCAGCCTACCACAGCCCGTCCCAGCCCACCGCAGCCAGTCACAGCCCGTCCCAGCCCACCACAGCCCACCACAGCCTGTCCCAGCCCACGACAGCCCGTCACAGCCCACCACAGCCAGTCCCAGCTTGTCCCAGACCACCACAGCCCGTCCCAGCCCACCACAGCCCGTACCAGCCCACCACATCAAGTACCAGTCCGTCCCAGCGCACCACGGCCCGTCCCAGACCACCACGGCCCGTCCCAGCGCACCACAGCCCGTCCCCCGCCCACCACAGCCCGTCCCAGCCCAGCGCAGCCCGTCCCAGCCCAGCGCAGCCCGTCCCAGCCCAGCGCAGCCCGTGCCAGCCCACCACAGCCCGTCCCAGCACACCACAGCTCGTCCCAGCACACCACAGCCCGTCCCAGCCCACCACAGCCCACCACAGCCCGTCCCAGCCCGTCTCCGCCCACCACAAACTGTCCTCGCCCACCACAGCCTGTCCCCGCCCAGCAAAATCTCTCCCCGCCCACCACAGCCCATCCCAGCCCACCACAGCTCACCACAAACCACCACAGCCCACCACAGCCCGTCCCAGACCATCCCAGCCCATCCCAGCCCACGACAGCCTGTCACAGCCCGTCCCAGCCCACCGCAGCCCGTCCCAGCCCACAACAGCCAGTCCCAGCCCGTCCCAGCCCACCACAGCCCGTCCCAGCCCACCACAGCCCGTACCAGCCCACCACATCAAGTACCAGTCCGTCCTAGCCCACCACGGCTTGTCCCAGCCCACCACGGCCCGTCTCTGCTCACCACAGCACGTACCAGCCTGTCTCAGCCTACCACAGCCCATCCCAGCATGTCCCAGCCCACCGCAGCCCGTCCCAGCCCACCGCAGCCCGTCCCAGCCCAACGCAGCCCGTCCCAGCCCGTCCCAGCCCACCACAGCCCGTCCCGGCTCACCACAGCCCGTACCAGCCCACCACATCAAGTACCAGTCCGTCCTAGCCCACCACGGCTTGTCCCAGCCCACCACGGCCCGTCTCTGCTCACCACAGCACGTACCAGCCTGTCTCAGCCCACCGCAGCCCGTCCCAGCCCACCGCACCCCGTACCAGCCCAGCGCAGCCCGTCCCAGCCCAGCGCAGCCCGTCCCAGCCCACCACAGCCCGTCACAGCCCGTCCCAGCCCACCACAGCCCGTCCCGGCTCACCACAGCTCGTCCCGTCCCAACACGGCCGACCACAGCCCATTACGGCCCACCACAGCCTGTCCCAGCCCACCACGGCCCGTCCCAGCCCACCACGGCCCGTCCCAGCCTACCACGGCCTGTCCCAGCCCACCTCAGCCCACCACAGCCCGTCCCAATTCACCACGGCCCGTCCCAGCCCACCACGGCCTGTCCCAGCGAACCGCAGCCCGTCCCAGCCCACCATAGTCAGTCCAAGCCCACCACAGCTCGTGCCTGTCCATCCCAGCCCACCACAGCCCACCACAGCCCGTCCCAGCCCACCACAACCCGTCCAAGCCCACCACAGGTCGTACCTATCCATCCCAGCCCACCACAGCCCACCACAGCCCGTCCCAGCCAACCAGAGCCAGTCCCAGCCCACCACAACACGTCCAAGCCCTCCACAGGTCGTACCTGTCCATCCCAGCCCACCACAGCCCGTGTCAGCCCGTCCCAGACCGTCCCAGCTCACCACAACCCACCACAGCCCGTCCCCGCCCAGCAGAGCCCGTCCCCGCGCAGAAGAGCCCGTCCCCGCCCAGCACAGCTCGTCCCAGCCTGTCCCAGGCCTTCCCAGCCCACCACAGCCCGTCCCCGGCCCACCACAGCCCTGTCCGGCCCACCACGGCGCACCACAACCCACCACAACTTGTCCCAGCACACCACAGCCTGTCCTAGCCCACCACAGCCCGTCCCAGCCCACCACAGCCCGTCCCAGCCCGTCCCAGCCCGTGCCAACCCGTCCCAGCCCGTCCCAGCCCACCACAGCCCGTGCCTACCCACCACAGCCCGTCCCAGCCCACCACAGCCCGTCCCAGCCCACCACAGCCCACCACAGCCCGTCCCAGCCCACCACAGCCCACCACAGCCCGTCTCCGCCCACCACAAACTGTCCTCGCCCACCACAGCCTGTCCCCGCCCAGCAAAATCTCTCCCTGCCCACCAAAGCCAATCCCAGCCCACCACAGCTCACCACAAACCACCACAGCCCACTACAGCCCGTCCCAGACCATCCCAGCCCATCCCAGCCCACGACAGCCCGTCACAGCCCGTCCCAGCCCACAACAGCCAGTCCCAGCTTGTCCCAGACCACCACAGCCCGTCCCAGCCCACCACAGCCCGTACCAGCCCACCACATCAAGTACCAGTCCGTCCTAGCCCACCACGGCCCGTCCAAGCCCACCACAGCCCGTCTCCGCTCACCACAGCACGTACCAGCCTGTCTCAGCCTACCACAGCCCGTCCCAGCATGTCCCAGCCCACCGCAGCCCGTCCCAACCCATCACAGCTCGCCCCAGGCCGTCACAGCACGTCCCAGACCTTCCCAGCCCACCACAGCATGTCCCAGGCCCCCACAGCCCACGACAGCCCGTCCCAGACCACGACAGCCCGTCCCATCCCACGACAGCCCGTCCCAGCCCACCACAGACCACTACAGCACACCACAGCCTACCGCAGCCCACCACAGCCCGTCCCAGCCCGTCACAGCTCGTCCCAGCCCGTCACAGCTCGTCCCAGCCCGTCCCAGCCCATCACAGCTGGTCCCAGCCCACCACAGCCCGTCCCAGCCCACCACAGCCCACTACGGCCCACCACAGCCCGTCCCAGCCCGTCACAGCTGGTCCCAGTCCACCACAGCCCATCCCAGCCCACCACGGCCCGTCCCTGATTACCACGGACCGTCCCGTCCCACCACTGCCCGTCCCGGCCCACCACGGCCTGTCCCGGCCCACCACGGCCCATCCCAGCCCACCACGGCCCATCCCAGCACACCACGGCCCGTCCCAGCCCACCACGGCCCACCACGACAGATCTCAACCCACCACAGCCTGCCACAGCCCACCACAGCCCTCCACAGCCCTCCACAGCCCGCCCCAACCCACCACAGACTGTCTCAGCTCATCACAACCCAACACAGCGCACTACAGCCAGTCCCAACCCACCACAGCCCGGCCCAGCCCACCACATCGTGTCCCAGCCCACCACAGCCCATCTCAACTCACCACAGCTCGTCCCAGACCACCACAGCGCGTCCACGCTCACCACAGCACGTCCTAGACCACCACAGCCCGTCCCAGCCCACCACAGTGCGTCCCAGCCCACCACAGCGCGTCCCAGCCCACCACAGCACGTCCCAGCCCACCACAGCGCGTCCCAGCCCACCACAGCCCGTCCCAGCCCACCACAGCCCGTCCAAGCCCACCACAGCCTACAACAGCACGTCCCGGCCCACCAAAGCCCGTCCCAGCCCACTACGGTCCACCACGGCCCGTCCCGGCCCACCATGGTCCGTCCCGGCCCACCATGGTCCGTCCCGGCCCACCGTGGCCCACCTCAGCCCACCACTGCCCGTCCCAGCCCACCACTGCCCGTCCCAGCCCACCACAGCCCGTCCCAGCCCGTCCCAGCTCGTCCCAGCCCACCACAGGCCTTCCCAGCCCCTCCCAGACCCCCCCAGAGCCGGCCCAGCCCGTTTCAGCCCCTCCCAGACCGTCTCAGCTCACCACCACACCCCACCACAGCCCATCCCAGCCCACCACGGCCTGTTCCAGCCCACCAGAGCCCGTCCCAGTCTACCAGAGCCCGTCGCAACCTACCACAGCTTGTCCCGGCCCACCATAGCCCGTCCCAGCCCACCACAACCCGTCCCAGCCCACTGCGGCCCATCCCAGCCCACCACAGCCCGTCTTAGCCCGACCCAGCCCCCCACAGCCCGTCCCAACCTACCACAGTTCACCACGGCCCATCCCAGCCCACAATGGCCCACCACGGCCCACCACAGCCCGTGCCAGCCCACCACAATTCGTCCCAGTGCACCACAGCGCGTCCCAGCCCACCACAGCCCGTCACAGCCTACCACAGCCCGTCCCGGCACACCACAGCCCGTCCCGGCCCACCAGAGCCCATCTCAGCACACCACAGCCCGTCCCGGCTCACCACAGACCGTTCCGTCCCACCACAGCCTACCACAGCCCGTCCCAGCCCACCACAGCCCGTCCCAGCCCACCACAGGCCACTACAGCACACCACAGGCTACCGTAGACCACCACAGCCCGTCCCAGCCCACCACAGCCTGTCCCGTCCCAGCACAGCCCACCACAGCCCGTCCCAGCCCGCCACAGCCCGTCCCAGCCCACCACAGCCCACCATAGCCCAATACAGCCCACCACAGCCCGTCCCAGCCCGTCCCAGCCCATCTCAGCTCACCACAACCCACCACAACCCGTCCAAGCCCACCACAGCCCATTACAGCTCTTTCCATCCTGTTCCAGCCCAGCAGAGCCCGTTCCAGCCCACCAGAGCCCACCAAAGCCCATCCCCGCCCAACACAGCCCGTCCCCCGCTCACCACAGCCCGTCCCAGGCCACCACAGCCCTTCCCTGCTCACCACAGCCTGTCCCCCGCCCACCACAACTTGACCCGGCCCACTACAGCCCGGCCCGGCCCACCACGGCCCGTCACGGCCAACCAAGGCCAGTCCTGCCCACCACGGCCCGTCCTGGCCCACCACGGCCCGTCCCAGCCCACCACAGCTTGTCCCAGCCCACCACGTCCGACCACAGCCCACCACGGCCCACCACAACCCACCACGGCTTACCACAGCCCACCACAGTTCACCACGGCACACCACGGCACGTCATAGCCCACCACAGCCTGTCCCAGCCCACCACGGCCCACCACAGCCCACCACGGCCCACCGCATCCCGTCCCAGCCCACCACAGCCCGTCCCAGCCCACCACAGCCCATCCCAGGCCACCACAGCCGGTCCCAGCCCGTCACAGCTCGTCCCAGCCCATCACAGCCCGTCCCAGCCCACCACGGCCCGTCCCTGATTACCATAGCCCGTCCCGGCCCACCACGGCCCGTCCCGGCCCACCACGGCCCGTCCCAGCACACCACGGCCCACCACGACAGATCACAACCCACCACAGCCTGTCCAAGCCCACCACAGCCCTCCACAGCTCTCCACAGCACGTCCCAACCCACCACAGACTGTCTCAGCTCATCACAACCCAACACAGCGCACCAGAGCCCATCCCAACCCACCACAGCCCGGCCCAGCCCACCAAATCGTGTCCCAGCACACCACAGCCCGTCTCAACTCACCACAGCCTGTCCCAGCCCACCACAACCCACCACAGCCAAACACGGCCCACCACAGCCCGTCCCAGCCCACCACAGCTTGTCCCAGCCCACCACAGCCCGTCCCAGCCCACCACAGGACACTACAGCACACCACAGCCTACCGCAGACCACCACAGCCTGTCCCAGCCCACCACAGCCCGTCCCAGCCCTTCACAGCCCACCTCAGCCCACCACAGCCCGTCCCAGCCCACCACAGCCCGTCCCAGCCCGTCCCAGCCCACCACAGCCTGTCCCGTCCCAGCACAGCCCACCACAGCCCGTCCCAGCCCGCCACAGCCCGTCCCAGCCCACCACAGCCCACCATAGCCCAATACAGCCCACCACAGCCCGTCCCAGCCCGTCCCAGCCCATCTCAGCTCACCACAACCCACCACAACCCGTCCAAGCCCACCACAGCCCATTACAGCTCTTTCCATCCTGTTCCAGCCCAGCAGAGCCCGTTCCAGCCCAGCAGAGCCCACCAAAGCCCATCCCCGCCCAACACAGCCCGTCCCCGCTCACCACAGCCCGTCCCAGGCCACCACAGCCCTTCCCTGCTCACCACAGCCTGTCCCCGCCCACCACAACTTGACCCGGCCCACTACAGCCCGGCCCGGCCCACCACGGCCCGTCACGGCCAACCAAGGCCAGTCCTGGCCCACCACGGCCCGTCCTGGCCCACCACGGCCCGTCCCAGCCCACCACAGCTTGTCCCAGCCCACCACGTCCGACCACAGCCCACCACGGCCCACCACAACCCACCACGGCTTACCACAGCCCACCACAGTTCACCACGGCACACCACGGCACGTCATAGCCCACCACAGCCTGTCCCAGCCCACCACGGCCCACCACAGCCCACCACGGCCCACCGCATCCCGTCCCAGCCCACCACAGCCCGTCCCAGCCCACCACAGCCCATCCCAGGCCACCACAGCCGGTCCCAGCCCGTCACAGCTCGTCCCAGCCCATCACAGCCCGTCCCAGCCCACCACGGCCCGTCCCTGATTACCATAGCCCGTCCCGGCCCACCACGGCCCGTCCCGGCCCACCACGGCCCGTCCCAGCACACCACGGCCCACCACGACAGATCACAACCCACCACAGCCTGTCCAAGCCCACCACAGCCCTCCACAGCTCTCCACAGCATGTCCCAACCCACCACAGACTGTCTCAGCTCATCACAACCCAACACAGCGCACCAGAGCCCATCCCAACCCACCACAGCCCGGCCCAGCCCACCAAATCGTGTCCCAGCACACCACAGCCCGTCTCAACTCACCACAGCCTGTCCCAGCCCACCACAACCCACCACAGCCAAACACGGCCCACCACAGCCCGTCCCAGCCCACCACAGCTTGTCCCAGCCCACCACAGCCCGTCCCAGCCCACCACAGGACACTACAGCACACCACAGCCTACCGCAGACCACCACAGCCCGTCCCAGCCCACCACAGCCCGTCCCAGCCCTTCACAGCCCACCTCAGCCCACCACAGCCCGTCCCAGCCCACCACAGCCCGTCCCAGCCCACCACAGACCGTCCCAGCCCACCACAGACCGTCCCAGCCCCCCACAGACCGTTCCAGACCACCACAGCCCGTCCCCGCCCACCACAGCCCATCCCATCCCACCACAGCCCGTACCAGCCCACCACAGCCCGTCCCAGCCCACCACAACCCATCCCAGCTCGTTCCAGCCCACCACAGCCCGTCTCAAGCTCAGCAGAACCCACCACAGCCCACCACAGCCCGTCCCAGCCCGTCCCAGACCACCACAGCCCACCACAGCCCGTCCCAGCCCACCACAGCCCGTCCCAGCCCGTCACAGCTCATCCCAGCCCATCACAGCTGGTCCCAGCCCACCACAGCCCGTCCCAGCCCACCACGGCCCGTCCCTGATTACCACGGACCGTCCCGTCCCACCACTGCCCGTCCCGGCCCACCACGGCCTGTCCCGGCCCACCACGGCCCATCCCAGCCCACCACGGCCCATCCCAGCCCGTCCCAGCCTGTCCCAACCCACCACAGCCCGTCCCAGCCCACCACAGCCCGTCCCAGCCCACCACAGGCCACTACAGCACACCACAGGCTACCGTAGACCACCACAGCCCGTCCCAGCCCACCACAGCCTGTCCCGTCCCAGCACAGCCCACCACAGCCCGTCCCAGCCCGCCACAGCCCGTCCCAGCCCACCACAGCCCACCATAGCCCAATACAGCCCACCACAGCCCGTCCCAGCCCGTCCCAGCCCATCTCAGCTCACCACAACCCACCACAACCCGTCCAAGCCCACCACAGCCCATTACAGCTCTTTCCATCCTGTTCCAGCCCAGCAGAGCCCGTTCCAGCCCACCAGAGCCCACCAAAGCCCATCCCCGCCCAACACAGCCCGTCCCCGCTCACCACAGCCCGTCCCAGGCCACCACAGCCCTTCCCTGCTCACCACAGCCTGTCCCCGCCCACCACAACTTGACCCGGCCCACTACAGCCCGGCCCGGCCCACCACAGCCCGTCACGGCCAACCAAGGCCAGTCCTGGCCCACCACGGCCCGTCCTGGCCCACCACGGCCCGTCCCAGCCCACCACAGCTTGTCCCAGCCCACCACGTCCGACCACAGCCCACCACGGCCCACCACAACCCACCACGGCTTACCACAGCCCACCACAGTTCACCACGGCACACCACGGCACGTCATAGCCCACCACAGCCTGTCCCAGCCCACCACGGCCCACCACAGCCCACCACGGCCCACCGCATCCCGTCCCAGCCCACCACAGCCCGTCCCAGCCCACCACAGCCCATCCCAGGCCACCACAGCCGGTCCCAGCCCGTCACAGCTCGTCCCAGCCCATCACAGCCCGTCCCAGCCCACCACGGCCCGTCCCAGCACACCACGGCCCACCACGACAGATCACAACCCACCACAGCCTGTCCAAGCCCACCACAGCCCTCCACAGCTCTCCACAGCACGTCCCAACCCACCACAGACTGTCTCAGCTCATCACAACCCAACACAGCGCACCAGAGCCCATCCCAACCCACCACAGCCCGGCCCAGCCCACCAAATCGTGTCCCAGCACACCACAGCCCGTCTCAACTCACCACAGCCTGTCCCAGCCCACCACAACCCACCACAGCCAAACACGGCCCACCACAGCCCGTCCCAGCCCACCACAGCTTGTCCCAGCCCACCACAGCCCGTCCCAGCCCACCACAGGACACTACAGCACACCACAGCCTACCGCAGACCACCACAGCCCGTCCCAGCCCACCACAGCCCGTCCCAGCCCTTCACAGCCCACCTCAGCCCACCACAGCCCGTCCCAGCCCACCACAGCCCGTCCCAGCCCACCACAGCCCGTCCCAGCCCGTCCCAGCCCACCACAGCCTGTCCCGTCCCAGCACAGCCCACCACAGCCCGTCCCAGCCCGCCACAGCCCGTCCCAGCCCACCACAGCCCACCATAGCCCAATACAGCCCACCACAGCCCGTCCCAGCCCGTCCCAGCCCATCTCAGCTCACCACAACCCACCACAACCCGTCCAAGCCCACCACAGCCCATTACAGCTCTTTCCATCCTGTTCCAGCCCAGCAGAGCCCGTTCCAGCCCAGCAGAGCCCACCAAAGCCCATCCCCGCCCAACACAGCCCGTCCCCGCTCACCACAGCCCGTCCCAGGCCACCACAGCCCTTCCCTGCTCACCACAGCCTGTCCCCGCCCACCACAACTTGACCCGGCCCACTACAGCCCGGCCCGGCCCACCACGGCCCGTCACGGCCAACCAAGGCCAGTCCTGGCCCACCATGGCCCGTCCTGGCCCACCACGGCCCGTCCCAGCCCACCACAGCTTGTCCCAGCCCACCACGTCCGACCACAGCCCACCACGGCCCACCACAACCCACCACGGCTTACCACAGCCCACCACAGTTCACCACGGCACACCACGGCACGTCATAGCCCACCACAGCCTGTCCCAGCCCACCACGGCCCACCACAGCCCACCACGGCCCACCGCATCCCGTCCCAGCCCACCACAGCCCGTCCCAGCCCACCACAGCCCATCCCAGGCCACCACAGCCGGTCCCAGCCCGTCACAGCTCGTCCCAGCCCATCACAGCCCGTCCCAGCCCACCACGGCCCGTCCCTGATTACCATAGCCCGTCCCGGCCCACCACGGCCCGTCCCGGCCCACCACGGCCCGTCCCAGCACACCACGGCCCACCACGACAGATCACAACCCACCACAGCCTGTCCAAGCCCACCACAGCCCTCCACAGCTCTCCACAGCACGTCCCAACCCACCACAGACTGTCTCAGCTCATCACAACCCAACACAGCGCACCAGAGCCCATCCCAACCCACCACAGCCCGGCCCAGCCCACCAAATCGTGTCCCAGCACACCACAGCCCGTCTCAACTCACCACAGCCTGTCCCAGCCCACCACAACCCACCACAGCCAAACACGGCCCACCACAGCCCGTCCCAGCCCACCACAGCTTGTCCCAGCCCACCACAGCCCGTCCCAGCCCACCACAGGACACTACAGCACACCACAGCCTACCGCAGACCACCACAGCCCGTCCCAGCCCACCACAGCCCGTCCCAGCCCTTCACAGCCCACCTCAGCCCACCACAGCCCGTCCCAGCCCACCACAGCCCGTCCCAGCCCACCACAGACCGTCCCAGCCCACCACAGACCGTCCCAGCCCCCCACAGACCGTTCCAGACCACCACAGCCCGTCCCCGCCCACCACAGCCCATCCCATCCCACCACAGCCCGTACCAGCCCACCACAGCCCGTCCCAGCCCACCACAACCCATCCCAGCTCGTTCCAGCCCACCACAGCCCGTCTCAAGCTCAGCAGAACCCACCACAGCCCACCACAGCCCGTCCCAGCCCGTCCCAGACCACCACAGCCCACCACAGCCCGTCCCAGCCCACCACAGCCCGTCACAGCCCGTCACAGCTCATCCCAGCCCATCACAGCTGGTCCCAGCCCACCACAGCCCGTCCCAGCCCACCACGGCCCGTCCCTGATTACCACGGACCGTCCCGTCCCACCACTGCCCGTCCCGGCCCACCACGGCCTGTCCCGGCCCACCACGGCCCATCCCAGCCCACCACGGCCCATCCCAGCCCGTCCCAGCCTGTCCCAACCCACCACAGCCCGTCCCAGCCCACCACAGCCCACCACAGGCCACCGCAGGCCATCCCAGCCCAAAACAGCCGGTCATGGCCAACCACAGCTCGTCGAGCCCACCACGGCCCGTCCCAGCCCACTACGGCCCATCACAGCCCACCGCAGTTCACCACAGCCCGTCCTAGCCCAGCACGGCCCGTCCCAGCCAACCACGGACCACCACGGCCCATCTCAGCCCACCACAGCCTGTCCAAGCCCAGCACAGCCCTCCACAACCCTCCACAGCCCGTCCCAACCCTCCACAGCTCATCCCAGCCTGCCACAGCCCGTCGCAGCCCGACACAGCTTATCCGAGCCCACCGCAGCCCGTCCTAGCCCACCGAAACCCGTCCCAGCCCACCGCAACCCGTCCCAGCGCACCACAGCCCACCACCGGTCACCACAGCCCACCACAGGTCACCACAGCCTGTTTCAGCCCACCACGGCAAACCACGGCCCGTCCCAGCCCACCACGGCCCGCCATGGCCCACCACAGCTCGTCCCAGACAAACACGGCGCACCACAGCCCACCACGGCCCGTCCCGGCCCACCACAGCCCGTCCCAGCACACCACAGCCCACCACAGGCCATCACAGCCCACCACAGCCCGTCCCAGCTTACCACAGCCCACCACAGACCGTCACAGCCCACCACAGCCCGTCCCAGCCCACCACAGCCCGTGTCAGCCCACCACAGCCTGTCCCAGCCTGTCCCAGCTCGTCCAAGCCTGTCCCAGCCCACCACGGCCCACGAAAGCCCACCACAGCCCACCACAGCCCGTCCGAGCCCACCACAAGCCGTCCTAGCCCATCACAGACCTCCAGAGCCCGTCTCAGCTCACCACAGCCTATCCCAGCCCACCACGGCCCACCACAGCACACCACGGCCCACCGCAGCCTATCCCAACCCGTCCCAGCCCACCACGGCCCGTCCCAGCCCACCACGGCCCGTCCCAGCCCAGCACGGCCCGTCCCAGCCAGTCCCAGCCCACGACAGCCCGTCCCAGCCCACCACAGCCCGTCCCAGCCCACCACAGCCCACTACGGCCCACCACAGCCCGTCCCAGCCCACCACAGCCCGTCCCAGCCCACCAGAGCCCGTCATAGCCCGTCCCAGCCCACCATATAAAGTACAAGCCCATAGAAGCCCACCACAGCCCGTCCCAGCCCACCACGGCCCGTCCCAGACCACCACAGCCCACCACAGCCGGTTACAGCTTATCACAGCCCATCCCAGCCCACCACAACCCGTCCCAGCCCACCACAGCCCGTCCCAGCCCACCACAACCCGTCCCAGACCACCACAACCCACCATAGCCCGTCCCAGCCCACCACAACCCGTCCCAGCCCGTCCCAGCCTACCACAGCCCGTCCCAGCCCACCGCAGCCAGTCACAGCCCGTCCCAGCCCACCACAGCCCACCACAGCCTGTCCCAGCCCATCCCAGCCCACGACAGCCCGTCACAGCCCACCACAGCCAGTCCCAGCTTGTCCCAGACCACCACAGCCCGTCCCAGCCCACCACAGCCCGTACCAGCCCACCACATCAAGTACCAGTCCGTCCCAGCGCACCACGGCCCGTCCCAGACCACCACGGCCCGTCCCAGCGCACCACAGCCCGTCCCCGCCCACCACAGCCCGTCCCAGCCCAGCGCAGCCCGTCCCAGCCCAGCGCAGCCCGTCCCAGCCCAGCGCAGCCCGTGCCAGCCCACCACAGCCCGTCCCAGCACACCACAGCTCGTCCCAGCACACCACAGCCCGTCCCAGCCCACCACAGCCCACCACAGCCCGTCCCAGCCCGTCTCCGCCCACCACAAACTGTCCTCGCCCACGACAGCCTGTCCCCGCCCAGCAAAATCTCTCCCCGCCCACCACAGCCCATCCCAGCCCACCACAGCTCACCACAAACCACCACAGCCCACCACAGCCCGTCCCAGACCATCCCAGCCCATCCCAGCCCACGACAGCCTGTCACAGCCCGTCCCAGCCCACCGCAGCCCGTCCCAGCCCACAACAGCCAGTCCCAGCCCGTCCCAGCCCACCACAGCCCGTCCCAGCCCACCACAGCCCGTACCAGCCCACCACATCAAGTACCAGTCCGTCCTAGCCCACCACGGCTTGTCCCAGCCCACCACGGCCCGTCTCTGCTCACCACAGCACGTACCAGCCTGTCTCAGCCTACCACAGCCCGTCCCAGCATGTCCCAGCCCACCGCAGCCCGTCCCAGCCCACCGCAGCCCGTCCCAGCCCAGCGCAGCCCGTCCCAGCCCAGCGCAGCCCGTCCCAGCCCAGCGCAGCCCGTCCCAGCCCACCGCAACCCGTCCCAGCCCGTCCCAGCCCACCACAGCCCGTCCCGGCTCACCACAGCCCGTACCAGCCCACCACATCAAGTACCAGTCCGTCCTAGCCCACCACGGCTTGTCCCAGCCCACCACGGCCCGTCTCTGCTCACCACAGCACGTACCAGCCTGTCTCAGCCCACCGCAGCCCGTCCCAGCCCACCGCACCCCGTACCAGCCCAGCGCAGCCCGTCCCAGCCCAGCGCAGCCCGTCCCAGCCCACCACAGCCCGTCACAGCCCGTCCCAGCCCACCACAGCCCGTCCCGGCTCACCACAGCTCGTCCCGTCCCAACACGGCCGACCACAGCCCATTACGGCCCACCACAGCCTGTCCCAGCCCACCACAGCCCGTCCCAGCCCACCACGGCCCGTCCCAGCCTACCACAGCCCGTCCCAGCCCACCTCAGCCCACCACAGCCCGTCCCAATTCACCACGGCCCGTCCCAGCCCACCACGGCCTGTCCCAGCGAACCGCAGCCCGTCCCAGCCCACCATAGTCAGTCCAAGCCCACCACAGCTCGTGCCTGTCCATCCCAGCCCACCACAGCCCACCACAGCCCGTCCCAGCCCACCACAACCCGTCCAAGCCCACCACAGGTCGTACCTATCCATCCCAGCCCACCACAGCCCACCACAGCCCGTCCCAGCCAACCAGAGCCAGTCCCAGCCCACCACAACACGTCCAAGCCCACCACAGGTCGTACCTGTCCATCCCAGCCCACCACAGCCCGTGTCAGCCCGTCCCAGACCGTCCCAGCTCACCACAACCCACCACAGCCCGTCCCCGCCCAGCAGAGCCCGTCCCCGCGCAGAAGAGCCCGTCACCGCCCAGCACAGCTCGTCCCAGCCTGTCCCAGGCCTTCCCAGCCCACCACAGCCCGTCCCGGCCCACCACAGCCCTGTCCGGCCCACCACGGCGCACCACAACCCACCACAACTTGTCCCAGCACACCACAGCCTGTCCTAGCCCACCACAGCCCGTCCCAGCCCACCACAGCCCGTCCCAGCCCGTCCCAGCCCGTGCCAACCCGTCCCAGCCCGTCCCAGCCCACCACAGCCCGTGCCTACCCACCACAGCCCGTCCCAGCCCACCACAGCCCACCACAGCCCGTCCCAGCCCACCACAGCCCACCACAGCCCGTCTCCGCCCACCACAAACTGTCCTCGCCCACCACAGCCTGTCCCCGCCCAGCAAAATCTCTCCCCGCCCACCAAAGCCAATCCCAGCCCACCACAGCTCACCACAAACCACCACAGCCCACTACAGCCCGTCCCAGACCATCCCAGCCCATCCCAGCCCACGACAGCCCGTCACAGCCCTTCACAGCCCACCTCAGCCCACCACAGCCCGTCCCAGCCCACCACAGCCCGTCCCAGCCCACCACAGCCCGTCCCAGCCCGTCCCAGCCCACCACAGCCTGTCCCGTCCCAGCACAGCCCACCACAGCCCGTCCCAGCCCGCCACAGCCCGTCCCAGCCCACCACAGCCCACCATAGCCCAATACAGCCCACCACAGCCCGTCCCAGCCCGTCCCAGCCCATCTCAGCTCACCACAACCCACCACAACCCGTCCAAGCCCACCACAGCCCATTACAGCTCTTTCCATCCTGTTCCAGCCCAGCAGAGCCCGTTCCAGCCCAGCAGAGCCCACCAAAGCCCATCCCCGCCCAACACAGCCCGTCCCCGCTCACCACAGCCCGTCCCAGGCCACCACAGCCCTTCCCTGCTCACCACAGCCTGTCCCCGCCCACCACAACTTGACCCGGCCCACTACAGCCCGGCCCGGCCCACCACGGCCCGTCACGGCCAACCAAGGCCAGTCCTGGCCCACCACGGCCCGTCCTGGCCCACCACGGCCCGTCCCAGCCCACCACAGCTTGTCCCAGCCCACCACGTCCGACCACAGCCCACCACGGCCCACCACAACCCACCACGGCTTACCACAGCCCACCACAGTTCACCACGGCACACCACGGCACGTCATAGCCCACCACAGCCTGTCCCAGCCCACCACGGCCCACCACAGCCCACCACGGCCCACCGCATCCCGTCCCAGCCCACCACAGCCCGTCCCAGCCCACCACAGCCCATCCCAGGCCACCACAGCCGGTCCCAGCCCGTCACAGCTCGTCCCAGCCCATCACAGCCCGTCCCAGCCCACCACGGCCCGTCCCTGATTACCATAGCCCGTCCCGGCCCACCACGGCCCGTCCCGGCCCACCACGGCCCGTCCCAGCACACCACGGCCCACCACGACAGATCACAACCCACCACAGCCTGTCCAAGCCCACCACAGCCCTCCACAGCTCTCCACAGCATGTCCCAACCCACCACAGACTGTCTCAGCTCATCACAACCCAACACAGCGCACCAGAGCCCATCCCAACCCACCACAGCCCGGCCCAGCCCACCAAATCGTGTCCCAGCACACCACAGCCCGTCTCAACTCACCACAGCCTGTCCCAGCCCACCACAACCCACCACAGCCAAACACGGCCCACCACAGCCCGTCCCAGCCCACCACAGCTTGTCCCAGCCCACCACAGCCCGTCCCAGCCCACCACAGGACACTACAGCACACCACAGCCTACCGCAGACCACCACAGCCCGTCCCAGCCCACCACAGCCCGTCCCAGCCCTTCACAGCCCACCTCAGCCCACCACAGCCCGTCCCAGCCCACCACAGCCCGTCCCAGCCCACCACAGACCGTCCCAGCCCACCACAGACCGTCCCAGCCCCCCACAGACCGTTCCAGACCACCACAGCCCGTCCCCGCCCACCACAGCCCATCCCATCCCACCACAGCCCGTACCAGCCCACCACAGCCCGTCCCAGCCCACCACAACCCATCCCAGCTCGTTCCAGCCCACCACAGCCCGTCTCAAGCTCAGCAGAACCCACCACAGCCCACCACAGCCCGTCCCAGCCCGTCCCAGACCACCACAGCCCACCACAGCCCGTCCCAGCCCACCACAGCCCGTCCCAGCCCGTCACAGCTCATCCCAGCCCATCACAGCTGGTCCCAGCCCACCACAGCCCGTCCCAGCCCACCACGGCCCGTCCCTGATTACCACGGACCGTCCCGTCCCACCACTGCCCGTCCCGGCCCACCACGGCCTGTCCCGGCCCACCACGGCCCATCCCAGCCCACCACGGCCCATCCCAGCCCGTCCCAGCCTGTCCCAACCCACCACAGCCCGTCCCAGCCCACCACAGCCCGTCCCAGCCCACCACAGGCCACTACAGCACACCACAGGCTACCGTAGACCACCACAGCCCGTCCCAGCCCACCACAGCCTGTCCCGTCCCAGCACAGCCCACCACAGCCCGTCCCAGCCCGCCACAGCCCGTCCCAGCCCACCACAGCCCACCATAGCCCAATACAGCCCACCACAGCCCGTCCCAGCCCGTCCCAGCCCATCTCAGCTCACCACAACCCACCACAACCCGTCCAAGCCCACCACAGCCCATTACAGCTCTTTCCATCCTGTTCCAGCCCAGCAGAGCCCGTTCCAGCCCACCAGAGCCCACCAAAGCCCATCCCCGCCCAACACAGCCCGTCCCCGCTCACCACAGCCCGTCCCAGGCCACCACAGCCCTTCCCTGCTCACCACAGCCTGTCCCCGCCCACCACAACTTGACCCGGCCCACTACAGCCCGGCCCGGCCCACCACAGCCCGTCACGGCCAACCAAGGCCAGTCCTGGCCCACCACGGCCCGTCCTGGCCCACCACGGCCCGTCCCAGCCCACCACAGCTTGTCCCAGCCCACCACGTCCGACCACAGCCCACCACGGCCCACCACAACCCACCACGGCTTACCACAGCCCACCACAGTTCACCACGGCACACCACGGCACGTCATAGCCCACCACAGCCTGTCCCAGCCCACCACGGCCCACCACAGCCCACCACGGCCCACCGCATCCCGTCCCAGCCCACCACAGCCCGTCCCAGCCCACCACAGCCCATCCCAGGCCACCACAGCCGGTCCCAGCCCGTCACAGCTCGTCCCAGCCCATCACAGCCCGTCCCAGCCCACCACGGCCCGTCCCTGATTACCATAGCCCGTCCCGGCCCACCACGGCCCGTCCCGGCCCACCACGGCCCGTCCCAGCACACCACGGCCCACCACGACAGATCACAACCCACCACAGCCTGTCCAAGCCCACCACAGCCCTCCACAGCTCTCCACAGCACGTCCCAACCCACCACAGACTGTCTCAGCTCATCACAACCCAACACAGCGCACCAGAGCCCATCCCAACCCACCACAGCCCGGCCCAGCCCACCAAATCGTGTCCCAGCACACCACAGCCCGTCTCAACTCACCACAGCCTGTCCCAGCCCACCACAACCCACCACAGCCAAACACGGCCCACCACAGCCCGTCCCAGCCCACCACAGCTTGTCCCAGCCCACCACAGCCCGTCCCAGCCCACCACAGGACACTACAGCACACCACAGCCTACCGCAGACCACCACAGCCCGTCCCAGCCCACCACAGCCCGTCCCAGCCCTTCACAGCCCACCTCAGCCCACCACAGCCCGTCCCAGCCCACCACAGCCCGTCCCAGCCCACCACAGCCCGTCCCAGCCCGTCCCAGCCCACCACAGCCTGTCCCGTCCCAGCACAGCCCACCACAGCCCGTCCCAGCCCGCCACAGCCCGTCCCAGCCCACCACAGCCCACCATAGCCCAATACAGCCCACCACAGCCCGTCCCAGCCCGTCCCAGCCCATCTCAGCTCACCACAACCCACCACAACCCGTCCAAGCCCACCACAGCCCATTACAGCTCTTTCCATCCTGTTCCAGCCCAGCAGAGCCCGTTCCAGCCCAGCAGAGCCCACCAAAGCCCATCCCCGCCCAACACAGCCCGTCCCCGCTCACCACAGCCCGTCCCAGGCCACCACAGCCCTTCCCTGCTCACCACAGCCTGTCCCCGCCCACCACAACTTGACCCGGCCCACTACAGCCCGGCCCGGCCCACCACGGCCCGTCACGGCCAACCAAGGCCAGTCCTGGCCCACCATGGCCCGTCCTGGCCCACCACGGCCCGTCCCAGCCCACCACAGCTTGTCCCAGCCCACCACGTCCGACCACAGCCCACCACGGCCCACCACAACCCACCACGGCTTACCACAGCCCACCACAGTTCACCACGGCACACCACGGCACGTCATAGCCCACCACAGCCTGTCCCAGCCCACCACGGCCCACCACAGCCCACCACGGCCCACCGCATCCCGTCCCAGCCCACCACAGCCCGTCCCAGCCCACCACAGCCCATCCCAGGCCACCACAGCCGGTCCCAGCCCGTCACAGCTCGTCCCAGCCCATCACAGCCCGTCCCAGCCCACCACGGCCCGTCCCTGATTACCATAGCCCGTCCCGGCCCACCACGGCCCGTCCCGGCCCACCACGGCCCGTCCCAGCACACCACGGCCCACCACGACAGATCACAACCCACCACAGCCTGTCCAAGCCCACCACAGCCCTCCACAGCTCTCCACAGCACGTCCCAACCCACCACAGACTGTCTCAGCTCATCACAACCCAACACAGCGCACCAGAGCCCATCCCAACCCACCACAGCCCGGCCCAGCCCACCAAATCGTGTCCCAGCACACCACAGCCCGTCTCAACTCACCACAGCCTGTCCCAGCCCACCACAACCCACCACAGCCAAACACGGCCCACCACAGCCCGTCCCAGCCCACCACAGCTTGTCCCAGCCCACCACAGCCCGTCCCAGCCCACCACAGGACACTACAGCACACCACAGCCTACCGCAGACCACCACAGCCCGTCCCAGCCCACCACAGCCCGTCCCAGCCCTTCACAGCCCACCTCAGCCCACCACAGCCCGTCCCAGCCCACCACAGCCCGTCCCAGCCCACCACAGCCCGTCCCAGCCCGTCCCAGCCCACCACAGCCTGTCCCGTCCCAGCACAGCCCACCACAGCCCGTCCCAGCCCGCCACAGCCCGTCCCAGCCCACCACAGCCCACCATAGCCCAATACAGCCCACCACAGCCCGTCCCAGCCCGTCCCAGCCCATCTCAGCTCACCACAACCCACCACAACCCGTCCAAGCCCACCACAGCCCATTACAGCTCTTTCCATCCTGTTCCAGCCCAGCAGAGCCCGTTCCAGCCCAGCAGAGCCCACCAAAGCCCATCCCCGCCCAACACAGCCCGTCCCCGCTCACCACAGCCCGTCCCAGGCCACCACAGCCCTTCCCTGCTCACCACAGCCTGTCCCCGCCCACCACAACTTGACCCGGCCCACTACAGCCCGGCCCGGCCCACCACGGCCCGTCACGGCCAACCAAGGCCAGTCCTGGCCCACCATGGCCCGTCCTGGCCCACCACGGCCCGTCCCAGCCCACCACAGCTTGTCCCAGCCCACCACGTCCGACCACAGCCCACCACGGCCCACCACAACCCACCACGGCTTACCACAGCCCACCACAGTTCACCACGGCACACCACGGCACGTCATAGCCCACCACAGCCTGTCCCAGCCCACCACGGCCCACCACAGCCCACCACGGCCCACCGCATCCCGTCCCAGCCCACCACAGCCCGTCCCAGCCCACCACAGCCCATCCCAGGCCACCACAGCCGGTCCCAGCCCGTCACAGCTCGTCCCAGCCCATCACAGCCCGTCCCAGCCCACCACGGCCCGTCCCTGATTACCATAGCCCGTCCCGGCCCACCACGGCCCGTCCCGGCCCACCACGGCCCGTCCCAGCACACCACGGCCCACCACGACAGATCACAACCCACCACAGCCTGTCCAAGCCCACCACAGCCCTCCACAGCTCTCCACAGCACGTCCCAACCCACCACAGACTGTCTCAGCTCATCACAACCCAACACAGCGCACCAGAGCCCATCCCAACCCACCACAGCCCGGCCCAGCCCACCAAATCGTGTCCCAGCACACCACAGCCCGTCTCAACTCACCACAGCCTGTCCCAGCCCACCACAACCCACCACAGCCAAACACGGCCCACCACAGCCCGTCCCAGCCCACCACAGCTTGTCCCAGCCCACCACAGCCCGTCCCAGCCCACCACAGGACACTACAGCACACCACAGCCTACCGCAGACCACCACAGCCCGTCCCAGCCCACCACAGCCCGTCCCAGCCCTTCACAGCCCACCTCAGCCCACCACAGCCCGTCCCAGCCCACCACAGCCCGTCCCAGCCCACCACAGACCGTCCCAGCCCACCACAGACCGTCCCAGCCCCCCACAGACCGTTCCAGACCACCACAGCCCGTCCCCGCCCACCACAGCCCATCCCATCCCACCACAGCCCGTACCAGCCCACCACAGCCCGTCCCAGCCCACCACAACCCATCCCAGCTCGTTCCAGCCCACCACAGCCCGTCTCAAGCTCAGCAGAACCCACCACAGCCCACCACAGCCCGTCCCAGCCCGTCCCAGACCACCACAGCCCACCACAGCCCGTCCCAGCCCACCACAGCCCGTCACAGCCCGTCACAGCTCATCCCAGCCCATCACAGCTGGTCCCAGCCCACCACAGCCCGTCCCAGCCCACCACGGCCCGTCCCTGATTACCACGGACCGTCCCGTCCCACCACTGCCCGTCCCGGCCCACCACGGCCTGTCCCGGCCCACCACGGCCCATCCCAGCCCACCACGGCCCATCCCAGCCCGTCCCAGCCTGTCCCAACCCACCACAGCCCGTCCCAGCCCACCACAGCCCACCACAGGCCACCGCAGGCCATCCCAGCCCAAAACAGCCGGTCATGGCCAACCACAGCTCGTCGAGCCCACCACGGCCCGTCCCAGCCCACTACGGCCCATCACAGCCCACCGCAGTTCACCACAGCCCGTCCTAGCCCAGCACGGCCCGTCCCAGCCAACCACGGACCACCACGGCCCATCTCAGCCCACCACAGCCTGTCCAAGCCCAGCACAGCCCTCCACAACCCTCCACAGCCCGTCCCAACCCTCCACAGCTCATCCCAGCCTGCCACAGCCCGTCGCAGCCCGACACAGCTTATCCGAGCCCACCGCAGCCCGTCCTAGCCCACCGAAACCCGTCCCAGCCCACCGCAACCCGTCCCAGCGCACCACAGCCCACCACCGGTCACCACAGCCCACCACAGGTCACCACAGCCTGTTTCAGCCCACCACGGCAAACCACGGCCCGTCCCAGCCCACCACGGCCCGCCATGGCCCACCACAGCTCGTCCCAGACAAACACGGCGCACCACAGCCCACCACGGCCCGTCCCGGCCCACCACAGCCCGTCCCAGCACACCACAGCCCACCACAGGCCATCACAGCCCACCACAGCCCGTCCCAGCTTACCACAGCCCACCACAGACCGTCACAGCCCACCACAGCCCGTCCCAGCCCACCACAGCCCGTGTCAGCCCACCACAGCCTGTCCCAGCCTGTCCCAGCTCGTCCAAGCCTGTCCCAGCCCACCACGGCCCACGAAAGCCCACCACAGCCCACCACAGCCCGTCCGAGCCCACCACAAGCCGTCCTAGCCCATCACAGACCTCCAGAGCCCGTCTCAGCTCACCACAGCCTATCCCAGCCCACCACGGCCCACCACAGCACACCACGGCCCACCGCAGCCTATCCCAACCCGTCCCAGCCCACCACGGCCCGTCCCAGCCCACCACGGCCCGTCCCAGCCCAGCACGGCCCGTCCCAGCCAGTCCCAGCCCACGACAGCCCGTCCCAGCCCACCACAGCCCGTCCCAGCCCACCACAGCCCACTACGGCCCACCACAGCCCGTCCCAGCCCACCACAGCCCGTCCCAGCCCACCAGAGCCCGTCATAGCCCGTCCCAGCCCACCATATAAAGTACAAGCCCATAGAAGCCCACCACAGCCCGTCCCAGACCACCACGGCCCGTCCCAGACCACCACAGCCCACCACAGCCGGTTACAGCTTATCACAGCCCATCCCAGCCCACCACAACCCGTCCCAGCCCACCACAGCCCGTCCCAGCCCACCACAACCCGTCCCAGACCACCACAACCCACCATAGCCCGTCCCAGCCCACCACAACCCGTCCCAGCCCGTCCCAGCCTACCACAGCCCGTCCCAGCCCACCGCAGCCAGTCACAGCCCGTCCCAGCCCACCACAGCCCACCACAGCCTGTCCCAGCCCATCCCAGCCCACGACAGCCCGTCACAGCCCACCACAGCCAGTCCCAGCTTGTCCCAGACCACCACAGCCCGTCCCAGCCCACCACAGCCCGTACCAGCCCACCACATCAAGTACCAGTCCGTCCCAGCGCACCACGGCCCGTCCCAGACCACCACGGCCCGTCCCAGCGCACCACAGCCCGTCCCCGCCCACCACAGCCCGTCCCAGCCCAGCGCAGCCCGTCCCAGCCCAGCGCAGCCCGTCCCAGCCCAGCGCAGCCCGTGCCAGCCCACCACAGCCCGTCCCAGCACACCACAGCTCGTCCCAGCACACCACAGCCCGTCCCAGCCCACCACAGCCCACCACAGCCCGTCCCAGCCCGTCTCCGCCCACCACAAACTGTCCTCGCCCACGACAGCCTGTCCCCGCCCAGCAAAATCTCTCCCCGCCCACCACAGCCCATCCCAGCCCACCACAGCTCACCACAAACCACCACAGCCCACCACAGCCCGTCCCAGACCATCCCAGCCCATCCCAGCCCACGACAGCCTGTCACAGCCCGTCCCAGCCCACCGCAGCCCGTCCCAGCCCACAACAGCCAGTCCCAGCCCGTCCCAGCCCACCACAGCCCGTCCCAGCCCACCACAGCCCGTCCCAGCCCACCACATCAAGTACCAGTCCGTCCTAGCCCACCACGGCTTGTCCCAGCCCACCACGGCCCGTCTCTGCTCACCACAGCACGTACCAGCCTGTCTCAGCCTACCACAGCCCGTCCCAGCATGTCCCAGCCCACCGCAGCCCGTCCCAGCCCACCGCAGCCCGTCCCAGCCCAGCGCAGCCCGTCCCAGCCCAGCGCAGCCCGTCCCAGCCCAGCGCAGCCCGTCCCAGCCCACCGCAACCCGTCCCAGCCCGTCCCAGCCCACCACAGCCCGTCCCGGCTCACCACAGCCCGTACCAGCCCACCACATCAAGTACCAGTCCGTCCTAGCCCACCACGGCTTGTCCCAGCCCACCACGGCCCGTCTCTGCTCACCACAGCACGTACCAGCCTGTCTCAGCCCACCGCAGCCCGTCCCAGCCCACCGCACCCCGTACCAGCCCAGCGCAGCCCGTCCCAGCCCAGCGCAGCCCGTCCCAGCCCACCACAGCCCGTCACAGCCCGTCCCAGCCCACCACAGCCCGTCCCGGCTCACCACAGCTCGTCCCGTCCCAACACGGCCGACCACAGCCCATTACGGCCCACCACAGCCTGTCCCAGCCCACCACAGCCCGTCCCAGCCCACCACGGCCCGTCCCAGCCTACCACAGCCCGTCCCAGCCCACCTCAGCCCACCACAGCCCGTCCCAATTCACCACGGCCCGTCCCAGCCCACCACGGCCTGTCCCAGCGAACCGCAGCCCGTCCCAGCCCACCATAGTCAGTCCAAGCCCACCACAGCTCGTGCCTGTCCATCCCAGCCCACCACAGCCCACCACAGCCCGTCCCAGCCCACCACAACCCGTCCAAGCCCACCACAGGTCGTACCTATCCATCCCAGCCCACCACAGCCCACCACAGCCCGTCCCAGCCAACCAGAGCCAGTCCCAGCCCACCACAACACGTCCAAGCCCACCACAGGTCGTACCTGTCCATCCCAGCCCACCACAGCCCGTGTCAGCCCGTCCCAGACCGTCCCAGCTCACCACAACCCACCACAGCCCGTCCCCGCCCAGCAGAGCCCGTCCCCGCGCAGAAGAGCCCGTCACCGCCCAGCACAGCTCGTCCCAGCCTGTCCCAGGCCTTCCCAGCCCACCACAGCCCGTCCCGGCCCACCACAGCCCTGTCCGGCCCACCACGGCGCACCACAACCCACCACAACTTGTCCCAGCACACCACAGCCTGTCCTAGCCCACCACAGCCCGTCCCAGCCCACCACAGCCCGTCCCAGCCCGTCCCAGCCCGTGCCAACCCGTCCCAGCCCGTCCCAGCCCACCACAGCCCGTGCCTACCCACCACAGCCCGTCCCAGCCCACCACAGCCCACCACAGCCCGTCCCAGCCCACCACAGCCCACCACAGCCCGTCTCCGCCCACCACAAACTGTCCTCGCCCACCACAGCCTGTCCCCGCCCAGCAAAATCTCTCCCCGCCCACCAAAGCCAATCCCAGCCCACCACAGCTCACCACAAACCACCACAGCCCACTACAGCCCGTCCCAGACCATCCCAGCCCATCCCAGCCCACGACAGCCCGTCACAGCCCTTCACAGCCCACCTCAGCCCACCACAGCCCGTCCCAGCCCACCACAGCCCGTCCCAGCCCACCACAGCCCGTCCCAGCCCGTCCCAGCCCACCACAGCCTGTCCCGTCCCAGCACAGCCCACCACAGCCCGTCCCAGCCCGCCACAGCCCGTCCCAGCCCACCACAGCCCACCATAGCCCAATACAGCCCACCACAGCCCGTCCCAGCCCGTCCCAGCCCATCTCAGCTCACCACAACCCACCACAACCCGTCCAAGCCCACCACAGCCCATTACAGCTCTTTCCATCCTGTTCCAGCCCAGCAGAGCCCGTTCCAGCCCACCAGAGCCCACCAAAGCCCATCCCCGCCCAACACAGCCCGTCCCCGCTCACCACAGCCCGTCCCAGGCCACCACAGCCCTTCCCTGCTCACCACAGCCTGTCCCCGCCCACCACAACTTGACCCGGCCCACTACAGCCCGGCCCGGCCCACCACGGCCCGTCACGGCCAACCAAGGCCAGTCCTGGCCCACCACGGCCCGTCCTGGCCCACCACGGCCCGTCCCAGCCCACCACAGCTTGTCCCAGCCCACCACGTCCGACCACAGCCCACCACGGCCCACCACAACCCACCACGGCTTACCACAGCCCACCACAGTTCACCACGGCACACCACGGCACGTCATAGCCCACCACAGCCTGTCCCAGCCCACCACGGCCCACCACAGCCCACCACGGCCCACCGCATCCCGTCCCAGCCCACCACAGCCCGTCCCAGCCCACCACAGCCCATCCCAGGCCACCACAGCCGGTCCCAGCCCGTCACAGCTCGTCCCAGCCCATCACAGCCCGTCCCAGCCCACCACGGCCCGTCCCTGATTACCATAGCCCGTCCCGGCCCACCACGGCCCGTCCCGGCCCACCACGGCCCGTCCCAGCACACCACGGCCCACGACGACAGATCACAACCCACCACAGCCTGTCCAAGCCCACCACAGCCCTCCACAGCTCTCCACAGCATGTCCCAACCCACCACAGACTGTCTCAGCTCATCACAACCCAACACAGCGCACCAGAGCCCATCCCAACCCACCACAGCCCGGCCCAGCCCACCAAATCGTGTCCCAGCACACCACAGCCCGTCTCAACTCACCACAGCCTGTCCCAGCCCACCACAACCCACCACAGCCAAACACGGCCCACCACAGCCCGTCCCAGCCCACCACAGCTTGTCCCAGCCCACCACAGCCCGTCCCAGCCCACCACAGGACACTACAGCACACCACAGCCTACCGCAGACCACCACAGCCCGTCCCAGCCCACCACAGCCCGTCCCAGCCCTTCACAGCCCACCTCAGCCCACCACAGCCCGTCCCAGCCCACCACAGCCCGTCCCAGCCCACCACAGACCGTCCCAGCCCACCACAGACCGTCCCAGCCCCCCACAGACCGTTCCAGACCACCACAGCCCGTCCCCGCCCACCACAGCCCATCCCATCCCACCACAGCCCGTACCAGCCCACCACAGCCCGTCCCAGCCCACCACAACCCATCCCAGCTCGTTCCAGCCCACCACAGCCCGTCTCAAGCTCAGCAGAACCCACCACAGCCCACCACAGCCCGTCCCAGCCCGTCCCAGACCACCACAGCCCACCACAGCCCGTCCCAGCCCACCACAGCCCGTCCCAGCCCGTCACAGCTCATCCCAGCCCATCACAGCTGGTCCCAGCCCACCACAGCCCGTCCCAGCCCACCACGGCCCGTCCCTGATTACCACGGACCGTCCCGTCCCACCACTGCCCGTCCCGGCCCACCACGGCCTGTCCCGGCCCACCACGGCCCATCCCAGCCCACCACGGCCCATCCCAGCCCGTCCCAGCCTGTCCCAACCCACCACAGCCCGTCCCAGCCCACCACAGGCCACTACAGCACACCACAGGCTACCGTAGACCACCACAGCCCGTCCCAGCCCACCACAGCCTGTCCCGTCCCAGCACAGCCCACCACAGCCCGTCCCAGCCCGCCACAGCCCGTCCCAGCCCACCACAGCCCACCATAGCCCAATACAGCCCACCACAGCCCGTCCCAGCCCGTCCCAGCCCATCTCAGCTCACCACAACCCACCACAACCCGTCCAAGCCCACCACAGCCCATTACAGCTCTTTCCATCCTGTTCCAGCCCAGCAGAGCCCGTTCCAGCCCACCAGAGCCCACCAAAGCCCATCCCCGCCCAACACAGCCCGTCCCCGCTCACCACAGCCCGTCCCAGGCCACCACAGCCCTTCCCTGCTCACCACAGCCTGTCCCCGCCCACCACAACTTGACCCGGCCCACTACAGCCCGGCCCGGCCCACCACGGCCCGTCACGGCCAACCAAGGCCAGTCCTGGCCCACCACGGCCCGTCCTGGCCCACCACGGCCCGTCCCAGCCCACCACAGCTTGTCCCAGCCCACCACGTCCGACCACAGCCCACCACGGCCCACCACAACCCACCACGGCTTACCACAGCCCACCACAGTTCACCACGGCACACCACGGCACGTCATAGCCCACCACAGCCTGTCCCAGCCCACCACGGCCCACCACAGCCCACCACGGCCCACCGCATCCCGTCCCAGCCCACCACAGCCCGTCCCAGCCCACCACAGCCCATCCCAGGCCACCACAGCCCATCCCAGGCCACCACAGCCGGTCCCAGCCCGTCACAGCTCGTCCCAGCCCATCACAGCCCGTCCCAGCCCACCACGGCCCGTCCCTGATTACCATAGCCCGTCCCGGCCCACCACGGCCCGTCCCGGCCCACCACGGCCCGTCCCAGCACACCACGGCCCACCACGACAGATCACAACCCACCACAGCCTGTCCAAGCCCACCACAGCCCTCCACAGCTCTCCACAGCACGTCCCAACCCACCACAGACTGTCTCAGCTCATCACAACCCAACACAGCGCACCAGAACCCATCCCAACCCACCACAGCCCGGCCCAGCCCACCAAATCGTGTCCCAGCCCACCACAGCCCGTCTCAACTCACCACAGCCTGTCCCAGCCCACCACAACCCACCACAGCCAAACACGGCCCACCACAGCCCGTCCCAGCCCACCACAGCTTGTCCCAGCCCACCACAGCCCGTCCCAGCCCACCACAGGACACTACAGCACACCACAGCCTACCGCAGACCACCACAGCCCGTCCCAGCCCACCACAGCCCGTCCCAGCCCTTCACAGCCCACCTCAGCCCACCACAGCCCGTCCCAGCCCACCACAGCCCGTCCCAGCCCACCACAGCCCGTCCCAGCCCGTCCCAGCCCACCACAGCCTGTCCCGTCCCAGCACAGCCCACCACAGCCCGTCCCAGCCCGCCACAGCCCGTCCCAGCCCACCACAGCCCACCATAGCCCAATACAGCCCACCACAGCCCGTCCCAGCCCGTCCCAGCCCATCTCAGCTCACCACAACCCACCACAACCCGTCCAAGCCCACCACAGCCCATTACAGCTCTTTCCATCCTGTTCCAGCCCAGCAGAGCCCGTTCCAGCCCACCAGAGCCCACCAAAGCCCATCCCCGCCCAACACAGCCCGTCCCCGCTCACCACAGCCCGTCCCAGGCCACCACAGCCCTTCCCTGCTCACCACAGCCTGTCCCCGCCCACCACAACTTGACCCGGCCCACTACAGCCCGGCCCGGCCCACCACGGCCCGTCACGGCCAACCAAGGCCAGTCCTGGCCCACCACGGCCCGTCCTGGCCCACCACGGCCCGTCCCAGCCCACCACAGCTTGTCCCAGCCCACCACGTCCGACCACAGCCCACCACGGCCCACCACAACCCACCACGGCTTACCACAGCCCACCACAGTTCACCACGGCACACCACGGCACGTCATAGCCCACCACAGCCTGTCCCAGCCCACCACGGCCCACCACAGCCCACCACGGCCCACCGCATCCCGTCCCAGCCCACCACAGCCCGTCCCAGCCCACCACAGCCCATCCCAGGCCACCACAGCCGGTCCCAGCCCGTCACAGCTCGTCCCAGCCCATCACAGCCCGTCCCAGCCCACCACGGCCCGTCCCTGATTACCATAGCCCGTCCCGGCCCACCACGGCCCGTCCCGGCCCACCACGGCCCGTCCCAGCACACCACGGCCCACCACGACAGATCACAACCCACCACAGCCTGTCCAAGCCCACCACAGCCCTCCACAGCTCTCCACAGCACGTCCCAACCCACCACAGACTGTCTCAGCTCATCACAACCCAACACAGCGCACCAGAGCCCATCCCAACCCACCACAGCCCGGCCCAGCCCACCAAATCGTGTCCCAGCACACCACAGCCCGTCTCAACTCACCACAGCCTGTCCCAGCCCACCACAACCCACCACAGCCAAACACGGCCCACCACAGCCCGTCCCAGCCCACCACAGCTTGTCCCAGCCCACCACAGCCCGTCCCAGCCCACCACAGGACACTACAGCACACCACAGCCTACCGCAGACCACCACAGCCCGTCCCAGCCCACCACAGCCCGTCCCAGCCCTTCACAGCCCACCTCAGCCCACCACAGCCCGTCCCAGCCCACCACAGCCCGTCCCAGCCCACCACAGACCGTCCCAGCCCACCACAGACCGTCCCAGCCCACCACAGACCGTTCCAGACCACCACAGCCCGTCCCCGCCCACCACAGCCCATCCCATCCCACCACAGCCCGTACCAGCCCACCACAGCCCGTCCCAGCCCACCACAACCCATCCCAGCTCGTTCCAGCCCACCACAGCCCGTCTCAAGCTCAGCAGAACCCACCACAGCCCACCACAGCCCGTCCCAGCCCGTCCCAGACCACCACAGCCCACCACAGCCCGTCCCAGCCCACCACAGCCCGTCCCAGCCCGTCACAGCTCATCCCAGCCCATCACAGCTGGTCCCAGCCCACCACAGCCCGTCCCAGCCCACCACGGCCCGTCCCTGATTACCACGGACCGTCCCGTCCCACCACTGCCCGTCCCGGCCCACCACGGCCTGTCCCGGCCCACCACGGCCCATCCCAGCCCACCACGGCCCATCCCAGCCCGTCCCAGCCTGTCCCAACCCACCACAGCCCGTCCCAGCCCACCACAGCCCACCACAGGCCACCGCAGGCCATCCCAGCCCAAAACAGCCGGTCATGGCCAACCACAGCTCGTCGAGCCCACCACGGCCCGTCCCAGCCCACTACGGCCCATCACAGCCCACCGCAGTTCACCACAGCCCGTCCAAGCCCAGCACGGCCCGTCCACGCCAACCACGGACCACCACGGCCCATCTCAGCCCACCACAGCCTGTCCAAGCCCAGCACAGCCCTCCACAACCCTCCACAGCCCGTCCCAACCCTCCACAGCTCATCCCAGCCTACCACAGCCCGTCGCAGCCCGACACAGCTTATCCGAGCCCACCGCAGCCCGTCCTAGCCCACCGAAACCCGTCCCAGCCCACCCCAACCCGTCCCAGCGCACCACAGCCCACCACCGGTCACCACAGCCCACCACAGGTCACCACAGCCTGTTTCAGCCCACCACGGCAAACCACGGCCCGTCCCAGCCCACCACGGCCCGCCATGGCCCACCACAGCTCGTCCCAGACAAACACGGCGCACCACAGCCCACCACGGCCCGTCCCGGCCCACCACAGCCCGTCCCAGCACACCACAGCCCACCACAGGCCATCACAGCCCACCACAGCCCGTCCCAGCTTACCACAGCCCACCACAGACCGTCACAGCCCACCACAGCCCGTCCCAGCCCACCACAGCCCGTGTCAGCCCACCACAGCCTGTCCCAGCCTGTCCCAGCTCGTCCAAGCCTGTCCCAGCCCACCACGGCCCACGAAAGCCCACCACAGCCCACCACAGCCCGTCCCAGCCCACCACAAGCCGTCCTAGCCCATCACAGACCTCCAGAGCCCGTCTCAGCTCACCACAGCCTATCCCAGCCCACCACGGCCCACCACAGCACACCACGGCCCACCGCAGCCTATCCCAACCCGTCCCAGCCCACCACGGCCCGTCCCAGCCCACCACGGCCCGTCCCAGCCCAGCACGGCCCGTCCCAGCCAGTCCCAGCCCACGACAGCCCGTCCCAGCCCACCACAGCCCGTCCCAGCCCACCACAGCCCACTACGGCCCACCACAGCCCGTCCCAGCCCACCACAGCCCGTCCCAGCCCACCAGAGCCCGTCACAGCCCGTCCCAGCCCACCATATAAAGTACAAGCCCATAGAAGCCCACCACAGCCCGTCCCAGCCCACCACGGCCCGTCCCAGACCACCACAGCCCACCACAGCCGGTTACAGCTTATCACAGCCCATCCCAGCCCACCACAACCCGTCCCAGCCCACCACAGCCCGTCCCAGCCCACCACAACCCGTCCCAGACCACCACAACCCACCATAGCCCGTCCCAGCCCACCACAACCCGTCCCAGCCCGTCCCAGCCTACCACAGCCCGTCCCAGCCCACCGCAGCCAGTCACAGCCCGTCCCAGCCCACCACAGCCCACCACAGCCTGTCCCAGCCCATCCCAGCCCACGACAGCCCGTCACAGCCCACCACAGCCAGTCCCAGCTTGTCCCAGACCACCACAGCCCGTCCCAGCCCACCACAGCCCGTACCAGCCCACCACATCAAGTACCAGTCCGTCCCAGCGCACCACGGCCCGTGCCAGACCACCACGGCCCGTCCCAGCGCACCACAGCCCGTCCCCGCCCACCACAGCCCGTCCCAGCCCAGCGCAGCCCGTCCCAGCCCAGCGCAGCCCGTCCCAGCCCAGCGCAGCCCGTGCCAGCCCACCACAGCCCGTCCCAGCACACCACAGCTCGTCCCAGCACACCACAGCCCGTCCCAGCCCACCACAGCCCACCACAGCCCGTCCCAGCCCGTCTCCGCCCACCACAAACTGTCCTCGCCCACGACAGCCTGTCCCCGCCCAGCAAAATCTCTCCCCGCCCACCACAGCCCATCCCAGCCCACCACAGCTCACCACAAACCACCACAGCCCACCACAGCCCGTCCCAGACCATCCCAGCCCATCCCAGCCCACGACAGCCTGTCACAGCCCGTCCCAGCCCACCGCAGCCCGTCCCAGCCCACAACAGCCAGTCCCAGCCCGTCCCAGCCCACCACAGCCCGTCCCAGCTCACCACAGCCCGTACCAGCCCACCACATCAAGTACCAGTCCGTCCTAGCCCACCACGGCTTGTCCCAGCCCACCACGGCCCGTCTCTGCTCACCACAGCACGTACCAGCCTGTCTCAGCCTACCACAGCCCGTCCCAGCATGTCCCAGCCCACCGCAGCCCGTCCCAGCCCACCGCAGCCCGTCCCAGCCCAGCGCAGCCCGTCCCAGCCCAGCGCAGCCCGTCCCAGCCCAGCGCAGCCCGTCCCAGCCCACCGCAACCCGTCCCAGCCCGTCCCAGCCCACCACAGCCCGTCCCGGCTCACCACAGCCCGTACCAGCCCACCACATCAAGTACCAGTCCGTCCTAGCCCACCACGGCTTGTCCCAGCCCACCACGGCCCGTCTCTGCTCACCACAGCACGTACCAGCCTGTCTCAGCCCACCGCAGCCCGTCCCAGCCCACCGCACCCCGTACCAGCCCAGCGCAGCCCGTCCCAGCCCAGCGCAGCCCGTCCCAGCCCACCACAGCCCGTCACAGCCCGTCCCAGCCCACCACAGCCCGTCCCGGCTCACCACAGCTCGTCCCGTCCCAACACGGCCGACCACAGCCCATTACGGCCCACCACAGCCTGTCCCAGCCCACCACAGCCCGTCCCAGCCCACCACGGCCCGTCCCAGCCTACCACAGCCCGTCCCAGCCCACCTCAGCCCACCACAGCCCGTCCCAATTCACCACGGCCCGTCCCAGCCCACCACGGCCTGTCCCAGCGAACCGCAGCCCGTCCCAGCCCACCATAGTCAGTCCAAGCCCACCACAGCTCGTGCCTGTCCATCCCAGCCCACCACAGCCCACCACAGCCCGTCCCAGCCCACCACAACCCGTCCAAGCCCACCACAGGTCGTACCTATCCATCCCAGCCCACCACAGCCCACCACAGCCCGTCCCAGCCAACCAGAGCCAGTCCCAGCCCACCACAACACGTCCAAGCCCACCACAGGTCGTACCTGTCCATCCCAGCCCACCACAGCCCGTGTCAGCCCGTCCCAGACCGTCCCAGCTCACCACAACCCACCACAGCCCGTCCCCGCCCAGCAGAGCCCGTCCCCGCGCAGAAGAGCCCGTCACCGCCCAGCACAGCTCGTCCCAGCCTGTCCCAGGCCTTCCCAGCCCACCACAGCCCGTCCCGGCCCACCACAGCCCTGTCCGGCCCACCACGGCGCACCACAACCCACCACAACTTGTCCCAGCACACCACAGCCTGTCCTAGCCCACCACAGCCCGTCCCAGCCCACCACAGCCCGTCCCAGCCCGTGCCAACCCGTCCCAGCCCGTCCCAGCCCACCACAGCCCGTGCCTACCCACCACAGCCCGTCCCAGCCCACCACAGCCCGTCCCAGCCCACCACAGCCCACCACAGCCCGTCCCAGCCCACCACAGCCCACCACAGCCCGTCTCCGCCCACCACAAACTGTCCTCGCCCACCACAGCCTGTCCCCGCCCAGCAAAATCTCTCCCCGCCCACCAAAGCCAATCCCAGCCCACCACAGCTCACCACAAACCACCACAGCCCACTACAGCCCGTCCCAGACCATCCCAGCCCATCCCAGCCCACGACAGCCCGTCACAGCCCGTCCCAGCCCACAACAGCCAGTCCCAGCTTGTCCCAGACCACCACAGCCCGTCCCAGCCCACCACAGCCCGTACCAGCCCACCACATCAAGTACCAGTCCGTCCTAGCCCACCACGGCCCGTCCAAGCCCACCACAGCCCGTCTCCGCTCACCACAGCACGTACCAGCCTGTCTCAGCCTACCACAGCCCGTCCCAGCATGTCCCAGCCCACCGCAGCCCGTCCCAACCCATCACAGCTCGCCCCAGCCCGTCACAGCACGTCCCAGACCTTCCCAGCCCACCACAGCATGTCCCAGGCCCCCACAGCCCACGACAGCCCGTCCCAGACCACGACAGCCCGTCCCATCCCACGACAGCCCGTCCCAGCCCACCACAGACCACTACAGCACACCACAGCCTACCGCAGCCCACCACAGCCCGTCCCAGCCCGTCACAGCTCGTCCCAGCCCGTCACAGCTCGTCCCAGCCCGTCCCAGCCCATCACAGCTGGTCCCAGCCCACCACAGCCCGTCCCAGCCCACCACAGCCCACTACGGCCCACCACAGCCCGTCCCAGCCCGTCACAGCTGGTCCCAGTCCACCACAGCCCGTCCCAGCCCACCACGGCCCGTCCCTGATTACCACGGACCGTCCCGTCCCACCACTGCCCGTCCCGGCCCACCAAGGCCTGTCCCGGCCCACCACGGCCCATCCCAGCCCACCACGGCCCATCCCAGCACACCACGGCCCGTCCCAGCCCACCACGGCCCACCACGACAGATCTCAACCCACCACAGCCTGCCACAGCCCACCACAGCCCTCCACAGCCCTCCCCAGCCCGCCCCAACCCACCACAGACTGTCTCAGCTCATCACAACCCAACACAGCGCACTACAGCCCGTCCCAACCCACCACAGCCCGGCCCAGCCCACCACATCGTGTCCCAGCCCACCACAGCCCATCTCAACTCACCACAGCTCGTCCCAGACCACCACAGCGCGTCCA
Organism: Falco biarmicus; assembly: GCF_023638135.1. Taxonomy (NCBI): domain Eukaryota; kingdom Metazoa; phylum Chordata; class Aves; order Falconiformes; family Falconidae; genus Falco; species Falco biarmicus. The sequence goes on along the minus strand of NW_026611681.1, from coordinate 131,193 downwards.
CGCTCACCACAGCACGTCCTAGACCACCACAGCCCGTCCCAGCCCACCACAGTGCGTCCCAGCCCACCACAGCGCGTCCCAGCCCACCACAGCACGTCCCAGCCCACCACAGCGCGTCCCAGCCCACCACAGCCCGTCCCAGCCCACCACAGCCCGTCCCAGCCCACCACAGCCCGTCCCAGCCCACCACAGCCTACAACAGCACGTCCCGGCCCACCAAAGCCCGTCCCAGCCCACTACGGTCCACCACGGCCCGTCCCGGCCCACCATGGTCCGTCCCGGCCCACCATGGTCCGTCCCGGCCCACCGTGGCCCACCTCAGCCCACCACTGCCCGTCCCAGCCCACCACTGCCCGTCCCAGCCCACCACAGCCCGTCCCAGCCCGTCCCAGCTCGTCCCAGCCCACCACAGGCCTTCCCAGCCCCTCCCAGACCCCCAGAGCCGGCCCAGCCCGTTTCAGCCCCTCCCAGACCGTCTCAGCTCACCACACCCCACCACAGCCCATCCCAGCCCACCACGGCCTGTTCCAGCCCACCAGAGCCCGTCCCAGTCCACCAGAGCCCGTCGCAACCTACCACAGCTTGTCCCGGCCCACCATAGCCCGTCCCAGCCCACCACAACCCGTCCCAGCCCACTGCGGCCCATCCCAGCCCACCACAGCCCGTCTTAGCCCGACCCAGCCCCCCACAGCCCATCCCAACCTACCACAGTTCACCACGGCCCATCCCAGCCCACAATGGCCCACCACGGCCCACCACAGCCCGTGCCAGCCCACCACAATTCGTCCCAGTGCACCACAGCGCGTCCCAGCCCACCACAGCCCGTCACAGCCTACCACAGCCCGTCCCGGCACACCACAGCCCGTCCCGGCCCACCAGAGCCCATCTCAGCACACCACAGCCCGTCCCGGCTCACCACAGACCGTTCCGTCCCACCACAGCCTACCACAGCCCGTCCCAGCCCACCACAGCCCGTCCCAGCCCACCACAGGCCACTACAGCACACCACAGGCTACCGTAGACCACCACAGCCCGTCCCAGCCCACCACAGCCTGTCCCGTCCCAGCACAGCCCACCACAGCCCGTCCCAGCCCGCCACAGCCCGTCCCAGCCCACCATAGCCCAATACAGCCCACCACAGCCCGTCCCAGCCCGTCCCAGCCCATCTCAGCTCACCACAACCCACCACAACCCGTCCAAGCCCACCACAGCCCATTACAGCTCTTTCCATCCTGTTCCAGCCCAGCAGAGCCCGTTCCAGCCCACCAGAGCCCACCAAAGCCCATCCCCGCCCAACACAGCCCGTCCCCGCTCACCACAGCCCGTCCCAGGCCACCACAGCCCTTCCCTGCTCACCACAGCCTGTCCCCGCCCACCACAACTTGACCCGGCCCACTACAGCCCGGCCCGGCCCACCACGGCCCGTCACGGCCAACCAAGGCCAGTCCTGGCCCACCACGGCCCGTCCTGGCCCACCACGGCCCGTCCCAGCCCACCACAGCTTGTCCCAGCCCACCACGTCCGACCACAGCCCACCACGGCCCACCACAACCCACCACGGCTTACCACAGCCCACCACAGTTCACCACGGCACACCACGGCACGTCATAGCCCACCACAGCCTGTCCCAGCCCACCACGGCCCACCACAGCCCACCACGGCCCACCGCATCCCGTCCCAGCCCACCACAGCCCGTCCCAGCCCACCACAGCCCATCCCAGGCCACCACAGCCGGTCCCAGCCCGTCACAGCTCGTCCCAGCCCATCACAGCCCGTCCCAGCCCACCACGGCCCGTCCCTGATTACCATAGCCCGTCCCGGCCCACCACGGCCCGTCCCGGCCCACCACGGCCCGTCCCAGCACACCACGGCCCACCACGACAGATCACAACCCACCACAGCCTGTCCAAGCCCACCACAGCCCTCCACAGCTCTCCACAGCACGTCCCAACCCACCACAGACTGTCTCAGCTCATCACAACCCAACACAGCGCACCAGAGCCCATCCCAACCCACCACAGCCCGGCCCAGCCCACCAAATCGTGTCCCAGCACACCACAGCCCGTCTCAACTCACCACAGCCTGTCCCAGCCCACCACAACCCACCACAGCCAAACACGGCCCACCACAGCCCGTCCCAGCCCACCACAGCTTGTCCCAGCCCACCACAGCCCGTCCCAGCCCACCACAGGACACTACAGCACACCACAGCCTACCGCAGACCACCACAGCCCGTCCCAGCCCACCACAGCCCGTCCCAGCCCTTCACAGCCCACCTCAGCCCACCACAGCCCGTCCCAGCCCACCACAGCCCGTCCCAGCCCACCACAGCCCGTCCCAGCCCGTCCCAGCCCACCACAGCCCGTCCCAGCCCACCACAGCCCGTCCCAGCCCACCACAGCCCGTCCCAGCCCACCACAGGCCACTACAGCACACCACAGGCTACCGTAGACCACCACAGCCCGTCCCAGCCCACCACAGCCCGTCCCAGCCCACCACAGCCCGTCCCAGCCCACCACAGCCTACAACAGCACGTCCCGGCCCACCAAAGCCCGTCCCAGCCCACTACGGTCCACCACGGCCCGTCCCGGCCCACCATGGTCCGTCCCGGCCCACCATGGTCCGTCCCGGCCCACCGTGGCCCACCTCAGCCCACCACTGCCCGTCCCAGCCCACCACTGCCCGTCCCAGCCCACCACAGCCCGTCCCAGCCCGTCCCAGCTCGTCCCAGCCCACCACAGGCCTTCCCAGCCCCTCCCAGACCCCCAGAGCCGGCCCAGCCCGTTTCAGCCCCTCCCAGACCGTCTCAGCTCACCACACCCCACCACAGCCCATCCCAGCCCACCACGGCCTGTTCCAGCCCACCAGAGCCCGTCCCAGTCCACCAGAGCCCGTCGCAACCTACCACAGCTTGTCCCGGCCCACCATAGCCCGTCCCAGCCCACCACAACCCGTCCCAGCCCACTGCGGCCCATCCCAGCCCACAACAGCCCGTCTTAGCCCGACCCAGCCCCCCACAGCCCATCCCAACCTACCACAGTTCACCACGGCCCATCCCAGCCCACAACGGCCCACCACGGCCCACCACAGCCCGTGCCAGCCCACCACAATTCGTCCCAGTGCACCACAGCGCGTCCCAGCCCACCACAGCCCGTCACAGCCTACCACAGCCCGTCCCGGCACACCACAGCCCGTCCCGGCCCACCAGAGCCCATCTCAGCACACCACAGCCCGTCCCGGCTCACCACAGACCGTTCCGTCCCACCACAGCCTACCACAGCCCGTCCCAGCCCACCACAGCCCGTCCCAGCCCACCACAGGCCACTACAGCACACCACAGGCTACCGTAGACCACCACAGCCCGTCCCAGCCCACCACAGCCTGTCCCGTCCCAGCACAGCCCACCACAGCCCGTCCCAGCCCGCCACAGCCCGTCCCAGCCCACCATAGCCCAATACAGCCCACCACAGCCCGTCCCAGCCCGTCCCAGCCCATCTCAGCTCACCACAACCCACCACAACCCGTCCAAGCCCACCACAGCCCATTACAGCTCTTTCCATCCTGTTCCAGCCCAGCAGAGCCCGTTCCAGCCCACCAGAGCCCACCAAAGCCCATCCCCGCCCAACACAGCCCGTCCCCGCTCACCACAGCCCGTCCCAGGCCACCACAGCCCTTCCCTGCTCACCACAGCCTGTCCCCGCCCACCACAACTTGACCCGGCCCACTACAGCCCGGCCCGGCCCACCACGGCCCGTCACGGCCAACCAAGGCCAGTCCTGGCCCACCACGGCCCGTCCTGGCCCACCACGGCCCGTCCCAGCCCACCACAGCTTGTCCCAGCCCACCACGTCCGACCACAGCCCACCACGGCCCACCACAACCCACCACGGCTTACCACAGCCCACCACAGTTCACCACGGCACACCACGGCACGTCATAGCCCACCACAGCCTGTCCCAGCCCACCACGGCCCACCACAGCCCACCACGGCCCACCGCATCCCGTCCCAGCCCACCACAGCCCGTCCCAGCCCACCACAGCCCATCCCAGGCCACCACAGCCGGTCCCAGCCCGTCACAGCTCGTCCCAGCCCATCACAGCCCGTCCCAGCCCACCACGGCCCGTCCCTGATTACCATAGCCCGTCCCGGCCCACCACGGCCCGTCCCGGCCCACCACGGCCCGTCCCAGCACACCACGGCCCACCACGACAGATCACAACCCACCACAGCCTGTCCAAGCCCACCACAGCCCTCCACAGCTCTCCACAGCACGTCCCAACCCACCACAGACTGTCTCAGCTCATCACAACCCAACACAGCGCACCAGAGCCCATCCCAACCCACCACAGCCCGGCCCAGCCCACCAAATCGTGTCCCAGCACACCACAGCCCGTCTCAACTCACCACAGCCTGTCCCAGCCCACCACAACCCACCACAGCCAAACACGGCCCACCACAGCCCGTCCCAGCCCACCACAGCTTGTCCCAGCCCACCACAGCCCGTCCCAGCCCACCACAGGACACTACAGCACACCACAGCCTACCGCAGACCACCACAGCCCGTCCCAGCCCACCACAGCCCGTCCCAGCCCTTCACAGCCCACCTCAGCCCACCACAGCCCGTCCCAGCCCACCACAGCCCGTCCCAGCCCACCACAGCCCGTCCCAGCCCGTCCCAGCCCACCACAGCCCGTCCCAGCCCACCACAGCCCGTCCCAGCCCACCACAGCCCGTCCCAGCCCACCACAGGCCACTACAGCACACCACAGGCTACCGTAGACCACCACAGCCCGTCCCAGCCCACCACAGCCTGTCCCGTCCCAGCACAGCCCACCACAGCCCGTCCCAGCCCGCCACAGCCCGTCCCAGCCCACCACAGCCCACCATAGCCCAATACAGCCCACCACAGCCCGTCCCAGCCCATCTCAGCTCACCACAACCCACCACAACCCGTCCAAGCCCACCACAGCCCATTACAGCTCTTTCCATCCTGTTCCAGCCCAGCAGAGCCCGTTCCAGCCCAGCAGAGCCCACCAAAGCCCATCCCCGCCCAACACAGCCCGTCCCCGCTCACCACAGCCCGTCCCAGGCCACCACAGCCCTTCCCTGCTCACCACAGCCTGTCCCAGGCCACCACAACTTGACCCGGCCCACTACAGCCCGGCCCGGCCCACCACGGCCCGTCACGGCCAACCAAGGCCAGTCCTGGCCCACCACGGCCCGTCCTGGCCCACCACGGCCCGTCCCAGCCCACCACAGCTTGTCCCAGCCCACCACGTCCGACCACAGCCCACCACGGCCCACCACAACCCACCACGGCTTACCACAGCCCACCACAGTTCACCACGGCACACCACGGCACGTCATAGCCCACCACAGCCTGTCCCAGCCCACCACGGCCCACCACAGCCCACCACGGCCCACCGCATCCCGTCCCAGCCCACCACAGCCCGTCCCAGCCCACCACAGCCCATCCCAGGCCACCACAGCCGGTCCCAGCCCGTCACAGCTCGTCCCAGCCCATCACAGCCCGTCCCAGCCCACCACGGCCCGTCCCTGATTACCATAGCCCGTCCCGGCCCACCACGGCCCGTCCCGGCCCACCACGGCCCGTCCCAGCACACCACGGCCCACCACGACAGATCACAACCCACCACAGCCTGTCCAAGCCCACCACAGCCCTCCACAGCTCTCCACAGCACGTCCCAACCCACCACAGACTGTCTCAGCTCATCACAACCCAACACAGCGCACCAGAGCCCATCCCAACCCACCACAGCCCGGCCCAGCCCACCAAATCGTGTCCCAGCACACCACAGCCCGTCTCAACTCACCACAGCCTGTCCCAGCCCACCACAACCCACCACAGCCAAACACGGCCCACCACAGCCCGTCCCAGCCCACCACAGCTTGTCCCAGCCCACCACAGCCCGTCCCAGCCCACCACAGGACACTACAGCACACCACAGCCTACCGCAGACCACCACAGCCCGTCCCAGCCCACCACAGCCCGTCCCAGCCCTTCACAGCCCACCTCAGCCCACCACAGCCCGTCCCAGCCCACCACAGCCCGTCCCAGCCCACCACAGCCCGTCCCAGCCCGTCCCAGCCCACCACAGCCCGTCCCAGCCCACCACAGCCCGTCCCAGCCCACCACAGGCCACTACAGCACACCACAGGCTACCGTAGACCACCACAGCCCGTCCCAGCCCACCACAGCCTGTCCCGTCCCAGCACAGCCCACCACAGCCCGTCCCAGCCCGCCACAGCCCGTCCCAGCCCACCACAGCCCACCATAGCCCAATACAGCCCACCACAGCCCGTCCCAGCCCGTCCCAGCCCATCTCAGCTCACCACAACCCACCACAACCCGTCCAAGCCCACCACAGCCCATTACAGCTCTTTCCATCCTGTTCCAGCCCAGCAGAGCCCGTTCCAGCCCACCAGAGCCCACCAAAGCCCATCCCCGCCCAACACAGCCCGTCCCCGCTCACCACAGCCCGTCCCAGGCCACCACAGCCCTTCCCTGCTCACCACAGCCTGTCCCCGCCCACCACAACTTGACCCGGCCCACTACAGCCCGGCCCGGCCCACCACGGCCCGTCACGGCCAACCAAGGCCAGTCCTGGCCCACCACGGCCCGTCCTGGCCCACCACGGCCCGTCCCAGCCCACCACAGCTTGTCCCGGCCCACCATGTCCGACCACAGCCCACCACGGCCCACCACAACCCACCACGGCTTACCACAGCCCACCACAGTTCACCACGGCACACCACGGCACGTCATAGCCCACCACAGCCTGTCCCAGCCCACCACGGCCCACCACAGCCCACCACGGCCCACCGCATTCTGTCCCAGCCCACCACAGCCCGTCCCAGCCCACCACAGCCCATCCCAGGCCACCACAGCCGGTCCCAGCCCGTCACAGCTCGTCCCAGCCCATCACAGCCCGTCCCAGCCCACCACGGCCCGTCCCTGATTACCATAGCCCGTCCCGGCCCACCACGGCCCGTCCCAGCACACCACGGCCCACCACGACAGATCACAACCCACCACAGCCTGTCCAAGCCCACCACAGCCCTCCACAGCTCTCCACAGCACGTCCCAACCCACCACAGACTGTCTCAGCTCATCACAACCCAACACAGCGCACCAGAGCCCATCCCAACCCACCACAGCCCGGCCCAGCCCACCAAATCGTGTCCCAGCACACCACAGCCCGTCTCAACTCACCACAGCCTGTCCCAGCCCACCACAACCCACCACAGCCAAACACGGCCCACCACAGCCCGTCCCAGCCCACCACAGCTTGTCCCAGCCCACCACAGCCCGTCCCAGCCCACCACAGGACACTACAGCACACCACAGCCTACCGCAGACCACCACAGCCCGTCCCAGCCCACCACAGCCCGTCCCAGCCCTTCACAGCCCACCTCAGCCCACCACAGCCCGTCCCAGCCCACCACAGCCCGTCCCAGCCCACCACAGCCCGTCCCAGCCCGTCCCAGCCAACCACAGCCCGTCCCAGCCCACCACAGCCCGTCCCAGCACACCACAGGCCACTACAGCACACCACAGGCTACCGTAGACCACCACAGCCCGTCCCAGCCCACCACAGCCTGTCCCGTCCCAGCACAGCCCACCACAGCCCGTCCCAGCCCGCCACAGCCCGTCCCAGCCCACCACAGCCCACCATAGCCCAATACAGCCCACCACAGCCCGTCCCAGCCCGTCCCAGCCCATCTCAGCTCACCACAACCCACCACAACCCGTCCAAGCCCACCACAGCCCATTACAGCTCTTTCCATCCTGTTCCAGCCCAGCAGAGCCCGTTCCAGCCCACCAGAGCCCACCAAAGCCCATCCCCGCCCAACACAGCCCGTCCCCGCTCACCACAGCCTGTCCCAGGCCACCACAGCCCTTCCCTGCTCACCACAGCCTGTCCCCGCCCACCACAACTTGACCCGGCCCACTACAGCCCGGCCCGGCCCACCACGGCCCGTCACGGCCAACCAAGGCCAGTCCTGGCCCACCACGGCCCGTCCTGGCCCACCACGGCCCGTCCCAGCCCACCACAGCTTGTCCCAGCCCACCACGTCCGACCACAGCCCACCACGGCCCACCACAACCCACCACGGCTTACCACAGCCCACCACAGTTCACCACGGCACACCACGGCACGTCATAGCCCACCACAGCCTGTCCCAGCCCACCACGGCCCACCACAGCCCACCACGGCCCACCGCATCCCGTCCCAGCCCACCACAGCCCGTCCCAGCCCACCACAGCCCATCCCAGGCCACCACAGCCGGTCCCAGCCCGTCACAGCTCGTCCCAGCCCATCACAGCCCGTCCCAGCCCACCACGGCCCGTCCCTGATTACCATAGCCCGTCCCGGCCCACCACGGCCCGTCCCGGCCCACCACGGCCCGTCCCAGCACACCACGGCCCACCACGACAGATCACAACCCACCACAGCCTGTCCAAGCCCACCACAGCCCCTTCCAGCTCTCCACAGCACGCCCCAACCCACCACAGACTGTCTCAGCTCATCACAACCCAACACAGCGCACCAGAGCCCATCCCAACCCACCACAGCCCGGCCCAGCCCACCAAATCGTGTCCCAGCACACCACAGCCCGTCTCAACTCACCACAGCCTGTCCCAGCCCACCACAACCCACCACAGCCAAACACGGCCCACCACAGCCCGACCCAGCCCACCACAGCTTGTCCCAGCCCACCACAGCCCGTCCCAGCCCACCACAGGACACTACAGCACACCACAGCCTACCGCAGACCACCACAGCCCGTCCCAGCCCACCACAGCCCGTCCCAGCCCTCCACAGCCCACCTCAGCCCACCACAGCCCGTCCCAGCCCACCACAGCCCGTCCCAGCCAACCACAGCCCGTCCCAGCCCGTCCCAGCCAACCACAGCCCGGCCCAGCCCACCACAGCCCGTCCCAGCCCACCACAGCCCGTCCCAGCCCACCACAGCCCATCCCAGCACACCACAGCCTACCACAGCACGTACCGGCCCACCAGAGCCCGTCCCAGCCCACCACAGCGCGTCGCAGCCCACCACAGCGCGTCGCAGCCCACCACAGCGCGTCCCAGCCCACCACAGCCCGTCCCAGCCCACCACAGCCCGTCCCAGCCCACCACAGCCCGTCCCAGCCCACCACAGCCCGTCCAAGCCCACCACAGCCCGTCCCAGCCCACCACAGCCCGACCCAGCCCACCACAGCTTGTCCCAGCCCACCACAGCCCGTCCCAGCCCACCACAGGACACTACAGCACACCACAGCCTACCGCAGACCACCACAGCCCGTCCCAGCCCACCACAGCCCGTCCCAGCCCTCCACAGCCCACCTCAGCCCACCACAGCCCGTCCCAGCCCACCACAGCCCGTCCCAGCCAACCACAGCCCGTCCCAGCCCGTCCCAGCCAACCACAGCCCGGCCCAGCCCACCACAGCCCGTCCCAGCCCACCACAGCCCATCCCAGCACACCACAGCCTACCACAGCACGTACCGGCCCACCAGAGCCCGTCCCAGCCCACCACAGCGCGTCGCAGCCCACCACAGCGCGTCGCAGCCCACCACAGCGCGTCCCAGCCCACCACAGCCCGTCCCAGCCCACCACAGCCCGTCCCAGCCCACCACAGCCCGTCCCAGCCCACCACAGCCCGTCCAAGCCCACCACAGCCCGTCCCAGCACACCACAGCTTACAACAGCACGTCCCGGCCCACCAAAGCCCGTCCCAGCCCACTACGGTCCACCACGGCCCGTCCAGGCCCATCACCGCCCGTCCCAGCCCACCACAGCCCGTCCCAGCCCTTCCCAGCCCACCACAGCGCGTCCCAGCCCACCACAGCCCGTCCCAGCCCACCACAGCCCGTCCCGGCCCACCAAAGGCCGTCCCAGCCCACTACGGTCCACCACGGCCCGTCCAGGCCCATCACCGCCCGTCCCGGCCCACCATGGTCCGTCCCGGCCCACCGCGGCCCACCTCAGCCCACCACAGCCCGTCCCAGCCCACCACAGCCCGTCCCAGCCCACCACTGCCCGTCCCAGCCCACCACTGCCCGTCCCAGCCCACCACTGCCCGTCCCATCCCGTCCCAGCTCGTCCCAGCCCACCACAGGCCTTCCCAGCCCCTCCCAGACCCCCAGAGCCGGCCCAGCCCGTTTCAGCCCCTCCCAGACCGTCTCAGCTCACCACACCCCACCACAGCCCATCCCAGCCCACCACGGCCTGTTCCAGCCCAGCAGAGGCCGTTCCAGTCCACCAGAGCCCGTCCCAACCTACCACAGCTTGTCCCAGCCCACTGCGACCCGTCCCAGCCCGCCACAGCCCGTCCCAGCCCACTGCGACCCGTCCCAGCCCACCACAGCCCGTCTTAGCCCGACCCAGCCCCCCACAGCCCGTCCCAACCCACCACAGTTCACCACGGCCCGTCCCAGCCCACAACGGTCCACCACGGCTCACCACAGCCCGTCCCAGCCCACCACAATTCGTCCCAGTGCACCACAGCGCGTCCCAGCCCACCACAGCCCGTCCCGGCACACCACAGCCCATCCCGTCCCACCACAGCCCGTCCCGTCCCACCACAGCCCGTCCCGTCCCACCACAGCCCGTCCCGTCCCACCACAGCCCGTCCCGGCCCACCACAGCCCGTCCCGGCCCACCACAGCCCGTCACGGCCCACCACAGCCCGTCACGGCCCACCAGAGCCCGTCTCAGCACACCACAGCCCATCCCAGCCCACCACAGCCCATCCCGTCCCACCACAGCCCACCAAAGCCCGTCCCAGACCACCACAGCCCAATACAGCACACGACAGGCTACCGTAGACCACCACAGCCCGTCCCAGCCCACCACAGCCCATCCCGGCCCACCACAGCCCACCACAGCGCGTCCCAGCCCACCACAGCCCGTCCCAGCCAACCAAAGCCCGTCCCAGCCCACCACAGCCCGTCCCAGCCCACCACGGCCCACCACAGCCCACCACGGCCCATCCGGGCCCAACACAGCCCACCAAGGCGCATCACAGCCCATCCCAGCCCATTACAGCCTGTCCCAGACCACCACATCCCATCTCAGCCCACCACAGCCCGTCCCAGCCCACCACAACCGACCACAGCCCACCACAGCCCACCACGGCCGACCACAGCCCACCACGGCAGACCACAGCCCACCACGGCCCATCCAAGCCCACCACGGCCCATCCAAGCCCACCACGGTCCACCACGGCACGTCCCAGCCCACCACAGAGCACCACAGCCCGTCCCAGCCCACCACAGTATGTCCCAGACCACCAGAGCCCGTCCCAGCCCACCACAGCCCGTCCCAGCCCACCACAGCCCACCACGCCCCGTGCCAACCCACCAGAGCCCGTCCCAGCTCACCACAGCCCACCACAGCCCGTCCCAGACCACAAGAGGTCGTCCCAGCCCACCACTAACCCACCAAAGCCCGTCCCCGCCCACCACAGCCCGTCCCAGCCAACCACAGCCCACCACGCCCCGTGCCAACCCACCAGAGCCCGTCCCAGCCCACCACAGCCCGTCACAGCCCGTCCCAGCCCACCAGAGGTCGTCCCAGCTCACCACAACCCACCACAGCCCGTCACAGCCCGTCCCAGCCCACCACAGCCCGTCCCAGCCCACCACGGCCGCCGCAGACCATCAGAGCCCGTCCCAGCCCACCACAATCCCGTCCCAGCCCACTATAGCCCGTCCCAGCCCACCACAACCCGTTCTAGCTCACCACAACCCACCACAGCGCACCATAGCACACCGCAGCCCACCACAGCGCACCAGAGCCTGTCCCAGCCCACCACAGCCCGTCCCAGCCCACCGCAGCCCGCCACGGCCCGTCCCAGCCCACCACAGCCCATTCCAGACCACCAGAGCCCTTCCCAGTTCACCACAGCATGTCCCAGCACACCACAGCCCACCACAGCCCGTCCAATTTCACCACAGCCCGTCTCAGCTCACCACAACCCACCACAGCCCGTCCCAGCACACCGCAGCCTATCCCAGCCCGTCCCAGCCCACCACGGCCTGTCCCAGCGAACCACAGCCCGTCCCAGCCCACCACAGCACACCATAGCCAGTCCCAGCCCACCACAGCCCGTCCAAGCCCACCACAGCTCGTGCCTGTCCATCCCAGCCCACCACAGCCCACCACAGCCCGTCCCAGCCCACCACAACCCGTCCAAGCCCACCACAGGTCGTACCTATCCATCCCAGCCCACCACAGCCCACCACAGCCCGTCCCAGCCAACCAGAGCCAGTCCCAGCCCACCACAACACGTCCAAGCCCACCACAGGTCGTACCTGTCCATCCCAGCCCACCACAGCCCGTGTCAGCCCGTCCCAGACCGTCCCAGCTCACCACAACCCACCACAGCCCGTCCCCGCCCAGCAGAGCCCGTCCCCGCCCAGCACAGCTCGTCCCAGCCTGTCCCAGGCCTTCCCAGCCCACCACAGCCCGTCCCGGCCCACCACAGCCCTGTCCGGCCCACCACGGCGCACCACAACCCACCACAACTTGTCCCAGCACACCACAGCCCGTCCTAGCCCACCACAGCCCGTCCCAGCCCACCACAGCCCGTCCCAGCCCACCACAGCCCGTCCCAGCCCACCACAGCCCACCACAGCCCGTCTCCGCCCACCACAACCTGTCCTCGCCCACCACAGCCTGTCCCCGCCCAGCAAAATCTCTCCCCGCCCACCAAAGCCAATCCCAGCCCACCACAGCTCACCACAAACCACCACAGCCCACTACAGCCCGTCCCAGACCATCCCAGCCCATCCCAGCCCACGACAGCCCGTCACAGCCCGTCCCAGCCCACAACAGCCAGTCCCAGCTTGTCCCAGACCACCACAGCCCGTCCCAGCCCACCACAGCCCGTACCAGCCCACCACATCAAGTACCAGTCCGTCCTAGCCCACCACGGCCCGTCCAAGCCCACCACAGCCCGTCTCCGCTCACCACAGCACGTACCAGCCTGTCTCAGCCCGTCACAGCTCGTCCCAGCCCGTCCCAGCCCACCACGGCCCGTCCCAGCCCACCACAGACCACCACAATTCGTCCCAGCCCGCCACAACCCGTCCAAAACCGCCACGGCCCGTCCCAGCCCACCATGGCCCGTCCCGGCCCACCACGGCCCGTCCCGGCCCACCACGCCCCGTCCCGGCCCACCACGGCCCGTCCCGGCCCACCACAGCCTTTCCCAGCCCACCACAGCCCGTTCCAGCCCACCACAGACCGTCGCAGCTCACCACAGAAAGTCCCAGCCCATCCCAGCCCACCACAACCCGTCCCAGCTTACCACAGCCCACCACAGCCCGTGTCAGCCCGTCCCAGCTCACCACAACCCACCACAGCCCGCTCCAGCCCGCCACAGCCCGTACCAGCCCACCACGGCCCGTCCCAGCTTGTCGCAGCCCACCACAGCACGTCCCAGCCCACCACAGCCAACCACAGCCAGTCCCAGCCCGTCCCAGCCCACCACAGCCCGTCCTAGCCCATCCAGGCCCACCACGGCCCGTCCCAGCCCACCACGGCACATCACAGCCCGTCCCAGCCCTCCACAGCACACCACAGCCCACTACAGCCCATCCCAGCGCACCACAGCCCGTCCCAGCCCACCACAGCCCACCACAACCCGTCCCAGCCTGTCCCAGCTCATCCCAGCCCACCATAGCCCACCACAGTTTGTCCCAGCCCACAACAGGCCACTACAGCACACCACAGGCCACTACAGCACACCACAGCCCGTCACAGCTCGTCCCAGCCCGTCACAGCTTGTCCCAGCCCTTCCCAGCCCACCACAGCATGTCCCAGGCCCCCACAGCCCACGACAGCCCGTCCCAGCCCACGACAGCCCGTCCCAGCCCACCACAGCCCGTCCCAGCCCATCACAGACCACTACAGCACACCACAGCCTACCGCAGCCCACCACAGCCAGTCCCAGCCCGGCACAGCTCGTCCCAGCCCGTCCCAGCCCACCATGGCCCGTCCCAGCCCACCACAGACCACCACAGTTCGTCCCAGTCCTCCACAACCCGTCCCAGCCCGCCACGGCCCGTCCCAGCCCACCACGGCCCGTCCTGGCCCAGAACGGCCCGGCCCGGCCCACCACGGCCCGTCCCGGCCCACCACGGCCCGTCCCGGCACACCACGGCCCGTCCCGGCACACCGCAGCCCGTCCCAGCCCACCGCGGCCAATCCCAGCCCGTCCCAGCCCGTCCCAGCCCACCACAGCCCCTTCCAGCCGTCCCAGCAAATCCCAGCCCACCACAGCCCGTCTCAGCTCACCACAGCGCGTCCCAGGCCACCACACCCACCACAGCCCGTCCCAGCCCATTCCAGCCCACCACAGCCCACCGCAGATGGTCCCAGCCCACCACAGCCCACCACAGCCCACCACAGCCAGTCCCAACCCACCACAGCCCACCACAGCCTGTCCCAGCCCACCACGGCCCGTCCCAACCCACCACGGCCTGTCCCAGCTTGTCGCAGCCCACCACAGCACGTCCCAGCCCACCACAGCCAACCACAGCCAGTCCCAGCCCGTCCCAGCCCACCACAGCCCGTCCTAGCCCATCCCAGCCCACCACGGCCCGTCCCAGCCCACCACGGCACATTACAGCCCGTCCCAGCCCTCCACAGCACACCACAGCCCACTACAGCCCATCCCAGCGCACCACAGCCCGTCCCAGCCCACCACAGCCCACCACAACCCGTCCCAGCCTGTCCCAGCTCATCCCAGCCCACCATAGCCCACCACAGTTTGTCCCAGCCCACAACAGGCCACTACAGCACACCACAGGCCACTACAGCACACCACAGCCCGTCACAGCTCGTCCCAGCCCGTCACAGCTTGTCCCAGCCCTTCCCAGCCCACCACAGCATGTCCCAGGCCCCCACAGCCCACGACAGCCCGTCCCAGCCCACGACAGCCCGTCCCAGCCCACCACAGCCCGTCCCAGCCCATCACAGACCACTACAGCACACCACAGCCTACCGCAGCCCACCACAGCCAGTCCCAGCCCGGCACAGCTCGTCCCAGCCCGTCCCAGCCCACCATGGCCCGTCCCAGCCCACCACAGACCACCACAGTTCGTCCCAGTCCTCCACAACCCGTCCCAGCCCGCCACGGCCCGTCCCAGCCCACCACGGCCCGTCCCAGCCCACCACGGCCCGGCCCGGCCCACCACGGCCCGGCCCGGCCCACCACGGCCCGTCCCGGCACACCACGGCCCGTCCCGGCCCACCGCAGCCCGTCCCAGCCCACCGCGGCCAATCCCAGCCCGTCCCAGCCCGTCCCAGCCCACCGCAGACCGTCCCAGCCCACCACAGCCCCTTCCAGCCGTCCCAGCAAATCCCAGCCCACCACAGGCCGTCTCAGCTCACCACAGCGCGTCCCAGGCCACCACACCCACCACAGCCCGTCCCAGCCCATTCCAGCCCACCACAGCCCACTGCAGATGGTCCCAGCCTACCACAGCCCACCACAGCCCACCACAGCCAGTCCCAACCCACCACAGCCCACCACAGCCTGTCCCAGCCCACCACGGCCCGTCCCAGCCCACCACGGCCCATCCCAGCCCACCACGGCCCGTCTCAGCCCACCACGGCACATCACAGCCTGTCCCAGCCCTCCACAGCACACCACAGCCCACTACAGCCCATCCCAGCGCACCACAGCCCGTCCCAGCCCACCACAGCCCACCACAACCCGTCCCAGCCTGTCCCAGCTCATCCCAGCCCACCATAGCCCACCACAGTTTGTCCCAGCCCACAACAGGCCACTACAGCACACCACAGGCCACTACAGCACACCACAGCCCGTCACAGCTCGTCCCAGCCCGTCACAGCTTGTCCCAGCCCTTCCCAGCCCACCACAGCATGTCCCAGGCCCCCACAGCCCACGACAGCCCGTCCCAGCCCACGACAGCCCGTCCCAGCCCACCACAGCCCGTCCCAGCCCATCACAGACCACTACAGCACACCACAGCCTACCGCAGCCCACCACAGCCAGTCCCAGCCCGGCACAGCTCGTCCCAGCCCGTCCCAGCCCACCATGGCCCGTCCCAGCCCACCACAGACCACCACAGTTCGTCCCAGTCCTCCACAACCCGTCCCAGCCCGCCACGGCCCGTCCCAGCCCACCACGGCCCGTCCCAGCCCACCACGGCCCGGCCCGGCCCACCACGGCCCGGCCCGGCCCACCACGGCCCGTCCCGGCCCACCACGGCCCGTCCCGGCACACCACGGCCCGTCCCAGCCCACCGCAGCCCGTCCCAGCCCACCGCGGCCAATCCCAGCCCGTCCCAGCCCGTCCCAGCCCACCGCAGACCGTCCCAGCCCACCACAGCCCCTTCCAGCCGTCCCAGCAAATCCCAGCCCACCACAGCCCGTCTCAGCTCACCACAGCGCGTCCCAGGCCACCACACCCACCACAGCCCGTCCCAGCCCATTCCAGCCCACCACAGCCCACTGCAGATGGTCCCAGCCCACCACAGCCCACCACAGCCCACCACAGCCAGTCCCAACCCACCACAGCCCACCACAGCCTGTCCCAGCCCACCACGGCCCGTCCCAGCCCACCACGGCCCATCCCAGCCCACCACGGCCCGTCTCAGCCCACCACGGCCAGTCCCAGCCCACCACTAGCCCGTCCCAGCCCACCACAGCCCGTCCCAGCCCGTCCCAGCCCACCACAGCCCGTCCCAGCCCACCACAGGCCGTCCCCGCCCATTACAGACCATCCCAGCCCGTCCCAGACCACCACAGCTCGTCAAACTCACCAGAACCTACCACAGCCCACCACAGCCCGTCCCAGACCACCACGGCCCACCACAGCCCACCACGGCCTGTCCCAGCCCGCCACGGCCCGACCAAGCCCACCACGGCCCGACCAAGCCCACCACGGCTCGTAGCGGCCCACCACAGCCCGTCGCGGCCCACCACGGCCCACAGCGGTCCGTCCCGGCCAACCACGGTCCGTCGCAGCCGACCATGGCCCACCTCAGCCCACCACGGCCCTTCCCAGCCCACCACAGCCCGTCCCAGCCCACCACAGCCCGTCCCAGCCCACCACAGCCCACCGCAGCCCACCACAGCCCACCAGAACCTGCCTCAACCCAAAACAGCTCTTCCCAGGCCACCACAGCCCGTCCAAGCCCACCACAGCCCGTCCCAGCCCACCACAGCCCGTCCCAGCCAGAGTCAGACCGTACCAGCCCACCACAGCCCGTGCCAGCCCGTCCCAGCTCGTCCCAGCCCACCACAGCCCGTCCCAGCTCGTCCCAGCCCACCACAGCCCGTCCCAGCTCGTCCCAGCTCACCACAGCCAGTCCCCGTCGACCACAGCCCGTCCCAGCCCACCACGGCCCGTCTCAGCCCACCACAGCCCGTCCCAGCCCACAACGGCCCGTCCCAGCCCACCACGGCCCGTCCCAGCCCACCACGGCCCACCACAGCCCACCACGGCCCGAACAAGCCCAGCACGGCCCGAACAAGCCCAGCACGGCCCGAACAAGCCCACCACGGCTCGTAGCGGCCCACCACAGCCCGTCGTGGCCCACCACGGCCCACAGCGGTCCGTCCCGGCCAACCACGGTCCGTCGCAGCCCACCATGGCCCACCTCAGCCCACCACGGCCCTTCCCAGCACACCACAGCCCGTCCCAGCCCGTCCCAGCCCACCACAGCCCGTCCCAGCCCACCACAGCCCGTCCCAGCCCACCACAGCCCGTCCCAGCCCACCACAACCCACCACAGCCTATCCCAGCCCACCAGAACCTGCCTCAACCCAAAACAGCTCTTCCCAGGCCACCACAGCCCGTCCAAGCCCACCACAGCCCGTCCCAGCCCACCACAGCCCGTCCCAGCCAGTGTCAGACCGTACCAGCCCACCACAGCCCGTGCCAGCCCGTCCCAGCTCGTCCCAGCCCACCACAGCCCGTCCCAGCCCACCACAGCCCGTCCCAGCTCGTCCCAGCCCACCACAGCCCGTCCCAGCTCGTCCCAGCCCACCACAGCCCGTCTCAGCTCGTCCCAGCCCACCACAGCCCGTCCCAGCTCGTCCCAGCCCACCACAGCTGGTCCCAGCCTGTCCCAGCCCACCACAGCCCGTCCCAGCCCACCACAGCCCGTCTCAGCCCACCACAGCCCGTCCAAGCCCACCGCAGCCCGTCCCAGCCCACCGCAGCCCGTCCCAGCCCACCGAAGCCCGTCCCAGCCCACCGCAGCCCGTCCAAGCCGTCCCAGCAAATCCCAGCCCACCATAGCCCGTCTCAGCTCACCACAGCGCGTCCCAGTCCACCACACCCACCACAGCCCATCCCAGCCCACCACAGCCCGTCCCAGCCCAGCGCAGCCCGTCCCAGCCCAGCGCAGCCCGTGCCAGCCCACCACAGCCCGTCCCAGCACACCACAGCTCGTCCCAGCACACCACAGCCTGTCCCAGCCCACCACAGCCCGTCCCAGCCCGTCTCCGCCCACCATAAACTGTCCTCGCCCACCACAGCCTGTCCCCGCCCAGCAAAATCTCTCCCCGCCCACCACAGCCCATCCCAGCCCACCACAGCTCACCACAAACCACCACAGCCCACCACAGCCCGTCCCAGACCATCCCAGCCCATCCCAGCCCACAACAGCCCGTCACAGCCCGTCCCAGCCCACCGCAGCCCGTCCCAGCCCACAACAGCCAGTCCCAGCCCGTCCCAGCCCACCACAGCCCGTCCCAGCCCACCACAGCCCGTACCAGCCCACCACATCAAGTACCAGTCCGTCCTAGCCCACCACGGCTTGTCCCAGCCCACCACGGCCCGTCTCTGCTCACCACAGCACGTACCAGCCTGTCTCAGCCTACCACAGCCCGTCCCAGCATGTCCCAGCCCACCGCAGCCCGTCCCAGCCCACCGCAGCCCGTCCCAGCCCACCGCAGCCCGTCCCAGCCCAGCGCAGCCCGTCCCAGCCCAGCGCAGCCCGTCCCAGCCCACCGCAACCCGTCCCAGCCCGTCCCAGCCCACCACAGCCCGTCCCGGCTCACCACAGCTCGTCCCGTCCCAACACGGCCGACCACAGCCCATTACGGCCCACCACAGCCTATCCCAGCCCACCACGGCCCGTCCCAGCCCACCACGGCCCGTCCCAGCCCACCACGGCCCGTCCCAGCCCACCTCAGCCCACCACAGCCCGTCCCAGCCCACCACAGCCCGTCCCAATTCACCACAGCCCGTCCCAGCCCACCACGGCCTGTCCCAGCGAACCACAGCCCGTCCCAGCCCACCACAGCCCACCATAACCAGTCCCAGCCCACCACAGCCCGTCCAAGCCCACCACAGCTCGTGCCTGTCCATCCCAGCCCACCACAGCCCACCACAGCCCGTCCCAGCCAACCAGAAGCAGTCCCAGCCCACCACAACCCGTCCAAGCCCACCACAGGTCGTACCTATCCATCCCAGCCCACCACAGCCCGTCCCAGCCAACCAGAGCCAGTCCCAGCCCACCACAACACGTCCAAGCCCACCACAGGTCGTACCTGTCCATCCCAGCCCACCACAGCCCGTGTCAGCCCGTCCCAGCTCACCACAACCCACCACAGCCCGTCCCCGCCCAGCAGAGCCCGTCCCCGCCCAGCACAGCTCGTCCCAGCCTGTCCCAGGCCTTCCCAGCCCACCACAGCCCGTCCCGGCCCACCACAGCCCTGTCCGGCCCACCACGGCGCACCACAACCCACCACAACTTGTCCCAGCACACCACAGCCCGTCCTAGCCCACCACAGCCCGTCCCAGCCCACCACAGCCCGTCCCAGCCCGTCCCAGCCCACCATGGCCCGTCCCAGCCCACCACAGACCACCACAGTTCGTCCCAGTCCTCCACAACCCGTCCCAGCCCGCCACGGCCCGTCCCAGCCCACCACAGCCCGTCCCAGCCCACCACGGCCCGGCCCGTCCCACCACGGCCCGGCCCGGCCCACCACGGCCCATCCCGGCCCACCACGGCCCGTCCCGGCCCACCAAGGCCCGTCCCGGCCCACCACGGCCCGTCCCGGCACACCACGGCCCGTCCCAGCCCACCGCAGCCCGTCCCACCCCACCGCGGCCAATCCCAGCCCGTCCCAGCCCACCGCAGACCGTCCCAGCCCACCACAGCCCCTTCCAGCCGTCCCAGCAAATCCCAGCCCACCACAGCCCGTCTCAGCTCACCACAGCGCGTCCCAGGCCACCACACCCACCACAGCCCGTCCCAGCCCATTCCAGCCCACCACAGCCCACCGCAGATGGTCCCAGCCCACCACAGCCCACCACAGCCCACCACAGCCAGTCCCAACCCACCACAGCCAACCACAGCCTGTCCCAGCCCACCACGGCCCGTCCCAGCCCACCACGGCCCATCCCAGCCCACCACGGCCCGTCTCAGCCCACCACGGCCCGTCCCAGCCCACCACTAGCCCGTCCCAGCCCACCACAGCCCGTCCCAGCCCGTCCCAGCCCACCACAGCCCGTCCCAGCCCACCACAGGCCGTCCCCGCCCATTACAGCCCATCCCAGCCCGTCCCAGACCACCACAGCTCGTCAAACTCACCAGAACCTACCACAGCCCACCACAGCCCGTCCCAGACCACCACGGCCCACCACAGCCCACCATGGCCTGTCCCAGCCCGCCACGGCCCGACCAAGCCCACCACGGCCCGACCAAGCCCACCACGGCCCGAACAAGCCCACCACGGCTCGTAGCGGCCCACCACAGCCCGTCGCGGCCCACCACGGCCCACAGCGGTCCGTCCCGGCCAACCACGGTCCGTCGCAGCCGACCATGGCCCACCTCAGCCCACCACGGCCCTTCCCAGCCCACCACAGCCCGTCCCAGCCCACCACAGCCCGTCCCAGCCCACCACAGCCCACCGCAGCCCACCACAGCCCACCACAGCCCACCAGAACCCGCCTCAACCCAAAACAGCTCTTCCCAGGCCACCACAGCCCGTCCAAGCCCACCACAGCCCGTCCCAGCCCACCACAGCCCGTCCCAGCCAGTGTCAGACCGTACCAGCCCACCACAGCCCGTGCCAGCCCGTCCCAGCTCGTCCCAGCCCACCACAGCCCGTCCCAGCTCGTCCCAGCCCACCACAGCCCGTCCCAGCTCGTCCCAGCCCACCACAGCCCGTCCCAGCTCGTCCCAGCTCACCACAGCCAGTCCCCGTTGACCACAGCCCGTCCCAGCCCACCACGGCCCGTCTCAGCCCACAACGGCCCGTCCCAGCCCACCACGGCCCGTCCCAGCCCACCACGGCCCGAAACAGCCCACCACGGCCCGAACAAGCCCAGCACGGCCCGAACAAGCCCAGCACGGCCCGAACAAGCCCACCACGGCTCGTAGCGGCCCACCACAGCCCGTCGTGGCCCACCACGGCCCACAGCGATCCGTCCTGGCCAACCACGGTCCGTCGCAGCCCACCATGGCTGACCTCAGCCCACCACGGCCCTTCCCAGCACACCACAGCCCGTCCCAGCCCGTCCCAGCCCACCACAGCCCGTCCCAGCCCACCACAGCCCGTCCCAGCCCACCGCAGCCCGTCCCAGCCCAGCGCAGCCCGTCCCAGCCCACCACAGCCCGTGCCAGCACACCACAGCTCATCCCAGCACACCACAGCCCGTCCCAGCCCACCACAGCCCACCACAGCCCGTCCCAGCCCACCACAGCCCACCACAAACTGTCCTCGCCCACCACAGCCTGTCCCCGCCCAGCAAAATCTCTCCCCGCCCACCACAGCCCATCCCAGCCCACCACAGCTCACCACAAACCACCACAGCCCACCACAGCCCGTCCCAGCCCATCCCAGCCCATCCCAGCCCACGACAGCCTGTCCCAGCCCGTCCCAGCCCACCGCAGCCCGTCCCAGCCCACAACAGCCAGTCCCAGCCCGTCCCAGCCCACCACAGCCCATCCCATCCCACCACAGCCCGTCCCAGCCCACCACAGCCCGTCCCAGCCCACCACAGCCCATCCCAGCCCACCACAGCCCGTCCCAGCCCACCACAACCCACCACAGCCTATCCCAGCCCACCAGAACCTGCCTCAACCCAAAACAGCTCTTCCCAGGCCACCACAGCCCGTCCAAGCCCACCACAGCCCGTCCCAGCCCACCACAGCCCGTCCCAGCCAGTGTCAGACCGTACCAGCCCACCACAGCCCGTGCCAGCCCATCACAGCTCGTCCCAGCCCACCACAGCCCGTCCCAGCTCGTCCCAGCCCACCACAGCCCGTCCCAGCTCGTCCCAGCCCACCACAGCCCGTCCCAGCTCGTCCCAGCCCACCACAGCTGGTCCCAGCCTGTCCCAGCCCACCACAGCCCGTCCCAGCCCACCACAGCCCGTCTCAGCCCACCACAGCCCGTCCAAGCCCACCGCAGCCCGTCCCAGCCCACCGCAGCCCGTCCCAGCCCACCGAAGCCCGTCCCAGCCCACCGCAGCCCGTCCAAGCCGTCCCAGCAAATCCCAGCCCACCATAACCCGTCTCAGCTCACCACAGCGAGTCCCAGTCCACCACACCCACCACAGCCCATCCCAGCCCACCACAGCCCGTCCCAGCCCACCACAGCCCGTCCCAGCCCAGCGCAGCCCGTCCCAGCCCAGCGCAGCCCGTGCCAGCCCACCACAGCCCGTCCCAGCACACCAGAGCTCTTCCCAGCCCACCACAGCCCATCCCAGCTCGTCCCAGACCACCACAACCTCTCACAGCCCGTCACAGCCCGTCACGGCCCACCACAGCCCGTCCAAGCCCACCACAGCCCGTCCCAGCCCACCACAGCCCGTCCAAGCCCACCACAGCCCGTCCCAGCCCACCACAGCCCGTCCCAGCCCACCACAGCCCGTCCCAGCTCGTCCCAGCCCACCACAGCCCGTCCCAGCTCGTCCCAGCCCACCACAGCTGGTCCCAGCCTGTCCCAGCCCACCACAGCCCGTCCCAGCCCACCACAGCCCGTCTCAGCCCACCACAGCCCGTCCAAGCCCACCGCAGCCCGTCCCAGCCCACCGCAGCCCGTCCCAGCCCACCGAAGCCCGTCCCAGCCCACCGCAGCCCGTCCAAGCCGTCCCAGCAAATCCCAGCCCACCATAACCTGTCTCAGCTCACCACAGCGAGTCCCAGTCCACCACAGCCCGTCCCAGCCCACCACAGCCCACCACAGCCCGTCCCAGCCCACCACAGCCCGTCCCAGCCCAGCGCAGCCCGTCCCAGCCCAGCGCAGCCCGTCCCAGCCCACCACAGCCCGTCCCAGCACACCACAGCTCTTCCCAGCCCACCACAGCCCGTCCCAGCCCACCACAGCCCACCACAGCCCGTCCCAGCCCGTCTCCGCCCACCACAAACTGTCCTCGCCCACCACAGCCTGTCCCCGCCCAGCAAAATCTCTCCCCGCCCACCACAGCCCATCCCAGCCCACCACAGCTCACCACAAACCACCACAGCCCACCACAGCCCGTCCCAGACCATCCCAGCCCATCCCAGCCCACAACAGCCCGTCACAGCCCGTCCCAGCCCACCGCAGCCCGTCCCAGCCCACAACAGCCAGTCCCAGCCCGTCCCAGCCCACCACAGCCCGTACCAGCCCACCACAGCCCGTACCAGCCCACCACATCAAGTACCAGTCCGTCCTAGCCCACCACGGCTTGTCCCAGCCCACCACGGCCCGTCTCTGCTCACCACAGCACGTACCAGCCTGTCTCAGCCTACCACAGCCCGTCCCAGCATGTCCCAGCCCACCGCAGCCCGTCCCAGCCCACCGCAGCCCGTCCCAGACGACCACAGCCCGTCCCAGCCCACCACAGCCCACCACAGCCTGTCCCAGCCCACCACGGCCCGTCCCAGCCCACCACGGCCCGTCCCAGCCCACCACGGCCCGTCCCAGCCCACCTCAGCCCACCACAGCCCGTCCCAGCCCACCACAGCCCGTCCCAATTCACCACAGCCCGTCCCAGCCCACCACGGCCTGTCCCAGCGAACCACAGCCCGTCCCAATTCACCACGGCCCACCATAACCAGTCCCAGCCCACCACAGCCCGTCCAAGCCCACCACAGCTCGTGCCTGTCCATCCCAGCCCACCACAGCCCACCACAGCCCGTCCCAGCCAACCAGAAGCAGTCCCAGCCCACCACAACCCGTCCAAGCCCACCACAGGTCGTACCTATCCATCCCAGCCCACCACAGCCCGTCCCAGCCAATCAGAGCCAGTCCCAGCCCACCACAACACGTCCAAGCCCACCACAGGTCGTACCTGTCCATCCCAGCCCACCACAGCCCGTGTCAGCCCGTCCCAGACCGTCCCAGCTCACCACAACCCACCACAGCCCGTCCCCGCCCAGCAGAGCCCGTCCCCGCCCAGCACAGCTCGTCCCAGCCTGTCCCAGGCCTTCCCAGCCCACCACAGCCCGTCCCGGCCCACCACAGCCCTGTCCGGCCTACCACGGCGCACCACAACCCACCACAACTTGTCCCAGCACACACCAGCCCGTCCTAGCCCACCACAGCCCGTCCCAGCCCACCACAGCCCGTCACAGCCCGTCCCAGCCCGTGCCAACCCGTCCCAGCCCGTCCCAGCCCACCACAGCCCGTCCCAGCCCACCACAGCTCGTCCCAGCCCACCACAGCCCCACCCAGCCCATCACAGGCCACTACAGCACACCACAGCCTAGCGCAGACCACCACAGCCCGTCCCACCCCGTCACAGCTCGTACCAGCCCGACACAGCCCACCACAGCCCGTCTCAGCTCACTACAGCCTGTCCCAGCCCACCACGGCCCACCACAGCCCGTCCCAGCCCGTCCCAGCCCACCACACTCACCACAACTCGTCCCAGACCGTTCCAGCACAGCACAGCCCATCCAAGCCCACCACACCCCGTCCCAGCCCACCATAGCTGTTCTAGCCCGTCCCAGCCCACCACAGCCCTTCCCAGCCCCCCACAGCCCACCACAGCCCCTCCCAGCCCTACACAGGCCGTCCCAGCCCGTCCCAGCCCACCACAGTGCGTCCAAGTCCGTCCCAGCCCACCAGAGCCTGTCCCGGCCCACCCGGGCCCATCACAGCCCGTCTCAGCTCATCACAGCTCGTCCGAGCCCACCACAGCCCGTCCCAGCCCACCACAGCCCGTCCCAGCCCACCACAACCAACCACAGCCCGTCCCCATCCCACCACAGCCTGTCCCAGCCCACCACAGCCCGTTCCAGCCCACCCCATTCTGTCCCAGCCCACCACAGCCCGTCCCAGCCCACCACAGGCCACTACAACACACCACAGCCCGTCACAGCTCGTCCCAGCTCGTCACAGCACGTCCCAGCCCACCAAAGCCCACCCCAGCATGTCCCAGGCCCCCACAGCCCACGACAGCCCATCCCAGCCCACCACAGCCCGTCCCAGCCCACCACAGACCACTACAGAACACCACAGACCACTACAGAGCACCTCAGCCTACCGCAATCCACCACAGCCCGTCCCAGCTCGTCCCAGCCCATCCCCGCCCACCACAGCCCGTCCCCGCCAACCACAGCCCGTCCCAGCTCGTCCCAGGCCTTCCCAGCCCACCACAGCCCGTCCCGGACCACGACAGCCCGTCCTGGACCTACCACAACCTGTCCCCGACCACCACAGCAGGTCCAAGCTCACCACAGCCTGTGCCAGCCCACCACAGACCGTCCCAGCTCTCCACAGCTCTCCATAGCCCGTCCCAATCCTCCACAGCCTTTCCCAGCCTAACACAGCCCGTCCCAGCCCAACACAGCTTATCCCAGCCCACCACAGCCCGTCCCAGCCCACCACAGCCCGTCCCAGCCCACCACAGCCCCACCCAGCCCATCACAGGCCACTACAGCACACCACAGCCTAGCGCAAACCACCACAGCCCGTCCCACCCCGTCACAGCTCGTCCCAGCCCACCACAGCCCGTCTCAGCCCACCACAGCCTGTCCCAGCCCACCACAACCAACCACAGCCCGTCCCCATCCCACCACAGCCTGTCCCAGCCCACCACAGCCCGTTCCAGCCCACCACAGCCCTTTCCAGCCCACGGCAGCCTGTCCCAGGCCATCCCAGACCACCACAGCCCGTCACAGCCCGTCCCAGCCCACCACATAAAGTACCAGCCCATAGAAGCCCACCACAGCCCGTCCCAGCCCACCACGGTCCGTCCGAGCCCACCCCAGCCCACCAAAGCCCACCACAGCCCATCTCAGCTCACCACAACCCGTACCAGACCACCACAGCCCACCACAGCCGGTTACAGCTTATCACAGCCCATCCCAGCCCACCACAGCCTGTCCCGGCCCAACACGACCCGTGCCAGCCCGCCACGGCCCGTCCCAGCCCACCACGGCCCGTCCCAGCCCACCACGGCCCGTCCCAGCCCGCCATGGCCCGTCCCAACCCGCCACGGCCCGTCCCAGCCCGCCACGGCCCATCCCAGCCCGCCACAGTTTGTCCCAGCCTACCACAGCCCGTCCCGGATCACCACAGCTCGTCCCAGCCCACCACAGACCACCACAGTTCATCCCAGCCCACCACAGTTTGTCCCAGCCCGCCACGGCCCATCCCGGCCCACCACGGCCCGTCCCGGCCCACCACGGCCCGTCCCAGCTCACCACAGCCCGTCCCAGCCAAACACAGCCTGTCCCAGCCCACCACGGCCCGTCCCAGCTCACCACGGCCCGTCCCAGACCGTCCCAGCCTACGACAACCCATCCCAGCCCACGAAAGCCCGTCCCAGCTTACCACATCCCGTCCCAGCTTACCACAGCCCATCACAGCCCACCACGGTCAACCACAGCCCACCACAGCCCGTCCCAGCCCACCACGGCCCACAACAACCCACCACGGCCCGTCGCGGCCCACCACGGCCCGTCCCAGCCTACTACGGCTCGTCCCAGCCCACCACAGCCTGTCCAAGCCCACCAGAGCCCGTCCCAGCCCACCACGGCCCGTCCCAGCCCACCACAGCCCGTCCCAACCCACCACAGCCCGTCCCAGCACACCACAGCCCGTGCCAGCCCGTCGCAGCCCGTCCCAGCCCGTCGCAGCCCACCACAGCCCGCCCCAGCCCACCACAGCCCGCCCCAGCCCACCACAGCCCGCCCCAGCCCACCACAGCCCACCACAGCCCGTCCCAGCCTGTCCCTGCTCATCCCAGCCCACCACAGCCCACCACAGTTTGTCCCAGCCCACCACAGCCCGTCCCAGCCCACCACAGGCCACTACAGCACACCACAGGCCACTACAACACACCACAGACCGTCACAGCTCGTCACAGCACGTCCCAGCCCGTCCCAGCCCACCACAGCATGTCCCAGGCTGCCAAAGCCCACCACAGCCCTTCCCAGCCCACGACAGCCCATCCCAGCCCACCACAGCCCACCACAGCCCGTCCCAGCCCACCACAGCCCGTGCCAGCCCACCACAGCCCGTCCCAGCCCTCCACAGACCACTACAGAACACCACAGCCTACCGCAGCCCACCACAGCCCGTCCCAGCTCGTCCCAGCCCGTCCCTGCCCACCACAGCCCGTCCCCGCCCACCACAGCCCGTCCCCGCCCACCACAGCCCGTCCCCGCCCACCACAGCCCGTCCCAGCTCGTCCCAGCCGGTCCCAGCCCACCACAGCCCACCACAGCCCGTCCCGGACCACGACAGCCCGTCCCGGACCTACCACAATCCGTCCCCGACCACCACAGCAGGTCCAAGCCCACCACAGCCTGTGCCAGCCCACCACAGACCGTCCCAGCTCTCCACAGCTCTCCATAGCCCGTCCCAATCCTCCACAGCCCATCCCAGCCTAACACAGCCCGTCCCAGCCCAACACAGCTTATCCCAGCCCACCACAGCCCGTCCCAGCCCACCACAGCCCGTCCCAGCCCATCACAGCCCGTCCCAGCCCACCACAGCCCGTCCCAGCACACCACAGCCCGTCCCAGCCCACCACAGCCCGTCCCAGCCCACCACAGGCCACTACAGCACACCACAGCCTAGCGCAGACCACCACAGCCCGTCCCACCCCGTCACAGCTCGTCCCAGCCCGACACAGCCCACCACAGCCCGTCTCAGCTCACCACAGCCTGTCCCAGCCCACCACGGCCCACCACAGCCCGTCCCAGCTAAACACAGTCCGTCCCAGCCCGTCCCAGCCCACCACACTCACCACAACTCGTCCCAGACCGTTCCAGCACAGCACAGCCCATCCAAGCCCACCACAGCCCGTCCCAGCCCACCATAGCCGTTCTAGCCCGTCCCAGCCCACCACAGCCCTTCCCAGCCCCCCACAGCCCACCACAGCCCCTCCCAGCCCTACACAGGCCGTCCCAGCCCACCACAGTGCGTCCAAGTCCGTCCCAGCCCACCAGAGCCCGTCCCAGCCCTCCACAGCCCACCAGAGCCTGTCCCGGCCCACCCTGGCCCATCACAGCCCGTCTCAGCTCATCACAGCTCGTCCCAGCCCACCACAGCCTGTCCCAGCCCACCACAACCAACCACAGCCCGTCCCCATCTCACCACAGCCTGTCCCAGCCCACCACAGCCCTTTCCAGCCCACCGCAGCCTGTCCCAGCCCACCATGGCACACCACAGCCCACCACAGCCCGTCCCAGGCCACCACAGCCCACCATGGCTTACCACGGCCCACCACAGCCTGTCCCAGCCAATCCCAGACCACCACAGCCCGTCACAGCCCGTCCCAGCCCACCACATAAAGTACCAGCCCATAGAAGCCCACCACAGCCCGTCCCAGCCCACCACGGCCCGTCCGAGCCCACCCCAGCCCACCAAAGCCCACCACAGCCCATCTCAGCTCACCACAACCCGTACCAGACCACCACAGCCCACCACAGCCGGTTACAGCTTATCACAGCCCATCCCAGCCCACCACAGCCCGTCCCGGACCTACCAGAACCCGTCCCTGACCACCACAGCAGGTCCAAGCCCACTACAGCCCGTCCCAGCCCACCACAGCCTGTCCCAACCCACCACAGCCCATTCCAGCCCTTCCCAACCCACCACAGCCGGTTTGAGACCACCAGAGCCCGTCCCCGCCCACCACAGCCCGTCCCCGCCCACCACAGCCCGTCCCAGCTTGTCCCAGGCCTTCCCAGCCCACCACAGCCCGTCCCGGACCACGACAGCCCATCCCGGACCTACCACAACCCGTCCCCGACCACCACAGCAGGTCCAAGCCCACCACAGCCTGTGCCAGCCCACCACACACCGTGCCAGCCCACCATAGCCCATGCCAACCCACCACAGCCCATTCCAGCCCTTCCCAGCCCACCACAGCCCGGTCCATACCAGCAGAGCCCGTCCCAGCCCACCACGGCCCGTCCCAGCCCACCACAGACCACCACAGTTCGTCCCAGCCCGCCACAACCCGTCCCAGCCCACCACGGCCCGTCCCGGCCCACCACGGCCCGTCCCGGCCCACCACGGCCCGTCCCAGGCCACCACGGCCCGTCCCAGGCCACCACAGACCACCACAGTTCGTCCCAGTCCGCCACAACCAGTCCCAGCCCACCACAACCCGTCCCAGCTCGCCACAGCACGGCCCGGCCCACCACGGCCCGTCCCGGCCCACCACGGCCCGGCCCGGCCCACCGCGGCCCGTCCCAGCCCACCACAGACCGTCGCAGCTCACCACAGAAAGTCCCAGCCCGTCACAGAACACCACAACCCGTCACCGCCCACCACAGCCCTTCCAAGGCGTCCCAGCCCGTCCCAGCCCACCACAACCAACCACAGCCCGTCCCCGTCCCACCACAGCCCGTCCCAGCCCACCACAGCCCTTTCCAGCCCACCGCAGCCTGTCCCAGCCCACCATGGCACACCACAGCCCACCACAGCCCGTCCCAGCCCACCACAGCCGACCATGGCTTACCACGGCCCACCACAGCCTGTCCCAGGCCATCCCAGACCACCACAGCCCGTCCCAGCCCACCACAGGCCACCACAGCCCGTCCCAGCTCACCACAGCCCGTCCCAGCCCAACAGAGCCCGTCCCGGCCCACCAAAGCTTGTCCCAGCTCATACCAGCCGACCACAGCCCACCAAAGCCCATCCCAGCCCACCACATAAAGTACCAGCCCATAGAAGCCCACCACAGCCCGTCACAGCCCACCACAGACCGTCCCAGCCCACCACAGCCCGTCCCGGACCTACCAGAACCCGTCCCTGACCACCACAGCAGGTCTAAGCCCACCACAGCCCGTCCCAGCCCACCACAGCCTGTCCCAACCCACCAAAGCCCATTCCAGCCCTTCCCAACCCACCACAGCCGGTTTGAGACCACCAGAGCCCGTCCCAGCCCACCACAGCCCGTCCCAGCCCACCACAGCCCGTCCCCGCCCACCACAGCCCGTCCCAGCCCGTCCCAGGCCTTCCCAGCCCACCACAGCCCGTCCCGGAATACGACAGCCCGTCCCGGACCTACCACAACCCGTCCCCAACCACCACAGCAGGTCCAAGCCCACCACAGCCTGTCCCAGCCCACCACAGACCGTCCCAGCCCACCACAGCCCATCCCAACCCACCACAGCCCATTCCAGCCCTTCCCAGCCCACCACAGCCCGGTCCATACCACCAGAGCCCGTCCCAGCCCACCACGGCCCGTCCCAGCCCACCACAGACCACCACAGTTCGTCCCAGCCCGCCACAACCCGTCCCAGCCCACCACGGCCCATCCCGGCCCACCACGGCCCGTCCCAGCACACCACGGGCTGTCCCAGCCCACCACAGACCACCACAGTTCGTCCCAGCCCGCCACAACCAGTCCCAGCCCGCCACAACCCGTCCCAGCTCGCCACAGCCCGTCCCAGCCCAGCACGGCCCGGCCCGGCCCGCCACGGCCCGTCCCGGCGCACCACGGCCCGTCCCGGCCCACCACGGCCCGTCCCGGCCTACCACAGCCCGTTCCAGACCACCACAGACCGTCGCAGCTCACCACAGAAAGTCCCAGCCCGTCACAGAACACCACAACCCGTCACCGCCCACCACAGCCCTTCCAAGGCGTCCCAGCCCGTCCCAGCCCACCACAACCAACCACAGCCCGTCCCCGTCCCACCACAGCCTGTCCCAGCCCACCACAGCCCTTTCCAGCCCACCGCAGCCTGTCCCAGCCCACCATGGCACACCACAGCCCACCACAGCCCGTCCCAGCCCACCACAGCCGACCATGGCTTACCACGGCCCACCACAGCCTGTCCCAGCCCATCCCAGACCACCACAGCCCGTCCCAGCCCACCACAAACCACCACAGCCCGTCCCAGCTCACTACAGCCCGTCCCAGCTCACCACAGCCCGTCCCGGCCCACCACAGCTTGTCCCACCTCATACCAGCCGACCACAGCCCGTCACAGCCCGTCCCAGCTCACCACATAAAGTAACAGCCCATAGAAGCCCACCACAGCCCGTCCCAGCCCACCAGAGCCCGTCCCAGCCCACCACAGCATGTGCCAGGTCCCCACAGCCCACGACAGCCCGTCCCAGCCCACGACAGCCCGTCCCAGCCCACGACAGCCCGTCCCAGCCCATCACAGACCACTACAGCACAGCACAGCCTACCACAGCCCACCACAGCCCCTCCCAGCCCGTCCCAGCCCGTCCCAGCCCACCACGGCCCGTCCCAGCCCACCACAGACCACCACAGTTCGTCCCAGTCCGCCACAACCCGTCCCAGCCCGCCACGGCCCGTCCCAGCCCACCACGGCCCATCCCAGCCCACCACGGCCCGTCCCGGCCCACCACGGCCCGTCCCGGCCCACCACAGCCCGTCCCGGCCCACCACAGCCTGTCCCAGCCAAACACAGCCTGTCCCAGCCAAACACAGCCTGTCCTAGCCAAACACAGCCTGTCCCGGCCCACCACAGCCCGTCCCAGCCCACCACAGCCTGTCCCAGCCAAACATAGCCTGTCCCAGCCCACCACGGCCCACCACAGCCCACCACAGTTCACCACGGGCCATCTCAGACAACCATGACCTGTCCCAGCCCACCACGGCCCACCACAGCCCATCCCTTCCCAAACCGGCTCAAAACGGCCCACCACAGCCCACCACGGCCCATCCCAGCCCACCACAGTTCACCACGGGCCATCTCAGACCACCATGACCTGTCCCAGCCCACCACGGCCCACCACAGCCCATCCCTTCCCATACCGGCTCAAAACGGCCCACCACGGCCCACCACAGCCCACCACAGTTCACCACGGCCCGTCCCAGCCCACCACGCCCCACAACAGACCACCACAGCCCACCACACACCGTCCCAGCATGTCCCAGCCTGTCCCAACCCACCACAGCCCGTCCCAGCCCACCACAGCCCGTCCCAGCCCACCACAGCCCGTCCCAGCCCACCACAGCCCGTCCCAGCCCACCACAGACCACCACAGTTCGTCCCAGCCCGCCACAACCAGTCCCAGCCCGCCACAACCCGTCCCAGCTCGCCACAGCCCGTCCCAGCCCAGCACGGCCCGGCCCGGCCCACCACGGCCCGTCCCGGCCCACCACGGCCCGTCCCGGCCCACCACGGCCCGTCCCGGCCTACCACAGCCCGTTCCAGACCACCACAGACCGTCGCAGCTCACCACAGAAAGTCCCAGCCCGTCACAGAACACCACAACCCGTCACCGCCCACCACAGCCCTTCCAAGGCGTCCCAGCCCGTCCCAGCCCACCACAACCAACCACAGCCCGTCCCCGTCCCACCACAGACCATTCCAGACCACCACATCCCGTCCCCCGCCCACCATAGCCCGTGCCCGCCCACCACAGCCCGTCCCCGCCCACCACAGCCCATCCCCGCCCACCACAGCCCATCCCAGCCCATCACAGCCCGTCCCAGCTCGTTCCAGACAACCAGAACTCGTCTCAGCCCGCCCTAGCCCACCACAGCCCGTCTCAAGCTCAGCAGAACCCACCACAGCCCACATCAGCCTGTCCCAGCCCGTCCCAGACCACCACAGCCCGTCCCAGCACACCACAGCACGTACCAGCCCGTCCCAGCCCACCACAGCCCGTCCCAGCCCCTCCCAGCCCACCACAGCCTGTCCCAGCCCACCACAGCCCGTCCCAGCCCACCACAGCCCGTCCCAGCCCACCACAGCCTGTCCCAGCCCATCCCAGCCCACGCCACAGCCCGTCACAGCCCGTCCCAGCCCACCACAGCCCGTCCCAGCCCACCACAGCCCGTCCCAGAACACCACAGCCCGTCCCAGCACACCACAGCCCGTCCCAGCCCGTCCCAGCACACCACAGCCCGTCCAAGCCCACCACAGTTCGTCCCAGCCCACCACAGCCCGTCCCAGCACACCACAGCCCGTCCCAGAACACCACAGCCCGTCCCAGCACACCACAGCCCGTCCCAGCACGACCCAGCACACCACAGCCCGTCCAAGCCCACCACAGCCCGTCCCAGCCCACCACAGCCCGTCCCAGCCCACCACAGCCCGTCCCAGCCCACCACAGCCCGTCCCAGCCCACCACAGCTCGTCCCAGCCCACCACACCCCGTCCCAGCCCGTCCCAGCCCACCAGAGCCCGTCCCAGCCCGTCCCAGCCCGTCCCAGACCACCACAGCCCGTCTCAAGCTCACCAGAACCCACCACAGCCCACCACAGCCTGTCCCAGACCATCACGGCCCACCACAGCCCACCACGGATCACCACGGCCCGTCCCAGCCCACCACGCCCCACCACAGCCCGTCCCTGCCCACCACAGCCCGTCCCAGCACACCACAGACCATCCCAGTCCACCACACACCGTCCCAGCATGTCCCAGCCTGTCCCAACCCACCACAGCCTGTTCCAGACCACCACAGCCCGTCCCAGCCCACCACAGCCCGTCCCCACCCGTCCCAGCCCACCACAGCCCAGCACAGCCCGTCCCAGCACACCACAGCCCGTCCCAGCCCACCACAGCCCGTCCCAGCCCACCACAGCCCGTCCCAGCACACCACAGCCCGTCCCAGACCGTCGCAGCCTGCCGCAGCCCGTCCAAGCCCACTACAGACCGTCCCAGCCCACCACACACCATTCCAGACGACCACAGCCCGTCCCCGCCCACCACAGCCCGTTCCAGGCCACCACAGCACGTCCCAGCTCGTTCCAGACCACCAGAACTCGTCTCAGCCCGTCCCAGCCCACCACAGCCCGTCTCAAGCTCAGCAGAACCCACCACAGCCCACCACAGCCTGTCCCGGCCCATCCCAGCCCACCACGGCCCGTCCCAGCCCACCACGGCCCGTCCCAGCCCACCACGGACCATAACAACCCAACACGGCCCGTCCCAGCCCACCACAGCCTGTCCCAGCCCACCACGGCCCGTCCCAGCCCACCACGGCCCGTCCCAGCCCACCACGGCCCGTCCCAGCCCGTCCCAGCCCACCACAGCCCTCCACAGCCAGTCCCAGCCCATGCCAACCCGCCCCAGCCCACCACGGCCCGTCCCAGCCCACCACGACCCGTCCCAGCCCACCACGACCCACCACAGCCGGTTACAGCTTATCACAGCCCGTCCCAGCCCAACACAGGCCGTCTCTGCTCACCACCAGAGCCCGTCCCAGCCCACCACGGCCCGTCCCTGCCCAACACGGCCCGTCCCAGCCCACCACGGCTCTCCACAGCTCTCCATAGCCCGGTCCAATCCTCCACAGCCCGTCCCAGCCCACCGCAGCCCGTCCCAGCCCACCACAGCCCGTCCCCGCCCACCACAGCCCGTCCCCGCCCACCACAGCCCGTCCCAGCCGTCCCAGCAAATCCCAGCCCACCACAGCCCGTCTCAGCTCACTACAGCGCGTCCCAGTCCACCACACCCACCACAGCCCGTCCCAGCCCATTCCAGCCCACCACAGCCTGTCCCAGCTCACCACAACCCACCACAGCCAACCGCAGCCGGTCCCAGCCCACCACAGCCCACCACAGCCCGTCCCAGCCCATCACAGCCCGTCCCATCTCGTTCCAGACAACCAGAACTCGTCTCAGCCCGTCCCAGCCCACCACAGCCCGTCTCAAGCTCAGCAGAACCCACCACAGCCCACCACAGCCCGTCCCAGCCCACCACAGCCCGTCCCAGCACACCACAGCACGTACCAGCCCGTCCCAGCCCACCACAGCCCGTCCCAGCCCACCACAGCCCATCCCAGCCCACCACAGCCCGTCCCAGCCCACCACAGCCCGTCCCAGCCCACCACAGCCCGTCCCAGCCCACCACAGCCCGTCCCCGCCCACCACAGCCCGTCCCCCGCCCACCACAGCCCGTCCCAGCCGTCCCAGCAAATCCCAGCCCACCACAGCCCGTCTCAGCTCACTACAGCGCGTCCCAGTCCACCACACCCACCACAGCCCGTCCCAGTCCATTCCAGCCCACCACAGCCTGTCCCAGCTCACCACAACCCACCACAGCCAACCGCAGCCGGTCCCAGCCCACCACAGCCCACCACAGCCCGTCCCAGCCCATCACAGCCCGTCCCATCTCGTTCCAGACAACCAGAACTCGTCTCAGCCCGTCCCAGCCCACCACAGCCCGTCTCAAGCTCAGCAGAACCCACCACAGCCCACCACAGCCCGTCCCAGCCCACCACAGCCCGTCCCAGCACACCACAGCACGTACCAGCCCGTCCCAGCCCACCACAGCCCGTCCCAGCCCACCACAGCCCATCCCAGCCCACCACAGCCCGTCCCAGCCCACCACAGCCCGTCCCAGCCCACCACAGCCCGTCCCAGCCCACCACAGCCCGTCCCAGCCCACCACAGCCCGTCCCAGCCCACCACAGCCCGTCCCAGCCCACCACAGCCCGTCCCAGCCCACCACAGCCAGTCCCAGCCCACCACAGCCCACCACAGCCTGTCCCAGCCCGTCCCAGCCAACGACAGCCCGTCACAGCCCGTCCCAGCATACCACAGCCCGTGCCAGCCCACCACAGCCCGTCCCAGCCCACCACAGCCCGTCCCAGCCCACCACAGCATGTCCCAGCCCACCACAGCCCGTCCCAGTACGGCCCAGCACACCACAGCCCATCCTAGCCCACCACAGCCCATCCTAGCCCACCACAGCCCATACTAGCCCACCACAGCCCGTCCCAGCCCGTCCCAGACGACCACAGCCCGTCCCTGCCCACCACAGCCCGTCCCAGCCCGTTCCAGACCACCAGAACCCGTCCCAGCCCGTCCCAGCCCACCACAGCCCGACTCAAGCTCACCAAAACCCACCACATCCCACCACAGCCCACCACAGCCCGTCCCAGCCCACCACTGCCCACCACAGCCCACCACGGCCCATCCCAGCCCACCACGGCCCGTCTCAGCCCACCACAGCCCGTCCCAGCCAACCACAGCCCGTCCCAGCCCGTCCCAGCCCACCACAGGCCGTCTCAAGCTCACCAGAACCCACCACAGCCCACCACAGCCCGTCCCAGCCCACCACAGCCCATTCCAGACCACCAGAGCCCTTCCCAGTTCACCACAGCATGTCCCAGCACACCACAGCCCACCACAGCCCGTCCAATTTCACCACAGCCCGTCTCAGCTCACCACAACCCACCACAGCCCGTCCCAGCACACCGCAGCCTATCCCAACCCGTCCCAGCCCACCACGACCCGTCCCAGCCCACCACGGCCCGTCCCAGCCCACCACGGCCCGTCCCAGCCCGTCCCAGCCCACGACAGCCCGTCCCAGCCCACGATAGTCCGTCCCAGCCCACCAGAGCTCACCAGAGCCCACCACAGCTCGTCCTAGCCCACCACAGCCCACAAGAGCTTGTCACAGACCACCACAGCCCGTCCCAGCCCACCACAGCCCACTACGGCCCACCACAGCCCGTCCCAGCCCACCACAGCCCGTCCCAGCCCACCACAGCCCGTCCCAGCCCACCACAGCAAGTACCAGCCCGTCCCAGCCCACCACGGCCCGTCTCAGCCCACCACGGCCCGTCTCAGCTCACCACAACCCGTCCCAGCCCACCACAGCCCACCACGGCCCGTCCCAGGCCACCACAGCCAGTCCCAGCACACCACAGCCCGTCCCAGCCCTTCCCAGCCCACCACAGCCAGTCCCAGCCCGTCCCAGTTTACCACAGCCCGTCCCAGACCACCACGGCCCACCACAGCCCACAACGGCCCGTCCCAGCACACCACGGCCCACCACAGCCCACCACAGTTCACCACAGCCCGTCCCAGCCCACCACGGCCCAGCACACCCCACCATGGTTCACCACAGCCCGTCCCAGCTCACCAAAGCCCATCCCATCACACCACAGCCCACCAGAGCCCGTCCCAGTCCACTATGGCCCGTCCCAGCCCACCACGGCCCGTCCCAGCCCATCAGGACCCATCCCAGCCCACCACGGCCCACCATAGCCCACCACGGCCCGTCCCAGCCCACCACAGCCCGTCCCCGCCCACCACAGCCCGTCCCAGCACACCACAGCCCGTCCCAGCACACCACAGCCCGTCCCAGCACACCACAGCACGTCCCCCGCCCTCCCCAGGCCGTCCCAGCACACTACAACTCGTCCCAGCCCGTCCCAGCCCGTCCCAGCCCACGACAGCTCGTCCCAGCACACCACAGCATGTCCCATCCCACCACAGCCCGTCCCAGCACACCACAGCCCACCACGCCCCGTCCCAACCCACCAGAGCCTGTCCCAGCTCACCACAGCCCACCACAGCCCGTCCCAGACCACCACAGCCCGTCCCAGCCTGTCCCAGCCAACCACAGCCCGTCCCGTCCCAGCCCACCACAACCCGTCCCATCCCTTCCCAGCACAGCCCGTCACAGCCTGTCCCGTCCCGTCCCAGCCCGTCCCATCCCGTCCCGTCCCAGCCCACCACAGCCCGTCCCAGCCCACCACAGCCCGTCCCAGGACACCACAGCCCGTCCCAGCCCACCACAGCCCGTCCCAGCCCACCACAGCCCGTCCCAGCCCACCAGAGCCCGTCCCAGCCCACCAGAGCCCGTCTCAAGCTCACCAGAACCCACCACAGCCCACCACAGCCTGTCGCAGACCACCACGGCCCACCACGGCCCATCCCAGCCCACCACGGCCCACCACAGCCCACCACAGTTCACCACGGGCCATCTCAGACCACCATGACCTGTCCCAGCCCACCACGGCCCACCACAGCCCATCCCTTCCCATACCGGCTCAAAACAGCCCACCACGGCCCATACCAGCCCACCACGGCCCACCACAGCCCACCACAGTTCACCACGGGCCATCTCAGACCACCATGACCTGTCCCAGCCCACCACGGCCCACCACAGCCCATCCCTTCCCATACCGGCTCAAAACGGCCCACCACGGCCCACCACAGCCCACCACGGTTCACCACGGCCCGTCCCAGCCCACCACGCCCCACCACAGACCATCCCAGTCCACCACACACCATCCCAGCATGTCCCAGCCTGTCCCAACCCACCACAGCCTGTCCCAGACCACCACAGCCCGTCCCAGCCCACCACAGCCCGTCCCAGCACACCACAGCCCGTCCCTAGCCCACCACAGCCCGTCCCAGCCCACCACAGCCCGTCCCCGCCCACCACAGCCCGTCCCCACCCACCACAGCCCACCACAGACCAGCATAGCCCGTCTCAGCCCGTCGCAGCCTGCCGCAGCCCGTCCCAGCCCACCACAGCCCGTCCCAGCCCACCACAGACCATTCCAGACCACCACATCCCGTCCCAGCCCACCACAGCCCGTCCCCGCCCACCACGGCCCGTC
This sequence comes from Falco biarmicus, assembly GCF_023638135.1. NCBI lineage: Eukaryota > Metazoa > Chordata > Aves > Falconiformes > Falconidae > Falco > Falco biarmicus. The sequence continues at coordinate 92,427 of NW_026611681.1, read as the reverse complement.
CCAGCCCATCACAGCCCGTCCCAGCTCGTTCCAGACAACCAGAACTCGTCTCAGCCCGTCCCAGCCCACCACAGGCCGTCTCAAGCTCAGCAGAACCCACCACAGCCCACCATGGCCCGTCCCAGACCACCACAGCCCACCACAGCCCGTCCCAGCACACCACAGCCCGTCCGAGCACACCACAGCACGTCCCAGCCCGTCCCAGCCCACCACAGCCCGTCCCAGCCCGTCCCAGCCCGTCCCAGCCCGTCCCCGCCCATCCCAGCCCGTCCCAGCCCACCACAGCCCGTCCCAGCCCACCACAGCCCGTGCCAGCCCACTACAGCCCGTGCCAGCCCACCACAGCCCGTGCCAGCCCATCCCAGCCCACCACAGCCCGTCCCAGCCTGTTCCAGACCACCAGAGCCCATCCCAGCCCGTCCCAGCCCACCACAGCCCGTCTCAAGCTCACCAGAACCCACCACAGCCCACCACAGCCTGTCCCAGACCACCACGGCCCACCACAGCCCACCATGGCCCGTCCCAGCCCACCACGGCCGACCACAGCGAACCACGGCCCACCAAAGCTCACCACAGCCCGTCCCAGCACACCACAGCCCGTCCCAGCCCACCACAGCCCGTCCCCGCCCGTCCCTGTCGACCACAGCCCGTCCCAGTCCACCACAGCCCATCCCAGCTTGCCACAGCCCATCCCAGCCCGTCACAGCCCACCACAGCCCGTCCCCGCCCACCACAGCCCGTCCCAGCCCACCACAGCCCGTCCCAGCCCACCACAGCCCGTCCCAGCCCACCACAGCCCACCAGAGCCCGTCCCAGCCCACCAGAGCCCATTGCAGCCCATCACAGCTCATTCCAGACCACCAGAGCCCGTCCCAGCCCACCACAGCCCATCTCAAGCTCACAAGAACCCACCAAAGCCCACCACAGCCTGTCCCAGCCCACCACGGCCCACCACGGCCTGTCCCAGCCCACCACGGCCCACCACAGCCCACCACGGCCCACCACAGCCCACCACAGTTCACCACGGGCCGTCTCAGCCCACCATGACCTGTCCCAGCCCACCACGGCCCAACATAGACCATCCCTTCCCATACCGGCCCACCAAAGCCCACCACAGTTCACCACGGCCTGTCCCAGCCAACCACGCCCCACCACAGCCCGTTCCAGCTCACCACAGCCCGTTCCAGCCCACCACAGCCCGTTCCAGCCCACCACAGCCCGTCCCAGTCCATCCCAGCACGTCCCAGCCCACCACGGCCAACCACAGCCCGTCCCAGCCCGTCCGAGCACACCACAGCCTGTCCCAGACCACCAGAGCTCGTCCCAGCCTGTCCCAGCCCACCATAGCCCGTCTCAAGCTCACCAGAACCCACCACAGCCCACCATAGCCCGTACCAGACCACCACGGCCCACCACAGATAACCACGGCCCGTCCCAGCCCACCACGGCCCACCACAGCGAACCACGGCCCACCACAGCCCACCACAGCCCGTCCCAGCCCACCACGGACCGTCCCAGCCGTCCCAGCAAATCCCAGCCCACCACAGCCCATCTCAGCTCACTACAGCGCGTCCCAGTCCACCACACCCACCACAGCCCGTCCCAGCCCATTCCAGCCCACCACAGCCTGTCCCAGCTCACCACAACCCACCACAGCCAACCGCAGCCGGTCCCAGCCCACCACAGCCCACCGCAGCCCGTCCCAGCCCACCACAGCCCACCGCAGCCCGTCCCAGCCCACCACAGCCCACCGCAGCCCGTCCCACCACACCAGAGTCCATCCCAGCCCACAACGGCCCGTCACAGCTTACCACGGCCCACCACGGCTTTCCACGGCCCATCCCAGCCCACCACGGCCCTTCCCAGCCCGCCACGGCCCGTCCCAGCCCGCCACGGCCCGTCCCAGCCCGCCACGGCCCGTTCCAGACCACCATGTCCCGTCCCAGCTCGCCACAGCCCGTCCCAGCCCGCCACAGACCACCACAGTTCGTCCCGGCCCACCACAGTTCGTCCCGGCCCACCACGGCCCGTCCCGGCCCACCACGGCCCGTCCCGGCCCACCACGGCCCATAACAACCCACCACGGCCCGTCCCGGCCTACTACGGCTCGTCCCAGCCCACCACGGCCCGTCCCAGCCCGCCACGGCCCGTCCCAGCCCGCCACGGCCCGTCCCAGCCCGTCCCAGCCCACCACAGCCCACCAAAGCCAGTCCCAGCCCGTCCCAACCGGCCCCAGCCCACCACGGCCCGTCCCAGCCCACCACGACCCGTCCCAGCCCAACACAGCCCACCACAGCCGGTTACAGCTTATCACAGCCCGTCCCAGCCCAACACAGCCCACCACAGCCGGTTACAGCTTATCACAGCCCGTCCCAGCCCAACACAGGCCGTCTCTGCTCACCACCAGAGCCCGTCCCAGCCCACCACGGCCCGTCCCAGCCCACCATGGCCCGTCCCAGCCCACAACGGCTCTCCACAGCTCACCACGGCTCTCCACAGCTCACCACGGCCCGTCCCCGCCCACCACAGCCTGTCCCCGCCCACCACAGGCCACTACAGCACACCACAGCCTACCGCAGACCACCACAGCCCGTCCCACCCCGTCACAGCTCGTACCAGCCCGACACAGCCCACCACAGCCCGTCTCAGCTCACCACAGCCTGTCCCAGCCCACCACGGCCCACCACAGCCCGTCCCAGCCAAACACAGTCTGTCCCAGCCCGTCCCAGCCCACCACACTCACCACAACTCGTCCCAGACCGTTCCAGCACGGCACAGCCCATTCCAGCCCACCGCATCCCGTCCCAGCCCACCACAGCCCACCGCAGCCGGTCCCAGCCCACCACAGCCCACCGCAGCCGGTCCCAGCCCACCACAGCCCGTCCCAGCCCACCACAGCCCACCGCAGCCCGTCCCAGCCCACCGCAGCCCGTCCCAGCACACCACAGCACGTCCCAGCACTCCACAGCCCACCAGGGCCTGTCCCATCCCAACACGGCCCACCGCAGCCCGTCTCAGTTCATCACAGTCCGTCCCAGCCAACCACAGCCCGTACCAGCCCACCACAACCAACCACGGCCCGTCCCTGCCCACCACAGTCCGTCCCTGTCCCACCACAGCCCACCACGGCCCGTCCCAGCCCACCACGGCACACCACAGCCCACCACGGCCCGTCCCAGCCCACCACGGCCCACAAAAGCCGACCACAGCCCACCACGGCCCACCACAGCCCGTCCCAGCCCACCACAAGCCGTCCTAGCCCACCACAGACCTCCAGAGCCCGTCTCAGCCCACCACAGCCCGTCCCAGACCACCACGGCCCACCACAGCCCACCACGGCCTGTCCCAGCCCGCCACGGCCCGACCAAGCCCACCACGGCCCGACCAAGCCCACCACGGCCCGAACAAGCCCACCACGGCTCGTAGCGGCCCACCACAGCCCGTCGCGGCCCACCACGGCCCACAGCGGTCCGTCCCGGCCAACCACGGTCCTTCGCAGCCGACCATGGCCCACCTCAGCCCACCACGGCCCTTCCCAGCCCACCACAGCCCGTCCCAGCCCACCACAGCCCACCGCAGCCCACCGCAGCCCACCACAGCCCACCACAGCCCACCAGAACCCGCCTCAACCCAAAACAGCTCTTCCCAGGCCACCACAGCCCGTCCCAGGCCACCACAGCCCGTCCCAGCCCACCACAGCCCGTCCCAGCCAGTGTCAGACCGTACCAGCCCACCACAGCCCGTGCCAGCCCGTCCCAGCTCGTCCCAGCCCACCACAGCCCGTCCCAGCTCGTCCCAGCCCACCACAGCCCGTCCCAGCTCGTCCCAGCCCACCACAGCCCGTCCCAGCTCATCCCAGCCCACCACAGCCCGTCCCAGCTCGTCCCAGCCCACCACAGCCCGTCCCAGCCCGTCCCAGATCACCACAGCCCGTCCCAGCCCACCACAGACCACCACAGTTCATCCCAGCCCACCACAGTTCGTCCCAGCCCGCCACAGCCCGTCCCGGCCCACCACGGCCCGTCCCGGCCCACCACAGCCCGTCCCAGCCCACCACAGCCTGTCCCAGCCAAACACAGCCTGTCCCAGCCAAACACAGCCTTTCCCGGCCCACCACGGCCCGTCCCAGCTCACCACAGCCTGTCCCAGCCAAACACAGCCTGTCCCAGCCCACCACGGCCCGTCCCAGCCTACTACGGCTCGTCCCAGCCCACCACAGCCTGTCCCAGCCCACCACAGCCCGTCCCAGCCCACCACAACTAACCACAGCCCGTCCCCATCCCACCACAGCCTGTCCCAGCCCACCACAGCCCCTTCCAGCCCACCGCAGCCTGTCCCAGCCCACCATGGCACACCACAGCCCACCACAGCCCACCATGGCTTACCACGGCCCACCACAGCCTGTCCCAGCCAATCCCAGACCACCACAGCCCGTCACAGCCCGTCCCAGCCCACCACATAAAGTACCAGCCCATAGAAGCCCACCACAGCCCGTCCCAGCCCACCACGGCCCGTCCGAGCCCACCCCAGCCCACCAAAGCCCACCACAGCCCATCTCAGCTCACCACAACCCGTACCAGACCACCACAGCCCACCACAGCCGGTTACAGCTTATCACAGCCCATCCCAGCCCACCACAGCCCGTCCCGGACCTACCAGAACCCGTCCCTGACCACCACAGCAGGTCCAAGCCCACCACAGCCCGTCCCAGCCCACCACAGCCTGTCCCAACCCACCAAAGCCCATTCCAGCCCTTCCCAACCCACCACAGCCGGTTTGAGACCACCAGAGCCCGTCCCCGCCCACCACAGCCCGTCCCAGCTCGTCCCAGGCCTTCCCAGCCCACCACAGCCCGTCCCGGACCACGACAGCCCATCCCGGACCTACCACAACCCGTCCCCGACCACCACAGCAGGTCCAAGCCCACCACAGCCTGTGCCAGCCCACCACACACCGTGCCAGCCCACCATAGCCCATGCCAACCCACCACAGCCCATTCCAGCCCTTCCCAGCCCACCACAGCCCGGTCCATACCAGCAGAGCCCGTCCCAGCCCACCACGGCCCGTCCCAGCCCACCACAGACCACCACAGTTCGTCCCAGCCCGCCACAACCCGTCCCAGCCCACCACGGCCCGTCCCGGCCCACCACGGCCTGTCCCAGGCCACCACGGCCCGTCCCAGGCCACCACGGCACGTCCCAGGCCACCACAGACCACCACAGTTCGTCCCAGTCCGCCACAACCAGTCCCAGCCCACCACAACCCGTCCCAGCTCGCCACAGCCCGTCCCGGCCCACCACGGCCCGTCCCGGCCCACCACGGCCCGTCCCGGCCCACCGCGGCCCGTCCCGGCCCACCACAGCTCGTTACAGACCACCACAGACCGTCGCAGCTCACCACAGAAAGTCCCAGCCCGTCACAGAACACCACAACCCGTCACCGCCCACCACAGCCCTTCCAAGGCGTCCCAGACCGTCCCAGCCCACCACAACCAACCACAGCCCGTCCCCGTCCCACCACAGCCCGTCCCAGCCCACCACAGCCCTTTCCAGCCCACCGCAGCCTGTCCCAGCCCACCATGGCACACCACAGCCCACCACAGCCCGTCCCAGCCCACCACAGCCGACCATGGCTTACCACGGCCCACCACAGCCTGTCCCAGGCCATCCCAGACCACCACAGCCCGTCCCAGCCCACCACAGGCCACCACAGCCCGTCCCAGCTCACCACAGCCCGTCCCAGCCCAACAGAGCCCGTCCCGGCCCACCAAAGCTTGTCCCAGCTCATACCAGCCGACCACAGCCCGTCACAGCCCGTCCCAGCCCACCACATAAAGTACCAGCCCATAGAAGCCCACCACAGCCCGTCACAGCCCACCACAGACCGTCCCAGCCCACCACAGCCCGTCCCGGACCTACCAGAACCCGTCCCTGACCACCACAGCAGGTCTAAGCCCACCACAGCCCGTCCCAGCCCACCACAGCCTGTCCCAACCCACCAAAGCCCATTCCAGCCCTTCCCAACCCACCACAGCCGGTTTGAGACCACCAGAGCCCGTCCCAGCCCACCACAGCCCGTCCCCGCCCACCACAGCCCGTCCCAGCCCGTCCCAGGCCTTCCCAGCCCACCACAGCCCGTCCTGGAATACGAACCCGTCCCGGACCTACCACAACCCGTCCCCAACCACCACAGCAGGTCCAAGCCCACCACAGCCTGTCCCAGCCCACCACAGACCGTCCCTGCCCACCACAGCCCATCCCAACCCACCACAGCCCATTCCAGCCCTTCCCAGCCCACCACAGCCCGGTCCATACCACCACAGCCCGTCCCAGCCCACCACGGCCCGTCCCAGCCCACCACAGACCACCACAGTTCGTCCCAGCCCGCCACAACCCGTCCCAGCCCACCACGGCCCGTCCTGGCACACCACGGCCCATCCCGGCCCACCACGGCCCGTCCCAGCACACCACAGCCTGTCCCAGCCCACCACAGACCACCACAGTTCGTCCCAGCCCGCCACAACCCGTCCCAGCTCGCCACAGCCCGTCCCAGCCCAGCACGGCCCGTCCCGGCTCGCCACGGCCCGTCCCGGCGCACCACGGCCCGTCCCGGCCCACCACGGCCCGGCCCGGCCCACCACGGCCCGTCCCGGCCCACCACGGCCCGGCCCGGCCTACCACAGCCCGTTCCAGACCACCACAGACCGTCGCAGCTCACCACAGAAAGTCCCAGCCCGTCACAGAACACCACAACCCGTCACCGCCCACCACAGCCCTTCCAAGGCGTCCCAGCCCGTCCCAGCCCACCACAACCAACCACAGCCCGTCCCCGTCCCACCACAGCCTGTCCCAGCCCACCACAGCCCTTTCCAGCCCACCGCAGCCTGTCCCAGCCCACCATGGCACACCACAGCCCACCACAGCCCGTCCCAGCCCACCACAGCCGACCATGGCTTACCACGGCCCACCACAGCCTGTCCCAGCCCATCCCAGACCACCACAGCCTGTCCCAGCCCACCACAAACCACCACAGCCCGTCCCAGCTCACTACAGCCCGTCCCAGCTCACCACAGCCCGTCCCGGCCCACCACAGCTTGTCCCACCTCATACCAGCCGACCACAGCCCGTCACAGCCCGTCCCAGCTCACCACATAAAGTAACAGCCCATAGAAGCCCACCACAGCCCGTCCCAGCCCACCAGAGCCCGTCCCAGCCCACCACAGCATGTCCCAGGTCCCCACAGCCCACGACAGCCCGTCCCAGCCCACGACAGCCCGTCCCAGCCCACGACAGCCCGTCCCAGCCCATCACAGACCACTACAGCACAGCACAGCCTACCACAGCCCACCACAGCCCGTCCCAGCCCGGCACAGCTCGTCCCAGCCCGTCCCAGCCCACCACGGCCCGTCCCAGCCCACCACAGACCACCACAGTTCGTCCCAGTCTGCCACAACCCGTCCCAGCCCGCCACGGCCCGTCCCAGCCCACCACGGCCCATCCCAGCCCACCACGGCCCGTCCCGGCCCACCATGGCCCGTCCCGGCCCACCACAGCCCGTCCCGGCCCACCACAGCCCGTCCCGGCCCACCACAGCCTGTCCCAGCCAAAAACAGCCTGTCCTAGCCAAACACAGCCTGTCCCAGCCCGCCACAACCCGTCCCAGCCCACCACAGCCCGTCCCAGCCCTCCACAGTCCATCCCAGCCCACCACAGCCCGTCCCAGCACACCACAGCCCGTCCCAGAACACCACAGCCCGTCCCAGCACACCACAGCCCGTCCCAGCACGGCCCAGCACAGCACAGCCCATCCAAGCCCACCACAGCCCGTCCCAGCCCACCACAGCCCGTCCCAGCCCACCACAGCCCGTCCCAGCTCACCACAGCTCGTCCCAGCCCACCACAGCTCGTCCCAGCCCACCACACCCCGTCCCAACCCGTCCCAGCCCACCAGAGCCCGTCCCAGCCCGTCCCAGACCACCACAGCCCGTCTCAAGCTCACCAGAACCCACCACAGCCCACCACAGCCTGTCCCAGACCATCACAGCCCACCACAGCCCATCCCAGCCCACCACAGCCCACCACGGGCCATCTCAGACCACCATGACCTGTCCCAGCCCACCACGGCCCACCACAGCCCATCCCTTCCCATACCGGCTCAAAACGGCTCACCACGGCCCACCATAGCCCACCACGGTTCACCACGGCCCGTCCCAGCCCACCACGCCCCACCACAGCCCGTCCCTGCCCACCACAGCCCGTCCCAGCACACCACAGACCATCCCAGTCCACCACACACCGTCCCAGCATGTCCCAGCCTGTCCCAACCCACCACAGCCTGTTCCAGACCACCACAGCCCGTCCCAGCCCACCACAGCCCGTCCCCGCCCGTCCCAGCCCACCACAGCCCAGCACAGCCCGTCCCAGCACACCACAGCCCGTCCCAGCCCACCAGAGCCCGTCCAAGCCCACCACAGCCCGTCCCAGCACACCACAGCCCGTCCCAGACCGTCGCAGCCTGCCGCAGCCCGTCCAAGCCCACTACAGACCGTCCCAGCCCACCACACACCATTCCAGACGACCACAGCCCGTCCCCGCCCACCACAGCCCGTTCCAGGCCACCACAGCACGTCCCAGCTCGTTCCAGACCACCAGAACTCGTCTCAGCCCGTCCCAGCCCACCACAGCCCGTCTCAATCTCAGCAGAACCCACCACAGCCCACCACAGCCTGTCCCGGCCCGTCCCAGCCCACCACGGCCGGTCCCAGCCCACCACGGCCCGTCCCAGCCCACCACGGACCATAACAACCCAACACGGCCCGTCACAGCCCACCACAGCCTGTCCCAGCCCACCACGGCCCGTCCCAGCCCACCACGGCCCGTCCCAGCCCACCACGGCCCGTTCCAGCCCACCACGGCCCACCACAGCCCTCCACAGCCAGTCCCAGCCCGTCCCAACCCGCCCCAGCCCACCACAGCCCGTCCCAGCCCACCACGACCCGTCCCAGCCCACCACGACCCACCGCAGCCGGTTACAGCTTATCACAGCCCGTCCCAGCCCAACACAGGCCGTCTCTGCTCACCACCAGAGCCCGTCCCAGCCCACCACGGCCCGTCCCTGCCCAACACGGCCCGTCCCAGCCCACCACGGCTCTCCACAGCTCTCCATAGCCCGGTCCAATCCTCCACAGCCCGTCCCAGCCCACCGCAGCCCGTCCCAGCCCACCACAGCCCGTCCCCGCCCACCACAGCCCGTCCCAGCCGTCCCAGTAAATCCCAGCCCACCACAGCCCGTCTCAGCTCACTACAGCGCGTCCCAGTCCACCACACCCACCACAGCCCGTCCCAGCCCATTCCAGCCCACCACAGCCTGTCCCAGCTCACCACAACCCACCACAGCCAACCGCAGCCGGTCCCAGCCCACCACAGCCCACCACAGCCCGTCCCAGCCCATCACAGCCCGTCCCAGCTCGTTCCAGACAACCAGAACTCGTCTCAGCCCGTCCCAGCCCACCACAGCCCGTCTCAAGCTCAGCAGAACCCACCACAGCCCACCACAGCCCGTCCCAGCCCACCACAGCCCGTCCCAGCACACCACAGCACGTACCAGCCCGCCCCAGCCCACCACAGCCCGTCCCAGCCCACCACAGCCCGTCCCAGCCCGTCCCAGCCCACCACAGCCCACCACAGCCTGTCCCAGCCCGTCCCAGCCAACGACAGCCCGTCACAGCCCGTCCCAGCCCACCACAGCCCGTCCCAGCCCACCACAGCCCGTCCCAGCCCACCAGAGCCCGTCCCAGCCCACCACAGCCCGTCCCAGTACGGCCCAGCACACCACAGCCCATCCTAGCCCACCACAGCCCATCCTAGCCCACCACAGCCCATCCCAGCCCGTCCCAGCACACCACAGCCCGTCCCAGCCCACCACAGCCCGACTCAAGCTCACCAAAACCCACCACATCCCACCACAGCCCGTCCCAGCCCACCACTGCCCACCACAGCCCACCACAGTTCACCACGGCCCATCCCAGCCCACCACGGCCCGTCTCAGCCCACCACAGCCCGTCCCAGCCCACCACAGCCCGTCCCAGCCCGTCCCAGCCCACCACAGGCCGTCCCTGCCCATTACAGCCCACCACAGCCCGTCCCAGACCACCACAGCCCGTCTCAAGCTCACCAGAACCCACCACAGCCCACCACAGCCCGTCCCAGACCACCACGGCCCACCACAGCCCACCACGTCCCGTCCTAGCCCACCACGGCCCGCCACAGCCCACCACGGCCCACCACATCCCGTCCCAGCCCACCACAGCCCATCCCAGGCCACCACAGCCCGTCCCAGGCAACCACGGCCCGACCAAGCCCACCACGGCCTACCACAGCCCACCACGGCCCGTCCCTGCCCACCACGGCCCACCACAGCCCACCACGGCCCACCACAGCCCACCACGGCCCACCACAGCCCACCACGGCCAACCACGGTTCACCACAGCCCGTCCCCGCCCACCACGGCCCACCACAGCCCGTCCCAGCCCATCCCAGCCCGTCCCAGCCAGTCCCAGCTCAGCACAGCCCGTCCCAGCCCACCACAGCCCGTCCCAGCCCACCACAGCCCGTCCCAGCCCGTCCCAGTTTACCACAGCCTGTTCCAGACCACCACAGCCCGTCCCAGCCCACCACAGCCCGTCCCAGCACACCACAGCCCGTCCCAGCACACCACAGCCCGTCCCTAGCCCACCACAGCCCGTCCCAGCCCACCACAGCCCGTCCCCGCCCACCACAGCCCGTCCCCCGCCCACCACAGCCCACCACAGACCAGCATAGCCCGTCTCAGCCCGTCGCAGCCTGCCGCAGCCCGTCCCAGCCCACCACAGCCCGTCCCAGCCCACCACAGACCATTCCAGACCACCACATCCCGTCCCAGCCCACCACAGCCCGTCCCCGCCCACCACGGCCCGTCCCAGCCCATCACAGCCCGTCCCAGCTTGTTCCAGACAACCAGAACTCGTCTCAGCCCGTCCCAGCCCACCACAGCCCGTCTCAAGCTCAGCAGAACCCACCACAGCCCACCATGGCCTGTCCCGGCCCGTCCCAGCCCACCACGGCCCGTCCCAGCCCACCACGGCCCGTCCCAGCCCACCACGGACCATAACAACCCAACACGGCCCGTCACAGCACACCACAGCCTGTCCCAGCCCACCACAGACCACCACAGTTCGTCCCAGCCCGCCACAACCCGTCCCAGCTCGCCACAGCCCGTCCCAGCCCAGCACGGCCCGTCCCGGCTCGCCACGGCCCGTCCCGGCGCACCACGGCCCGTCCCGGCCCACCACGGCCCGTCCCGGCCCACCACGGCCCGTCCCGGCCCACCACGGCCCGTCCCGGCCTACCACAGCCCGTTCCAGACCACCACAGACCGTCGCAGCTCACCACAGAAAGTCCCAGCCCGTCACAGAACACCACAACCCGTCACCGCCCACCACAGCCCTTCCAAGGCGTCCCAGCCCGTCCCAGCCCACCACAACCAACCACAGCCCGTCCCCGTCCCACCACAGCCTGTCCCAGCCCACCACAGCCCTTTCCAGCCCACCGCAGCCTGTCCCAGCCCACCATGGCACACCACAGCCCACCACAGCCCGTCCCAGCCCACCACAGCCGACCATGGCTTACCACGGCCCACCACAGCCTGTCCCAGCCCATCCCAGACCACCACAGCCTGTCCCAGCCCACCACAAACCACCACAGCCCGTCCCAGCTCACTACAGCCCGTCCCAGCTCACCACAGCCCGTCCCGGCCCACCACAGCTTGTCCCACCTCATACCAGCCGACCACAGCCCGTCACAGCCCGTCCCAGCTCACCACATAAAGTAACAGCCCATAGAAGCCCACCACAGCCCGTCCCAGCCCACCAGAGCCCGTCCCAGCCCACCACAGCATGTCCCAGGTCCCCACAGCCCACGACAGCCCGTCTCAGCCCACGACAGCCCGTCCCAGCCCACGACAGCCCGTCCCAGCCCATCACAGACCACTACAGCACAGCACAGCCTACCACAGCCCACCACAGCCCGTCCCAGCCCGGCACAGCTCGTCCCAGCCCGTCCCAGCCCACCACGGCCCGTCCCAGCCCACCACAGACCACCACAGTTCGTCCCAGTCTGCCACAACCCGTCCCAGCCCGCCACGGCCCGTCCCAGCCCACCACGGCCCATCCCAGCCCACCACGGCCCGTCCCGGCCCACCATGGCCCGTCCCGGCCCACCACAGCCCGTCCCGGCCCACCACAGCCCGTCCCGGCCCACCACAGCCTGTCCCAGCCAAAAACAGCCTGTCCTAGCCAAACACAGCCTGTCCCAGCCCGCCACAACCCGTCCCAGCCCACCACAGCCCGTCCCAGCCCTCCACAGTCCATCCCAGCCCACCACAGCCCGTCCCAGCACACCACAGCCCGTCCCAGAACACCACAGCCCGTCCCAGCACACCACAGCCCGTCCCAGCACGGCCCAGCACAGCACAGCCCATCCAAGCCCACCACAGCCCGTCCCAGCCCACCACAGCCCGTCCCAGCCCACCACAGCCCGTCCCAGCTCACCACAGCTCGTCCTAGCCCACCACAGCTCGTCCCAGCCCACCACACCCCGTCCCAACCCGTCCCAGCCCACCAGAGCCCGTCCCAGCCCGTCCCAGACCACCACAGCCCGTCTCAAGCTCACCAGAACCCACCACAGCCCACCACAGCCTGTCCCAGACCATCACAGCCCACCACAGCCCATCCCAGCCCACCACAGCCCACCACGGGCCATCTCAGACCACCATGACCTGTCCCAGCCCACCACGGCCCACCACAGCCCATCCCTTCCCATACCGGCTCAAAACGGCTCACCACGGCCCACCATAGCCCACCACGGTTCACCACGGCCCGTCCCAGCCCACCACGCCCCACCACAGCCCGTCCCTGCCCACCACAGCCCGTCCCAGCACACCACAGACCATCCCAGTCCACCACACACCGTCCCAGCTCCCAGCCTGTCCCAACCCACCACAGCCTGTTCCAGACCACCACAGCCCGTCCCAGCCCACCACAGCCCGTCCCCGCCCGTCCCAGCCCACCACAGCCCAGCACAGCCCGTCCCAGCACACCACAGCCCGTCCCAGCCCACCAGAGCCCGTCCAAGCCCACCACAGCCCGTCCCAGCACACCACAGCCCGTCCCAGACCGTCGCAGCCTGCCGCAGCCCGTCCAAGCCCACTACAGACCGTCCCAGCCCACCACACACCATTCCAGACGACCACAGCCCGTCCCCGCCCACCACAGCCCGTTCCAGGCCACCACAGCACGTCCCAGCTCGTTCCAGACCACCAGAACTCGTCTCAGCCCGTCCCAGCCCACCACAGCCCGTCTCAATCTCAGCAGAACCCACCACAGCCCACCACAGCCTGTCCCGGCCCGTCCCAGCCCACCACGGCCCGTCCCAGCCCACCACGGCCCGTCCCAGCCCACCACGGACCATAACAACCCAACACGGCCCGTCACAGCCCACCACAGCCTGTCCCAGCCCACCACGGCCCGTCCCAGCCCACCACGGCCCGTCCCAGCCCACCACGGCCCGTTCCAGCCCACCACGGCCCACCACAGCCCTCCACAGCCAGTCCCAGCCCGTCCCAACCCGCCCCAGCCCACCACAGCCCGTCCCAGCCCACCACGACCCGTCCCAGCCCACCACGACCCACCGCAGCCGGTTACAGCTTATCACAGCCCGTCCCAGCCCAACACAGGCCGTCTCTGCTCACCACCAGAGCCCGTCCCAGCCCACCACGGCCCGTCCCTGCCCAACACGGCCCGTCCCAGCCCACCACGGCTCTCCACAGCTCTCCATAGCCCGGTCCAATCCTCCACAGCCCGTCCCAGCCCAACACAGCCCGTCCCAGCCCACCACAGCCCGTCCCCGCCCACCACAGCCCGTCCCAGCCGTCCCAGTAAATCCCAGCCCACCACAGCCCGTCTCAGCTCACTACAGCGCGTCCCAGTCCACCACACCCACCACAGCCCGTCCCAGCCCATTCCAGCCCACCACAGCCTGTCCCAGCTCACCACAACCCACCACAGCCAACCGCAGCCGGTCCCAGCCCACCACAGCCCACCACAGCCCGTCCCAGCCCATCACAGCCCGTCCCAGCTCGTTCCAGACAACCAGAACTCGTCTCAGCCCGTCCCAGCCCACCACAGCCCGTCTCAAGCTCAGCAGAACCCACCACAGCCCACCACAGCCCGTCCCAGCCCACCACAGCCCGTCCCAGCACACCACAGCACGTACCAGCCCGCCCCAGCCCACCACAGCCCGTCCCAAGCCCACCACAGCCCGTCCCAGCCCACCACAGCCCGTCCCAGCCCACCACAGCCCACCACAGCCTGTCCCAGCCCGTCCCAGCCAACGACAGCCCGTCACAGCCCGTCCCAGCCCACCACAGCCCGTCCCAGCCCACCACAGCCCGTCCCAGCCCACCACAGCCCGTCCCAGCCCACCACAGCCCGTCCCAGTACGGCCCAGCACACCACAGCCCATCCTAGCCCACCACAGCCCATCCTAGCCCACCACAGCCCGTCCCAGCCCGTCCCAGCACACCACAGCCCGTCCCAGCCCACCACAGCCCGACTCAAGCTCACCAAAACCCACCACATCCCACCACAGCCCGTCCCAGCCCACCACTGCCCACCACAGCCCACCACAGTTCACCACGGCCCATCCCAGCCCACCACGGCCCGTCTCAGCCCACCACAGCCCGTCCCAGCCCACCACAGCCCGTCCCAGCCCGTCCCAGCCCACCACAGGCCGTCCCTGCCCATTACAGCCCACCACAGCCCGTCCCAGACCACCACAGCCCGTCTCAAGCTCACCAGAACCCACCACAGCCCACCACAGCCCGTCCCAGACCACCACGGCCCACCACAGCCCACCACGTCCCGTCCTAGCCCACCACGGCCCGCCACAGCCCACCACGGCCCACCACATCCCGTCCCAGCCCACCACAGCCCATCCCAGGCCACCACAGCCCGTCCCAGGCAACCACGGCCCGACCAAGCCCACCACGGCCTACCACAGCCCACCACGGCCCGTCCCTGCCCACCACGGCCCACCACAGCCCACCACGGCCCACCACAGCCCACCACGGCCCACCACAGCCCACCACGGCCAACCACGGTTCACCACAGCCCGTCCCCCGCCCACCACGGCCCACCACAGCCCGTCCCAGCCCATCCCAGCCCGTCCCAGCCAGTCCCAGCTCAGCACAGCCCGTCCCAGCCCACCACAGCCCGTCCCAGCCCACCACAGCCCGTCCCAGCCCGTCCCAGTTTACCACAGCCTGTTCCAGACCACCACAGCCCGTCCCAGCCCACCACAGCCCGTCCCAGCACACCACAGCCCGTCCCAGCACACCACAGCCCGTCCCTAGCCCACCACAGCCCGTCCCAGCCCACCACAGCCCGTCCCCGCCCACCACAGCCCGTCCCCGCCCACCACAGCCCACCACAGACCAGCATAGCCCGTCTCAGCCCGTCGCAGCCTGCCGCAGCCCGTCCCAGCCCACCACAGCCCGTCCCAGCCCACCACAGACCATTCCAGACCACCACATCCCGTCCCAGCCCACCACAGCCCGTCCCCGCCCACCACGGCCCGTCCCAGCCCATCACAGCCCGTCCCAGCTTGTTCCAGACAACCAGAACTCGTCTCAGCCCGTCCCAGCCCACCACAGCCCGTCTCAAGCTCAGCAGAACCCACCACAGCCCACCATGGCCCGTCCCAGACCACCACAGCCCATCCCAGCCCGTCCCAGCACACCACAGCCCGTCCGAGCACACCACAGCACGTCCCAGCCCGTCCCAGCCCACCACAGCCCGTCCCAGCCCGTCCCAGCCCGTCCCCGCCCATCCCAGCCCGTCCCAGCCCACCACAGCCCGTCCCAGCCCTTCCCAGCCCACCACAGCCAGTCCCAGCCCGTCCCAGTTTACCACAGCCCGTCCCAGACCACCACGGCCCACCACAGCCCACAACGGCTCGTCCCAGCACACCACGGCCCACCACAGCCCACCACAGTTCACCACAGCCCGTCCCAGCCCACCACGGCCCAGCACACCCCACCATGGTTCACCACAGCCCGTCCCAGCTCACCAAAGCCCATCCCATCACACCACAGCCCACCAGAGCCCGTCCCAGCCCACCACAGCCCGTCCCAGTCCACTACGGCCCGTCCCAGCCCACCACGGCCCGTCCCAGCCCACTACGGCCCGTCCCAGTCCATCAGGACCCATCCCAGCCCACCACGGCCCACCATAGCCCACCACGGCCCGTCCCAGCCCACCACAGCCCGTCCCCGCCCACCACAGCCCGTCCCAGCACACCACAGCCCGTCCCAGCACACCACAGCCCGTCCCAGCACACCACAGCACATCCCCGCCCTCCCCAGGCCGTCCCAGCACACTACAACTCGTCCCAGCCCGTCCCAGCCCGTCCCAGCCCACGACAGCTCGTCCCAGCACACCACAGCATGTCCCATCCCACCACAGCCCGTCCCAGCCCACCACAGCCCACCACAGCCCGTCCCAGCCCACCACAGCCCGTCCCAGCCCACCACAGCCCATTGCAGCACATCACAGCTCGTTCCAGATCATCAGATCCCGTCCCAGCCCGTCCCAGCCCATCTCAAGCTCACAAGAACCCACCAAAGCCCACCACAGCCTGTCCAAGACGACCACGGCCCACCACAGCCCACCACGGCCCGTCCCAGCTCACCACGACCTGTCCCAGCCCACCACAGCCCACCCCTTCCCATCCCGGCCCACCACGGTTCACCACGGCCCGTCCCCGCCCACCACGGCCCACCACAGCCCGTCCCAGCCCACCACAGCCAGTCCCAGCCCACCACAGCCCGTCCCAGCACACCACAGCCCATCACAGCCCACCACAGCCCGTCCCAGCCCACCACAACCCATCTCAAGCTCACAAGAACCCACCAAAGCCCACCACAGCCTGTCCCAGACCACCACGGCCCACCGCAGTCCACCACGGCCCGTCCCAGCCAACCACGGCCCACCACAGCCTACCACAGTTCACCACGGGCCGTCTCAGCCCACCATGACCTGTCCCAGCCCACCACGGCCCAACACAGACCATCCCTTCCCATACCGGCCCAAAACCGCCCACGACGGCCCACCACAGCCCACCACGGCCCGTCCCAGCCCACCACGCCCCACCACAGCCCACCACAGCCCACCACAGCCTGTCCCAGCCCACCACAGCCCGTCCCCGCCCACCACAGCCCATCCCAGCCCGTCCCCCAACACCACAGCCCGTCCCAGCACACCACAGCCCGTCCAGCACACCACAGCCCGTCCCAGCACACCACAGCCCGTCCCAGCACACCACAGCCCGTCCCAGCACACCACAGCCCACCACGCCCTGTCCCAACCCACCAGAGCCTTTCCCAGCTCACCACAGCCCACCACAGCCCGTCCCAGACCACCACAGCCCGTCCCAGCCTGTCCCAGCCAACCACAGCCCGTCCCGTCCCAGCCCACCACAACCCGTCCCATCCCTTCCCAGCACAGCCCGTCACAGCCTGTCCCGTCCCGTCCCAGCCCGTCCCATCCCGTCCCGTCCCAGCCCACCACAGCCCGTCCCAGCCCACCACAGCCCGTCCCAGGACACCACAGCCCGTCCCAGCCCACCACAGCCCGTCCCAGCCCACCAGAGCCCGTCCCAGCCCACCAGAGCCCGTCCTAGCCCACCACAGCCCGTCTCAAGCTCACCAGAACCCACCACAGCCCACCACAGCCTGTCGCAGACCACCACGGCCCACCACGGCCCATCCCAGCCCACCACGGCCCACCACAGCCCACCACAGTTCACCACGGGCCATCTCAGACCACCATGACCTGTCCCAGCCCACCACGGCCCACCACAGCCCATCCCTTCCCATACCGGCTCAAAACGGCCCACCACAGCCCACCACGGTTCACCACGGCCCGTCCCAGCCCACAACGCCCCACCACAGATCATCCCAGTCCACCACACACCGTCCCAGCATGTCCCACCCTGTCCCAACCCACCACAGCCTGTTCCAGACCACCACAGCCCGTCCCAGCCCACCACAGCCCGTCCCAGCACACCACAGCCCGTCCCAGCACACCACAGCCCGTCCCTAGCCCACCACAGCCCGTCCCAGCCCACCACAGCCCATCCCCGCCCACCACAGCCCGTCCCCGCCCACCACAGCCCACCACAGACCAGCATAGCCCGTCTCAGCCCGTCGCAGCCTGCCGCAGCCCGTCCCAGCCCACCACAGCCCGTCCCAGCCCACCACAGACCATTCCAGACCACCACATCCCGTCCCAGCCCACCACAGCCCGTCTCCGCCCACCACGGCCCGTCCCAGCCCATCACAGCCCGTCCCAGCTTGTTCCAGACAACCAGAACTCGTCTCAGCCCGTCCCAGCCCACCACAGCCCGTCTCAAGCTCAGCAGAACCCACCACAGCCCACCATGGCCCGTCCCAGACCACCACAGCCCATCCCAGCCCGTCCCAGCACACCACAGCCCGTCCGAGCACACCACAGCACGTCCCAGCCCGTCCCAGCCCACCACAGCCCGTCCCAGCCCGTCCCAGCCCGTCCCCCGCCCATCCCAGCCCGTCCCAGCCCACCACAGCCCGTCCCAGCCCACCACAGCCCGTGCCAGCCCACCACAGCCCGTGCCAGCCCACCACAGCCCGTGCCAGCCCATCCCAGCCCACCACAGCCCGTCCCAGCCTGTTCCAGACCACCAGAGCCCATCCCAGCCCGTCCCAGCCCACCACAGCCCGTCTCAAGCTCACCAGAACCCACCACAGCCCACCACAGCCTGTCCCAGACCACCACGGCCCACCACAGCCCACCATGGCCCGTCCCAGCCCACCACGGCCCGACCACAGCGAACCACGGCCCACCAAAGCTCACCACAGCCCGTCCCAGCACACCACAGCCCGTCCCAGTACGGCCCAGCACACCACAGCCCATCCTAGCCCACCACAGCCCATCCTAGCCCACCACAGCCCGTCCCAGCCCGTCCCAGCCCACCACAGCCTGTCACAGCCCACCACAGCCCGTCCCGGTCCACCACAGCCCGTCCCTTACCACAACAGCCCGTCCCAGCCCACCACAACCCACCACAGACCGTCCCAACCCACCACAGCCCGTCTAAGCTCACCATAACCCACCACAGCCCGCCACAGCCCGTCCCAGCACACCACAGCCCACCGCAGCCCACCACAGCCCACCACAGCCTGTCCCAGCCCACCAGAACCCGCCTCAACCCAAAACAGCTCTTCCCAGGCCACCACAGCCCGTCCAAGCCCACCACAGCCCGTCCCAGCCCACCACAGCCCGTCCCAGCCAGTGTCAGACCGTACCAGCCAAACACAGCCCGTGCCAGCCCGTCCCAGCTCGTCCGAGCCCACCACAGCCCGTCCCAGCTCGTCCCAGCCCACCACAGCCCTTCCCAGCTCGTCCCAGCTCACCACAGCCCGTCCCAGCTCGTCCCAGCCCACCACAGCCCGTCCCAGCTCGTCCCAGCCCACCACAGCCAGTCCCCGTCGACCACAGCCCGTCCCAGACCACCACGGCCCGTCTCAGCCCACAACGGCCCTTCCCAGCCCACCACGGCCCGTCCCAGCCCACCACGGCCCGAAACAGCCCACCACGGCCCGAACAAGCCCAGCACGGCCCGAACAAGCCCAGCACGGCCCGAACAAGCCCAGCACGGCCCGAACAAGCCCAGCACGGCCCGAACAAGCCCAGCACGGCCCGAACAAGCCCACCACGGCTCGTAGCGGCCCACCACGGCCCACAGCGGTCCGTCCCGGCCAACCACGGTCCGTCGCAGCCCACCATGGCCCACCTCAGCCCACCACGGCCCTTGGCAGCACACCACAGCCCGTCCCAGCCCACCACAGCCCGTCCCAGCCCACCACAACCCACCACAGCCTGTCCCAGCCCACCACAACCCACCACAGCCTATCCCAGCCCACCAGAACCCGCCTCAACCCAAAACAGCTCTTCCCAGGCCACCACAGCCCGTCCAAGCCCACCACAGCCCGTCCCAGCCCACCACAGCTCGTCCCAGCCCACCACAGCCCGTCCCAGCCAGTGTCAGACCGTCCCAGCCCACCACAGCCCGTCCCAGCCCACCACTGCCCGTCCCAACCCGCCACTGCCCGTCCCAGCCCGTCCCAAGCCCACCACAGCCCGTCCCAGCCCACCACAGCCCACCACAGGCCACCGCAGGCCATCCCAGCCCAAAACAGACGGTCCCAGCCAACCACAGCCCGTCGAGCCCACCACAGCCCGTCCCAGCCCTCCACAGCCCACCACAGCCCGTCCCATGTCACCACAGCCCGTCCCAGCTTACCACAGCCCACCACGGCTCACCACGGCCCACTACAGCCCACCACGGCCAACGACGGCCCGCCACAGCCCGCCACAGATTGTCCCGGCCCGCCAAAGCCCATCCCAGCCTGCCACAGCCCGACCCAGCCCACCACAGCCTGTCACAGCCCACCACAGCCCGTCCCGGTCCACCACAGCCCGTCCCTGACCACAACAGCCCGTCCCAGCCCACCACAACCCACCACAGACCGTCCCAACCCACCACAGCCCGTCTAAGCTCACCATAACCCACCACAGCCCACCACAGCCCGTCGCGGCCCACCACGGCCCACAGCGGTCCGTCCCGGCCAACCACGGTCCGTCGCAGCCGACCATGGCCCACCTCAGCCCACCACGGCCCTTCCCAGCTCACCACAGCCCGTCCCAGCCAACCACAGCCCGTCCCAGCCCACCACAGCCCACCGCAGCCCACCACAGCCCACCACAGCCTGTCCCAGCCCACCAGAACCCGCCTCAACCCAAAACAGCTCTTCCCAGGCCGCCACAGCCCGTCCAAGCCCACCACAGCCCGTCCCAGCCCACCACAGCCCGTCCCAGCCAGTGTCAGACCGTACCAGCCCACCACAGCCCGTCCCAGCCAGTGTCAGACCGTACCAGCCCACCACAGCCCGTCCCAGCTCGTCCCAGCCCACCACAGCCCGTCCCAGCCCACCACAGCCCGTCCCAGCCCACCACAGCCCGTCCCAGCTCGTCCCAGCCCACCACAGCCCACCGCAGCCCGTCTCAGCCCACCACAGCACACCACAGCCCGTCCCAGCCCACCAGAGCCCGTCCCAGCTTACCACAGCCCACCACAGCCCGTCTCAGCCCACCACAGCCCGTCCCAGCCCACTACAACTCGTCCCAGCCCACCACAGGCCACCACAGCCCACCCAGCCCTTCCCAGCCCACCAGAGGCCGTCCCAGCCCACCACAGCCCAATACAGCACACCACAGCCCGTCACAGCCCGTCAGAGGCCACCAGAGCTTGTCCCGGCCCACCAGAGTCCGTCCCAAGCCACCACGGCCCGTCCCAGCCCACGACAAGTGACCACAGGCCGTCCCAGCCCACCACGGCCCGTCCCAGCCCACCACAGCCCTTCCCAGCCCACCACAGCCCACCACAGTCTGTCCCAGCCCAGTACAACTCGTCCCAGCCCACCACAGCCCACCACAGCCCATCCCAGCCCACCACAGCCCGTCCCTGAGCACCACAGCCCGTCCCAGCCCACCACGGCCCGTCCCAGTCCACCACAGCCCATCCCCGCCCACCACAGCCCGTCCCAGCCCACCACGGCCCGTCCCAGCCCACCACGGCCCGTCTCAGCCCACCACGGCCCGTCCTAGCCCACCACTAGCCCGTCCCAGCCCACCACGGCCCGTCTCAGCCCACAACGGCCCGTCACAGCCCACCACGGCCCGTCCCAGCCCACCACGGCCCGAAACAGCCCAGCACGGCCCGAACAAGCCCAGCACGGCCCGAACAAGCCCACCACGGCTCGTAGCGGCCCACCACAGCCCGTCGCGGCCCACCACGGCCCACAGCGGTCCGTCCCGGCCAACCACGGTCCGTCGCAGCCCACCATGGCCCACCTCAGCCCACCACGGCCCTTCCCAGCACACCACAGCCCGTCCCAGCCCGTCCCAGCCCACCACGGCCCTTCCCAGCCCACCACAGCTCGTCCCAGCCCACCACAGCCCGTCCCAGCCCACCACAGCCCGTCCCAGCCCACCACAACCCACCACAGCCTATCCCAGCCCACCACAACCCGCCTCAACCCAAAACAGCTCTTCCCAGGCCACCACAGCCCGTCCAAGCCCACCACAGCCTGTCCCAGCCCACCACAGCCCGTCCCAGCCAGTGTCAGACCGTACCAGCCCACCACAGCCCGTGCCAGCCCGTCCCAGCTCGTCCCAGCCCACCACAGCCCGTCCCAGCCCACCACAGCCCGTCCCAGCCCGTCCCAGCCCACCACAGCCCGTCCCAGCCCACCACAGGCTGTCCCCGCCCATTACAGACCATCCCAGCCCGTCCCAGACCACCACAGCCCGTCTCAAGCTCACCAGAACCTACCACAGCCCACCACAGCCCGTCCCAGACCATCACGGCCCACCACAGCCCACCACGGCCCGTCCCAGCCCACCACGGCCCGACCAAGCCCACCACGGCCCGAACAAGCCCACCACGGCCCGAACAAGCCCACCACGGCTCGTAGCGGCCCACCACAGCCCGTCGCGGCCCACCACGGCCCACAGCGGTCCGTCCCGGCCAACCACGGTCCGTCGCAGCCCACCATGGCCCACCTCAGCCCACCACGGCCCTTCCCAGCCCACCACAGCCCGTCCCAGCCCACCACAGCCCGTCCCAGCCCACCACAGCCCACCGCAGCCCACCACAGCCCACCACAGCCTGTCCCAGCCCACCAGAACCCGCCTCAACCCAAAACAGCTCTTCCCAGGCCACCACAGCCCGTCCCAGGCCACCACAGCCCGTCCCAGCCCACCACAGCCCGTCCCAGCCAGTGTCAGACCGTACCAGCCCACCACAGCCCGTGCCAGCCCGTCCCAGCTCGTCCCAGCCCACCACAGCCCGTTCCAGCTCGTCCCAGCCCACCACAGCCCGTCCCAGCTCGTCCCAGCCCACCACAGCCAGTCCCCGTCGACCACAGCCCGTCCCAGCCCACCACGGCCCGTCTCAGCCCACAACGGCCCGTCCCAGCCCACCACGGCCCGTCCCAGCCCACCACGGCCCGAAACAGCCCACCACGGCCCGAACAAGCCCAGCACGGCCCGAACAAGCCCAGCACGGCCCGAACAAGCCCACCACGGCTCGTAGCGGCCCACCACAGCCCGTCGCGGCCCACCACGGCCCACAGCGGTCCGTCCCGGCCAACCACGGTCCGTCGCAGCCCACCATGGCCCACCTCAGCCCACCACGGCCCTTGGCAGCACACCACAGCCCGTCCCAGCCCACCACAGCCCGTCCCAGCCCACCACAGCCCGTCCCAGCCCACCACAACCCACCACAGCCTGTCCCAGCCCACCACAACCCACCACAGCCTATCCCAGCCCACCAGAACCCGCCTCAACCCAAAACAGCTCTTCCCAGGCCACCACAGCCCGTCCCAGCCCACCACAGCCCGTCCCAGCCAGTGTCAGACCGTACCAGCCCACCACAGCCCGTGCCAGCCCGTCCCAGCTCGTCCCAGCCCACCACAGCCCGTCCCAGCCCACCACAGCCCGTCCCAGCTCGTCCCAGCCCACCACAGCCCGTCCCAGCTCGTCCCAGCCCACCACAGCCCGTCCCAGCCCACCACAGCCCACCACAGGCCACCGCAGGCCATCCCAGCCCAAAACAGACGGTCCCAGCCAACCACAGCCCGTCGAGCCCACCACAGCCCGTCCCAGCCCTCCACAGCCCACCACAGCCCGTCCCATGTCACCACAGCCCGTCCCAGCTTACCACAGCCCACCACGGCTCACTACAGCCCACCACGGCCAACGACGGCCCGCCACAGCCCGCCACAGATTGTCCCGGCCCGCCAAAGCCCATCCCAGCCTGCCACAGCCCGACCCAGCCCACCACAGCCTGTCACAGCCCACCACAGCCCGTCCCGGTCCACCACAGCCCGTCCCTGACCACAACAGCCCGTCCCAGCCCACCACAACCCACCACAGACAGTCCCAACCCACCACAGCCCGTCTAAGCTCACCATAACCCACCACAGCCCACCACAGCCCGTCGCGGCCCACCACGGCCCACAGCGGTCCGTCCCGGCCAACCACGGTCCGTCGCAGCCCACCATGGCCCACCTCAGCCCACCACGGCCCTTCCCAGCTCACCACAGCCCGTCCCAGCCCACCACAGCCCACCGCAGCCCACCACAGCCCACCACAGCCTGTCCCAGCCCACCAGAACCCGCTTCAACCCAAAACAGCTCTTCCCAGGCCGCCACAGCCCGTCCAAGCCCACCACAGCCCGTCCCAGCCCACCACAGCCCGTCCCAGCCAGTGTCAGACCGTACCAGCCCACCACAGCCCGTGCCAGCCAGTGTCAGACCGTACCAGCCCACCACAGCCCGTCCCAGCTCGTCCCAGCCCACCACAGCCCGTCCCAGCCCACCACAGCCCGTCCCAGCTCGTCCCAGCCCACCACAGCCCGTCCCAGCTCGTCCCAGCCCACCACAGCCAGTCCCCGTCGACCACAGCCCGTCCCAGCCCACCACGGCCCGTCCCAGCCCACCACAGCCCGTCCCAGCCCACCACAACCCACCACAGCCTGTCCCAGCCCACCAGAACCCACCTCAACCCAAAACAGCTCTTCCCAAGCCACCACAGCCCGTCCAAGCCCACCACAGCCCGTCCCAACCAGTGTCAGACCGTACCAGCCCACCACAGCCCGTGCCAGCCCGTCCCAGCTCGTCCCAGCCCACCACAGCCCGTCCCAGCTCGTCCCAGCCCACCACAGCCCACCGCAGCCCGTCTCAGCCCACCACAGCCCGTCTCAGCCCACCACAGCACACCACAGCCCGTCCCAGCCCACCAGAGCCCGTCCCAGCTTACCACAGCCCACCACAGCCCGTCTCAGCCCACCACAGCCCGTCCCAGCCCACTACAACTCGTCCCAGCCCACCACAGGCCACCACAGCCCACCCAGCCCTTCCCAGCCCACCAGAGGCTGTCCCAGCCCACCACAGCCCAATACAGCACACCACAGCCCGTCACAGCCCGTCAGAGGCCACCAGAGCTTGTCCCGGCCCACCAGAGTCCGTCCCAAGCCACCACGGCCCGTCCCAGCCCACGACAAGTGACCACAGGCCGTCCCAGCCCACCACGGCCCGTCCCAGCCCACCACAGCCCGTCCCAGCCCACCACAGACCACCACAGCCCGTCCCAAACCACCACAGCCCTTCCCAGCCCACCACAGCCCACCACAGTCTGTCCCAGCCGAGTACAACTCGTCCCAGCCCACCACAGCCCACCACAGCCCATCCCAGCCCACCACAGCCCGTCCCTGAGCACCACAGCCCGTCCCAGCCCACCACAGCCAGTCCCAGCCCACCACGGCCCATCCCAGTCCACCACAGCCCATCCCCGCCCACCACAGCCCGTCCCAGCCCACCACGGCCCGTCCCAGCCCACCACGGCACGTCCCAGCCCACCACAACCCACCACAGCCTGTCCCAGCCCACCACAACCCACCACAGCCTATCCCAGCCCACCAGAACCCGCCTCAACCCAAAACAGCTCTTCCCAGGCCACCACAGCCCGTCCCAGCCCACCACAGCCCGTCCCAGCCAGTGTCAGACCGTACCAGCCCACCACAGCCCGTGCCAGCCCGTCCCAGCTCGTCCCAGCCCACCACAGCCCGTCCCAGCCCACCACAGCCCGTCCCAGCTCGTCCCAGCCCACCACAGCCCGTCCCAGCTCGTCCCAGCCCACCACAGCCCGTCCCAGCCCACCACAGCCCACCACAGGCCACCGCAGGCCATCCCAGCCCAAAACAGACGGTCCCAGCCAACCACAGCCCGTCGAGCCCACCACAGCCCGTCCCAGCCCTCCACAGCCCACCACAGCCCGTCCCATGTCACCACAGCCCGTCCCAGCTTACCACAGCCCACCACGGCTCACTACAGCCCACCACGGCCAACGACGGCCCGCCACAGCCCGCCACAGATTGTCCCGGCCCGCCAAAGCCCATCCCAGCCTGCCACAGCCCGACCCAGCCCACCACAGCCTGTCACAGCCCACCACAGCCCGTCCCGGTCCACCACAGCCCGTCCCTGACCACAACAGCCCGTCCCAGCCCACCACAACCCACCACAGACCGTCCCAACCCACCACAGCCCGTCTAAGCTCACCATAACCCACCACAGCCCACCACAGCCCGTCGCGGCCCACCACGGCCCACAGCGGTCCGTCCCGGCCAACCACGGTCCGTCGCAGCCCACCATGGCCCACCTCAGCCCACCACGGCCCTTCCCAGCTCACCACAGCCCGTCCCAGCCCACCACAGCCCACCGCAGCCCACCACAGCCCACCACAGCCTGTCCCAGCCCACCAGAACCCGCTTCAACCCAAAACAGCTCTTCCCAGGCCGCCACAGCCCGTCCAAGCCCACCACAGCCCGTCCCAGCCCACCACAGCCCGTCCCAGCCAGTGTCAGACCGTACCAGCCCACCACAGCCCGTGCCAGCCAGTGTCAGACCGTACCAGCCCACCACAGCCCGTCCCAGCTCGTCCCAGCCCACCACAGCCCGTCCCAGCCCACCACAGCCCGTCCCAGCTCGTCCCAGCCCACCACAGCCCGTCCCAGCTCGTCCCAGCCCACCACAGCCCGTCCCAGCTCGTCCCAGCCCACCACAGCCAGTCCCCGTCGACCACAGCCCGTCCCAGCCCACCACGGCCCGTCCCAGCCCACCACAGCCCGTCCCAGCCCACCACAACCCACCACAGCCTGTCCCAGCCCACCAGAACCCACCTCAACCCAAAACAGCTCTTCCCAAGCCACCACAGCCCGTCCAAGCCCACCACAGCCCGTCCCAACCAGTGTCAGACCGTACCAGCCCACCACAGCCCGTGCCAGCCCGTCCCAGCTCGTCCCAGCCCACCACAGCCCGTCCCAGCTCGTCCCAGCCCACCACAGCCCACCGCAGCCCGTCTCAGCCCACCACAGCCCGTCTCAGCCCACCACAGCACACCACAGCCCGTCCCAGCCCACCAGAGCCCGTCCCAGCTTACCACAGCCCACCACAGCCCGTCTCAGCCCACCACAGCCCGTCCCAGCCCACTACAACTCGTCCCAGCCCACCACAGGCCACCACAGCCCACCCAGCCCTTCCCAGCCCACCAGAGGCTGTCCCAGCCCACCACAGCCCAATACAGCACACCACAGCCCGTCACAGCCCGTCAGAGGCCACCAGAGCTTGTCCCGGCCCACCAGAGTCCGTCCCAAGCCACCACGGCCCGTCCCAGCCCACGACAAGTGACCACAGGCCGTCCCAGCCCACCACGGCCCGTCCCAGCCCACCACAGCCCGTCCCAGCCCACCACAGACCACCACAGCCCGTCCCAAACCACCACAGCCCTTCCCAGCCCACCACAGCCCACCACAGTCTGTCCCAGCCGAGTACAACTCGTCCCAGCCCACCACAGCCCACCACAGCCCATCCCAGCCCACCACAGCCCGTCCCTGAGCACCACAGCCCGTCCCAGCCCACCACAGCCCGTCCCAGCCCACCACGGCCCATCCCAGTCCACCACAGCCCATCCCCGCCCACCACGGCCCGTCCCAGCCCACCACGGCCCGTCCCAGCCCACCACGGCACGTCTCAGCCCACCACGGCCCGTCCCAGCCCACCACTAGCCCGTCCCAGCCCACCACAGCCCGTCCCAGCCCGTCCCAGCCCACCACAGCCCGTCCCAGCCCACCACAGGCCGTCCCCGCCCATTACAGACCATCCCAGCCCGTCCCAGACCACCACAGCCCGTCTCAAGCTCACCAGAACCTACCACAGCCCACCACAACCCGTCCCAGACCACCACGGCCCACCACAGCCCACCACGGCCCGTCCCAGCCCACCACGGCCCGAAACAGCCCAGCACGGCCCGAACAAGCCCAGCACGGCCCGAACAAGCCCACCACGGCTCGTAGCGGCCCACCACAGCCCGTCGCGGCCCACCACGGCCCACAGCGGTCCGTCCCGGCCAACCACGGTCCGTCGCAGCCCACCATGGCCCACCTCAGCCCACCACGGCCCTTCCCAGCCCACCACAGCCCGTCCCAGCCCACCACAGCCTGTCCCAGCCCACCACAGCCCACCGCAGCCCACCACAGCCCACCACAGCCTGTCCCAGCCCACCAGAACCCGCCTCAACCCAAAACAGCTCTTCCCAGGCCACCACAGCCCGTCCCAGCCCACCACAGCCCGTCCCAGGCCACCACAGCCCGTCCCAGCCAGTGTCAGACCGTACCAGCCCACCACAGCCCGTGACAGCCCGTCCCAGCTCGTCCCAGCCCACCACAGCCCGTCCCAGCTCGTCCCAGCCCACCACAGCCCGTCCCAGCTCGTCCCAGCCCACCACAGCCCGTCCCAGCCCACCACAGCCCGTCCCAGCTCGTCCCAGCCCACCACAGCCAGTCCCCGTCGACCACAGCCCGTCCCAGCCCACCACGGCCCGTCTCAGCCCACAACGGCCCGTCCCAGCCCACCACGGCCCGTCCCAGCCCACCACGGCCCGAAACAGCCCAGCACGGCCCGAACAAGCCCAGCACGGCCCGAACAAGCCCACCACGGCTCGTAGCGGCCCACCACAGCCCGTCGCGGCCCACCACGGCCCACAGCGGTCCGTCCCGGCCAACCACGGTCCGTCGCAGCCCACCATGGCCCACCTCAGCCCACCACGGCCCTTCCCAGCACACCACAGCCCGTCCCAGCCCGTCCCAGCCCACCACGGCCCTTCCCAGCCCGTCTCAGCCCGTCCCAGCCCACCACAGCCCGTTCCAGCCCACCACAGCCCGTCCCAGCCCACCACAACCCACCACAGCCTATCCCAGCCCACCAGAACCCGCCTCAACCCAAAACAGCTCTTCCCAGGCCACCACAGCCCGTCCAAGCCCACCACAGCCCGTCCCAGCCCACCACAGCCCGTCCCAGCCAGTGTCAGACCGTCCCAGCCCACCACAGCCCGTGCCAGCCCGTCCCAGCTCGTCCCAGCCCACCACAGCCCGTCCCAGCCCACCACAGCCCGTCCCAGCCCGTCCCAGCCCACCACAGCCCGTCCCAGCCCACCACAGCCCGTCTCAGCCCACCACAGCATGTCCAAGCCCACCGCAGCCCGTCCCAGCCCACCGCAGCCCGTCCCAGCCCACCGCAGCCCGTCCAAGCCGTCCCAGCAAATCCCAGCCCACCATAGCCCGTCTCAGCTCACCACAGCGCGTCCCAGTCCACCACACCCACCACAGCCCATCCCAGCCCATTCCAGCCCACCACAGCCCGTCCCAGCCCACCACAGCCCGTCCCAGCCCAGTGCAGCCCGTCCCAGCCCAGCGCAGCCCGTGCCAGCCCACCACAGCCCGTCCCAGCACACCACAGCTCGTCCCAGCACACCACAGCCCGTCCCAGCCCGTCTCCGCCCACCACAAACTGTCCTCGCCCACCACAGCCTGTCCCCGCCCAGCAAAATCTCTCCCCACCCACCACAGCCCATCCCAGCCCACCACAGCTCACCACAAACCACCACAGCCCACCACAGCCCGTCCCAGACCATCCCAGCCCATCCCAGCCCACAACAGCCCGTCACAGCCCGTCCCAGCCCACCGCAGCCCGTCCCAGCCCACAACAGCCAGTCCCAGCCCGTCCCAGCCCACCACAGCCCGTCCCAGCCCACCACATCAAGTACCAGTCCGTCCTAGCCCACCACGGCTTGTCCCAGCCCACCACGGCCCGTCTCTGCTCACCACAGCACGTACCAGCCTGTCTCAGCCTACCACAGCCCGTCCCAGCATATCCCAGCCCACCGCAGCTCGTCCCAGCCCACCGCAGCCCGTCCCAGCCCAGCGCAGCCCGTCCCAGCCCAGCGCAGCCCGTCCCAGCCCAGCGCAGCCCGTCCCAGCCCACCGCAACCCGTCCCAGCCCGTCCCAGCCCACCACAGCCCGTCCCGGCTCACCACAGCTCGTCCCGTCCCAACACGGCCGACCACAGCCCATTACGGCCCACCACAGCCTGTCCCAGCCCACCACGGCCCGTCCCAGCCCACCACGGCCCGTCCCAGCCCACCACGGCCCGTCCCAGCCCACCACAGCCCACCACAGCCCGTCCCAGCCCACCACAGCCCATCCCAGCCAACCACAGCCCGTCCCAATTCACCACGGCCCGTCCCAGCCCACCACGGCCTGTCCCAGCGAACCACAGCCCGTCCCAGCCCACCACAGCCCGTCCAAGCCCACCACAGCTCGTACCTGTCCATCCCAGCCCACCACAGCCCGTCCCAGCCAACCAGAGCCAGTCCCAGCCAACCACAACACGTCCAAGCCCACCACAGGTCGTACCTGTCCATCCCAGCCCACCACAGCCTGTGTCAGCCCGTCCCAGACCGTCCCAGCTCACCACAACCCACCACAGCCCGTCCCCGCCCAGCAGAGCCCGTCCCCGCCCAGCACAGCTCGTCCCAGCCTGTCCCAGGCCTTCCCAGCCCACCACAGCCCGTCCCGGCCCACCACAGCCCTGTCCGGCTCACCACGGCGCACCACAACCCACCACAACTTGTCCCAGCACACCACAGCCCGTCCTAGCCCACCACAGCCCGTCCCAGCCCACCACAGCCCGTCACAGCCCGTCCCAGCCCGTGCCAACCCGTCCCAGCCCGTCCCAGCCCACCACAGCCCGTGCCTACCCACCACAGCCCGTCCCAGCCCACCACAGCCCGTCCCAGCCCACCACAGCCCGTCCCAGCCCACCACAGCCCACCACAGCCCACCACAGCCCGTCTCCGCCCACCACAACCTGTCCTCGCCCACCACAGCCTGTCCCCGCCCAGCAAAATCTCTCCCCGCCCACCAAAGCCAATCCCAGCCCACCACAGCTCACCACAAACCACCACAGCCCGTCCCAGACCATCCCAGCCCATCCCAGCCCACGACAGCCCGTCACAGCCCGCCCCAGCCCACAACAGCCAGTCCCAGCTTGTCCCAGACCACTACAGCCCGTCCCAGCCCACCACGGCCCGTCCAAGCCCACCACAGCCCGTCTCCGCTCACCACAGCACGTACCAGCCTGTCTCAGCCTACCACAGCCCGTCCCAGCATGTCCCAGCCCACCGCAGCCCGTCCCAGCCCATCACAGCTCGTCCCAGCCCTTCCCAGCCCACCACAGCATGTCCCAGGCCCCCACAGCCCACGACAGCCCGTCCCAGCCCACGACAGCCCGTCCCATCCCACGACAGCCCGTCCCAGCCCACCACAGACCACTACAGCACACCACAGCCTATCGCAGCCCACCACAGCCCGTCCCAGCCCGTCACAGCTCGTTCCAGCCCGTCACAGCTCGTCCCAGCCCGTCCCAGCCCACCACGGCCCGTCCCAGCCCACAACAGACCACCACAGTTCGTCCCAGCCTGCCACAACCCGTCCCAAACCACCACGGCCCGTCCCAGCCCACCATGGCCCGTCCCGGCCCACCACGGCCCGTCCCGGCCCACTACGCCCCTTCCCGGCCCACCACGGCCCGTCCCGGCCCACCACGGCCCGTCCCGGCCCACCACAGCCCACCACAGACCGTCGCAGCTCACCACAGAAAGTCCCAGCCCATCCTAGCCCACCACAACCCGTCCCAGCTTACCACAGCCCACCACAGCCCGTGTCAGCCCGTCCCAGCTCACCACAACCCACCACAGCCCGCTCCAGCCCGCCACAGCCCGTACCAGCCCACCACAGCCCGTCCCAGCCCACCACAGCCCGTGCCATCACACCAGAGCCCGTCCCAGCCCACCACGGCCCGTCCCAGCCCACCACGGCCCATCACAGCCCACCACAGTTCACTAAAGCCCGTCCTAGCCCAGCACGGCCCGTCCCAGCCCACCACGGACCACCACGGCCCATCTCAGCCCACCACAGCCTGTCCAAGCCCAGCACAGCCCTCCACAACCCTCCACAGCCCGTCCCAACCCTCCACAGCTCATCCCAGCCTACCACAGCCCGTCGCAGCCCAACACAGCTTATCCCAGCCCACCGAAACCCGTCCCAGCCCACCACAGCCCACCACAGGTCACCACAGCCCACCACCGGTCACCACAGCCCAACACAGGTCACCGCAGCCTGTTTCAGCCCACCACGGCAAACCACGGCCCTTCCCAGCCCACCACGGCCCGTCCCAGCCCACCACGGCCTGCCATGGCCCACCACAGCTCGTCCCAGATAAACACGGCGCACCACAGCCCACCACGGCCCGTCCCGGCCCACCACAGCCCGTCCCAGCACACCACAGCCCACCACAGCCCATCACAGCCCACCACAGCCCGCCCCAGCTTACCACAGCCCACCACAGACCGTCCCAGCCCACCACAGCCCGTCCCAGCCCCTCCCAGCCCATCTCAGCCCACCACAGCCCGTCCCAGCCTGTCCCAGCTCGTCCATGCCTGGCCCAGACCCCCAGAGCCCGTCGCAGCCCACCACAGCCCGTCCCAGCCCGTCCCAGCTCTCCACAACCCACCGCAGCCCGTCACAGCCCACAACAGCCCGTCCCAGCCCACCACGGCCCACGAAAGCCCACCACAGCCCGTCCTAGCCCACCACAGACCTCCAGAGCCCGTCTCAGCTCACCACAGCCTATCCCAGCCCACCACGGCCCACCGCAGCCTATCCCAACCTGTCCCAGCCCACCACGGCCCGTCCCAGCCCACCACGGCCCGTCCCAGCCCACCACGGCCCGTCCCATCCCACCACTGCCCGTCCCAGCCTACCACGGCCCGTCCCAGCCCACCACGGCCCGTCCCAGCCTACCACGGCCCGTCCCAGCCCACCACGGCCCACCCCAGCCCACCACGGCCCGTCCCAGCCCACCACGGCCCATCACAGCCCACCACAGTTCACCACAGCCCGTCCTAGCCCAGCACGGCCCGTCCCAGCCCACCACGGACCACCACGGCCCATCTCAGCCCACCACAGCCTGTCCAAGCCCAGCACAGCCCTCCACAACCCTCCACAGCCCGTCCCAACCCTCCACAGCTCATCCCAGCCTACCACAGCCCGTCGCAGCCCAACACAGCTTATCCCAGCCCACCGCAGCCCGTCCCAGCCCACCACAGCCCACCACCGGTCACCACAGCCCACCACAGGTCACCACAGCCTGTTTCAGCCCACCACGGCAAACCACGGCCCGTCCCAGCCCACCACGGCCCGCCATGGCCCACCACAGCTCGTCCCAGACAAACACGGCGCACCACAGCCCACCACGGCCCGTCCCGGCCCACCACAGCCCGTCCCAGCACACCACAGCCCACCACAGCCCATCACAGCCCACCACAGCCCGTCCCAGCTTACCACAGCCCACCACAGACCGTCCCAGCCCACCACAGCCCGTCCCAGCCCCTCCCAGCCCGTCTCAGCCCACCACAGCCTGTCCCAGCCTGTCCCAGCTCGTCCAAGCCTGTCCCAGACCCCCAGAGCCCGTCGCAGCCCACCACAGCCTGTCACAGCCCGTCCCAGCTCTCCACAACCCACCGCAGCCCGTCCCAGCCCACCACAGCCCGTCCCAGCCCACCACGGCCCACGAAAGCCCACCACAGCCCACCACGGCCCACCACAGCCCGTCCCAGCCCACCACAAGCCGTCCTAGCCCACCACAGACCTCCAGAGCCCGTGTCAGCTCACCACAGCCTATCCCAGCCCACCACGGCCCACCGCAGCCTATCCCAACACGTCCCAGCCCACCACGGCCCGTCCCAGCCCACCACGGCCCGTCCCAGCCCACCACGGCCCGTCGCAGCCCACCACGGCCCGTCCCAGCCTACCACGGCCCGTCCCAGCCCACCACAGCCCGTCCCAGCCCACCACAGCCCGTCCCAGCTCGTCTCAGACCACCACAGCCTCTAACAGCACACCACAGCCCGTAACAGCCCACCACAGCAAGTACCAGCCCGTCCCAGCCCACCACGGCCCGTCTCAGCCCACCACGGCCCGTCTCAGCTCACCACAACCCGTCCCAGACGACCACAGCCCGTCCCAGCCCACCACAGCCCACCACAGCCCGTCCCAGCCCACCACGGCCCGTCCCAGCCCACCACAGCCCGTCCCAGCCCACCAGAGCCTGTCCCAGCCTGTTTGAGCACAGCACTGCTAACCACGGCCTGTCCCGGCCCACCACGGTCCACCATGGCCCACCAGAGCACACCACGGCCCACCACGGCCCTTCCCAGTCCACCACAGCCCACCACGGCCTGTCCCAGCCCACCACGGCCCGTCCCAGCCCACCACGGCCCACCTCAGCCTACCACGGCCCGTCCCAGCCCACCACGGCCCATCACAGCCCACCACAGTTCACCACAGCCCGTCCTAGCCCAGCACGGCCCGTCCCAGCCCACCACGGACCACCACGGCCCATCTCAGCCCACCACAGCCTGTCCAAGCCCAGCACAGCCCTCCACAACCCTCCACAGCCCGTCCCAACCCTCCACAGCTCATCCCAGCCTACCACAGCCCGTCGCAGCCCAACACAGCTTATCCCAGCCCACCGCAACCCGTCCCAGCCCACCGCAACACGTCCCAGCCCACCACAGCCCACCACAGGTCACCACAGCCCACCACAGGTCACCACAGCCTGTTTCAGCCCACCACGGCAAACCACGGCCCGTCCCGGCCCACCACAGCCCGTCCCAGCACACCACAGCCCACCACAGCCCATCACAGCCCGTCCCAGCTTACCACAGCCCACCACAGACCGTCCCAGCCCACCACAGCCCGTCCCAGCCCCTCCCAGCCCGTCTCAGCCCACCACAGCCTGTCCCAGCCTGTCCCAGCTCGTCCAAGCCTGTCCCAGACCCCCAGAGCCCGTCGCAGCCCACCACAGCCCACCACAGCCCGTCCCAGCCCACCACGGCCCACGAAAGCCCACCACAGCCCACCACAGCCCGTCCCTACCCACCACAGCGTGTCCCAGCCCACCACAGACCTCCAGAGCCCGTCTCAGCTCACCAGAGCCTATCCCAGCCCACCACGGCCCACCACAGCACACCACGGCCCACCGCAGCCTATCCCAACCCGTCCCAGCCCACCACGGCCCGTCCCAGCCCACCACGGCCCGTCCCAGCCCACCACGGCCCGTCCCAGCCCGTCCCAGCCCACGACAGCCGTCCCAGCCCACGACAGCCCGTCCCAGCCCACCAGAGCCCACCAGAGCCCACCACAGCTCGTCCCAGCCCACCACAGCCCACAAGAGCTTGTCACAGACCATTACAGCCCGTCCCAGCCCACCACAGCCCACTACGGCCCACCACAGCCCGTCCCAGCCCACCACAGCCCGTCCCAGCCCACCACAGCCCGTCCCAGCTCGTCCCAGCCCACCACAGCCTCTCACAGCACACCACAGCCCGTAACAGCCCACCACAGCAAGTACCAGCCCGTCCCAGCCCACCACGGCCCGTCTCAGCCCACCACGGCCCGTCTCAGCTCACCACAACCCGTCCCAGCCCACCACAGCCCACCACAGCCCGTCCCAGCCCACCACAGCCCGTCCCAGCCCACCAGAGCCCGTCCCAGCCCACCAGAGCCCGTCCCAGCCCACCAGAGCCTGTCCCAGCCTGTTTCAGCCCACCACGGCTAACCACGGCCTGTCCCGGCCCACCACGGCCAACCACGGTCCACCATGGCCCACCAGAGCACACCACGGCCCACCACGGTCCTTCCCAGTCCACCACAGCCCACCACAGCCTGTCCCAGCCCACCACGGCCCGTCCCAGCCCACCACGGCCCGTCCCAGCCCACCACGGCCCATCACAGCCCACCACAGTTCACCACAGCCCGTCCTAGCCCAGCACGGCCCGTCCCAGCCCACCACGGACCACCACAGCCAATCTCAGCCCACCACAGCCTGTCCAAGCCCAGCACAGCCCTCCACAACCCTCCACAGCCCGTCCCAACCCTCCACAGCTCATCCCAGCCTACCACAGCCCGTCGCAGCCCAACACAGCTTATCCCAGCCCACCGCAGCCCGTCCCAGCCCACCGCAGCCCGTCCTAGCCCACCGCAACCCGTCCCAGCCCACCGCAACCCGTCCCAGCCCACCACAACCCACCACAGGTCACCAAAGCCCACCACCGGTCACCACAGCCCACCACCGATCACCACAGCTCACCACAGGTCACCACAGCCTGTTTCAGCCCACCACGGCAAACCACGGCCCGTCCCAGCCCACAACGGCCCGCCATGGCCCACCACAGCTTGTCCCAGATAAACATGGCACACCACAGCCCACCACGGCCCGTCCCGGCCCACCACAGCCCATCCCAGCACACCACAGCCCACCACAGCCCATCACAGCCCACCACAGCCCGTCCCAGCACACCACAGCCCACCACAGACCGTCCCAGCCCACCACAGCCTCTCACAGCCCACCACAGCCCGTCCCAGCCCACCACTGCCCGTCCCAACCCGTCCCAACCCACCACAGCCCGTCCCAGCCCACCACAGCCCACCACAGCCAACCACAGGCCACCGCAGGCCATCCTAGCCCAAAACAGACGGTCCCAGCCAACCACAGCCCGTCGAGCCCACCACAGCCCGTCCCAGCCCTCCACAGCCCGTCCCAGCCCTCCACAGCCCACCACAGCCCGTCCCAGGTCACCACAGCCCGTCCCAGCCTACCACAGCCCACCACGGCTCACCACGGCCCACTACGGCCCACCACGGCCAACGACGGCCCGCCACAGCCCGCCACAGACTGTCCCGGCCCGCCAAAGCCCATCCCAGCCTGCCACAGCCCGACCCAGCCCACCACAGCCTGTCACAGCCCACCACAGCAAGTCCCAGCCCACCACAGCCCCACCCAGCCCATCACAGGCCACTAAGCACACCACAGCCTAGCGCAGACCACCACAGCCCGTCCCACCCCGTCACAGCTCGTCCCAGCCCGACACAGCCCACCACAGCCCGTCTCAGCTCACCACAGCCTGTCCCAGCCCACCACGGCCCACCACAACCCGTCCCAGCTAAACACAGTCCGTCCCAGCCCGTCCCAGCCCACCACACTCACCACAACTCGTCCCAGACCGTTCCAGCACAGCACAGCCCATCCAAGCCCACCACAGCCCGTCCCAGCCCACCATAGCCGTTCTAGCCCGTCCCAGCCCACCACAGCCCTTCCCAGCCCCCCACAGCCCACCACGGCCCGTCCCAGCCCACCACGGCCCGTCCCAGCCCACCACAACCCGTCCCAGCCCGCCACGGCCCGTCCCAACCCGCCACGGCCCGTCCCAACCCGCCACGGCCCGTCCCAGCCCGCCACGGCCCGTCCCAGCCCGCCACAGTTTGTCCCAGCCTACCACAGCCCGTCCCAGATCACCACAGCCCGTCCCAGCCCACCACAGACCACCACAGTTCATCCCAGCCCACCACAGTTTGTCCCAGCCCGCCACGGCCCGTCCCGGCCCACCACGGCCCGTCCCGGCCCACCACGGCCCGTCCCAGCCCACCACGGCCCGTCCCAGCCCACCACAGCCCGTCCCAGCCGACCACGGCCCGTCCCAGCTCACCACGGCCCGTCCCAGCCCGTCCCAGCCCACGACAACCCGTCCCAGCCCACGAAAGCCCGTCCCAGCTTACCACATCCCGTCCCAGCTTACCACAGCCCATCACAGCCCACCACGGTCCACCACAGCCCACCACAGACCACCACAGTTCGTCCCAGTCCTCCACAACCCGTCCCAGCCCGCCACGGCCCGTCCCGGCCCACCACGGCCCGTCCCAGCCCACCACAGCCTGTCCCAGCCAAACACAGCCTGTCCCAGCCAAACACAGCCTTTCCCGGCCCACCACGGCCCGTCCCAGCCCACCACGGCCCACCACAGCCCGCCACAGTTTGTCCCAGCCTACCACAGCCCGTCCCAGATCACCACAGCCCATCCCATCCCACCACAGCCCGCCACAGTTCATCCCAGCCCACCACAGTTCGTCCCAGCCCGCCACGGCCCGGCCCGGCCCACCACAGCCCGTCCCGGCCCACCACGGCCCGTCCCAGCTCACCACAGCTCGTCCCAGCCCACGACAACCCGTCCCAGCCCATGAAAAACCGTCCCAGCTTACCACATCCCGTCCCAGCTTACCACAGCCCATCACAGCCCACCACGGTCCACCACAGCCCGTCCCAGCCCACCACGGCCCATAACAACCCACCACGGCCCGTCGCAGCCCATCACGGCCCGTCCCAGCTTACAACGGCTCGTCCCAGCCCACCACAGCCTGTCCAAGCCCACCAGAGCCCGTCCCAGCCCACCACGGCCCGTCCCAGACCACCACGGCCCGTCCCAGCCCGTCCCAGCCCACCACAGCCCGTCCCAGCCCACCACAGCCCGCCCCAGCCCACCACAGCCCGTCCCAGCCCATCCCAGCCCACCCGGCCCGTCCCAGCCCACCACGGCACACTACAGCCCGTCCCAGCTCTCCACAACCCACCACAGCCCATCGCAGCCCGTCCCAGCCCACCACAGCCCATCCCAGCCCACCACAGCCCGTCTCAGCCCGTCCCAGCCTGTCCCAGCTCATCCCAGCCCACCACAGCCCACCACAGTTTGTCCCAGCCCACCACAGCCCGTCCCAGCCCACCACAGCCCCACCCAGCCCATCACAGGTCACTACAGCACACCACAGCCTAGCGCAGACCACCACAGCCCGTCCCACCCCGTCACAGCTCGTCCCAGCCCGACACAGCCCACCACAGCCCGTCTCAGCTCACCACAGCCTGTCCCAGCCCACCACGGCCCACCACAGCCCGTCCCAGCTAAACACAGTCCGTCCCAGCCCGTCCCAGCCCACCACACTCACCACAACTCGTCCCAGACCGTTCCAGCACAGCACAGCCCATCCAAGCCCACCACAGCCCGTCCCAGCCCACCACAGCCCTTCCCAGCCCCCCACTGCCCACCACAGCCCCTCCCAGCACTACACAGGCCGTCCCAGCCCGCCCCAGCCCACCACAGTGCGTCCAAGTCCGTCCCAGCCCATCAGAGCCTGTCCCGGCCCACCCCGGCCCATCACAGCCCGTCTCAGCTCATCACAGCTCGTCCCAGCCCACCACAGCCCGTCCTAGCCCACCACAGCCCGTCCCAGCCCACCACAACCAACCACAGCCCGTCCCCATCCCACCACAGCCTGTCCCAGCCCACCACAGCCCGTTCCAGCCCACCCCAGCCTGTCCCAGCCCACCACAGCCCGTCCCAGCCCACCACAGGCCACTACAGCATACCACAGGCCACTACAACACACCACAGCCCGTCACAGCTCATCCCAGCTCGTCACAGCACGTTCCAGCCCACCACAGCCCACCCCAGCATGTCCCAGGCCCCCACAGCCCACGACAGCCCTTCCCAGCCCACGACAGCCCGTCCCAGCCCACCACAGACCACTACAGAACACCACAGACCACTACAGAGCACCACAGCCTACCGCAATCCACCACAGCCCGTCCCAGCTCGTCCCAGCCCATCCCCGCCCACCACAGCCCGTCCCCGCCCACCACAGCCCGTCCCCGCCCACCACAGACCGGCCCAGCCCACCACAGCCCGGCCCAGCCCCCCACGGCCCGTCCGAGCCCACCCCAGCCCACCAAAGCCCACCACAACCCGTACCAGACCACCACAGCCGGTTACAGCTTATCAGAGCCCATCCCAGCCCACCACAGCCCGTCCCAGCCCACCACGACCCGTCCCAGCCTGCCACGGCCCGTCCCGGCCCGCCACGGCCCGTCCCGGCCCACCACGGCCTGTCCCAGCTCACCACAGCCTGTCCCAGCCCACCACGGGCTGTCCCAGCCGACCACGGCCCGTCCCAGCTCACCACGGCCCGTCCCAGCCCGTCCCAGCCCACGACAACCCGTCCTAGCCCACGAAAGCCCGTCCCAGCTTACCACATCCTGTCCCAGCTTACCACAGCCCATCACAGCCCACCACGGTCCACCACAGCCCACCACAGACCACCACAGTTCGTCCCAGTCCTCCACAACCCATCCCAGCCCGCCACGGCCCGTCCCAGCCCACGACGGCCCGGCCCGGCCCACCACAGCCCGGCCCGGCCCACCACGGCCCGTTCCAGCCCACCACAGCCTGTCCCAGCCAAACACAGCCTTTCCCGGCCCACCACGGCCCATCCCGGCCCACCACGGCCCACCACAGCCCGCCACAGTTTGTCCCAGCCTACCACAGCCCGTCCCAGATCACCACAGCCCGTCCTAGCCCACCACAGACCACCACAGTTCATCCCAGACCACCACAGTTCGTCCCAGCCCGCCACGGCCCGTCCCGGCCCACCACGGCCCGTCCCAGCTCACCACAGCGTGTCCGAGCCCACCACAGTCCACGACAACCCGTCCCAGCCCATGAAAGCCCGTCCCAGCTTACCACATCCCGTCCCAGCTTACCACAGCCCATCACAGCCCACCACAGCCCGTCCCAGCCCACCATGGCCCATAACAACCCACCACGGCCCGTGGCGGCCCATCACGGCCCGTCCCAGCTTACAACGGCTCGTCCCAGCCCACCACAGCCTGTCCCAGCCCACCACAGCCCGTCCCAGCCCACCACGGCCCGTCCCAGCCCGTCCCAGCCCACCACAGCCCGTCCCAGCACACCACAGCCCGTCCCAGCCCACCACAGCCCGCCCCAGCCCACCACAGCCCGCCCCAGCCCATCCCAGCCCACCCAGCCCATCCCAGCCCACCACGGCACACTACAGCCCGTCCCAGCCCTCCACAGCCCACCACAGCCCACCACAGCCCGTCTCAGCCTGTCCCAGCTCATCCCAGCCCACCACAGCCCACCACAGTTTGTCCCAGCCCTCCACAGCCCGTCCCAGCCCACCACAGGCCACTACAGCATACCACAGGCCACTACAACACACCACAGCCCGTCACAGCTCGTCCCAGCTCATCACAGCACGTCACAGCCCACCACAGCCCACCCCAGCATGTCCCAGGCCCCCACAGCCCACGACAGCCCTTCCCAGGCCACGACAGCCCATCCCAGCCCACCACAGCCC
This sequence comes from Falco biarmicus, assembly GCF_023638135.1. NCBI lineage: Eukaryota > Metazoa > Chordata > Aves > Falconiformes > Falconidae > Falco > Falco biarmicus. The sequence continues at coordinate 51,234 of NW_026611681.1, read as the reverse complement.
GTCCCAGCCCACCACAGACCACTACAGAACACCACAGACCACTACAGAGCACCACAGCCTACCGCAATCCACCACAGCCCGTCCCAGCTCGTCCCAGCCCATCCCCGCCCACCACAGCCCGTCCCCGCCCACCACAGCCCGTCCCAGCTCGTCCCAGCCCGTCCCAGGCCTTCCCAGCCCACCACAGCCCGTCCCGGACCACGACAGCCCGTCCCGGACCTACCACAACCCGTCCCCGACCACCACAGCAGGTCCAAGCTCACCACAGCCTGTCCCAGCCCACCACAGACCGTCCCAGCTCTCCACAGCTCTCCATAGCCCGTCCCAATCCTCCACAGCCTGTCCCAGCCTAACACAGCCCGTCCCAGCCCAACACAGCTTATCCCAGCCCACCACAGCCCGTCCCAGGCCACCACAGCCCACCACAGTTCATCCCAGCCCACCACAGTTCGTCCCAGCCCGCCACGGCCCATCCCGGCCCACCACAGCCCGTCCCGGCCCACCACGGCCCGTCCCAGCTCACCACAGCCTGTCCCAGCCCGCCACGGGCTGTCCCAGCCGACCACGGCCCGTCCCAGCTCACCACGGCTCGTCCCAGCCCGTCCCAGCCAACGACAACCCGTCCCAGCCCACGAAAGCCCGTCCCAGCTTACCACATCCCGTCCCAGCTTACCACAGCCCATCACAGCCCACCACGGTCCACCACAGCCCACCACAGCCCGTCCCAGCCCACCACGGCCCATAACAACCCACCACGGCCCGTCGCGGCCCATCACGGCCCGTCCCAGCTTACAACGGCTCGTCCCAGCCCACCACAGCCTGTCCAAGCCCACCACAGCCCATCCCAGCCCACCACGGCCCGTCCCAGCCCGTCCCAGCCCACCACAGCCCGTCCCAGCCCACCACAGCCCGCCCCAGCCCACCACAGCCCGTCCCAGCCCACCACAGCCCGTCCCAGCCCACCACAGCCCGTCTCAGCCCGTCCCAGCCTGTCCCAGCTCATCCCAGCCCACCACAGCCCACCACAGTTTGTCCCAGCCCACCACAGCCCGTCCCAGCCCACCACAGGCCACTACAGCATACCACAGGCCACTACAACACACCACAGCCCGTCACAGCTCGTCCCAGCTCGTCACAGCACGTCCCAGCCCACCCCAGCATGTCCCAGGCCCCCACAGCCCACGACAGCCCTTCCCAGCCCACGACAGCCCATCCCAGCCCACCACAGCCCGTCCCAGCCCACCACAGACCACTACAGAACACCACAGACCACTACAGAGCACCACAGCCTACCGCAATCCACCACAGCCCATCCCAGCTCGTCCCAGCCCATCCCCGCCCACCACAGCCCATCCCCGCCCACCACAGCCCGTCCCAGCTCGTCCCAGCCCGTCCCAGGCCTTCCCAGCGCACCACAGCCCGTCCCAGCCCACCACAGCCCGTCCCAGCCCACCACAACCAACCACAGCCCGTCCCCATCCCACCACAGCCTGTCCCAGCCCACCACAGCCCGTTCCAGCCCACCCCAGCCTGTCCCAGCCCACCTCAGCCTGTCCCAGCCCACCATGGCACACCACAGCCCACCACAGCCCGTCCCAGACCACCACAGCCGACCATGGCTTACCACGGCCCACCACAGCCTGTCCCAGGCCATCCCAGACCACCACAGCCCGTCACAGCCCGTCCCAGCCCACGACATAAAGTACCAGCCCATAGAAGCCCACCACAGCCCGTCCCAGCCCACCACGGCCCGTCCGAGCCCACCCCAGCCCACCAAAGCCCACCACAGCCCATCTCAGCTCACCACAACCCGTACCAGACCACCACAGCCCACCACAGCCGGTTACAGCTTATCACAGCCCATCCCAGCCCACCACAGCCCGTCCCAGCCCGCCACAGCCTGTCCCAGCCCGCCACGACCCGTCCCAGCCCGCCACGGCCCGTCCCAGCCCACCACGGCCCGTCCCAGCCCACCACGGCCCGTCCCAGCCCGCCACAGTTTGTCCCAGCCTACCACAGCCCGTCCCGGATCACCACAGCCCGTCCCAGCCCACCACAGACCACCACAGTTCATCCCAGCCCACCACAGTTTGTCCCAGCCCGCCACGGCCCATCCCGGCCCACCACGGCCCGTCCCGGCCCACCACGGCCCGTCCCGGCCCACCACAGCCTGTCCCAGCCAAACACAGCCCGTCCCAGCCCACCACGGCCCGTCCCAGCTCACCACGGCCCGTCCCAGCCCGTCTCAGCCAACGACAACCCATCCCAGCCCACGAAAGCCCGTCCCAGCTTACCACATCCCGTCCCAGCTTACCACAGCCCATCACAGCCCACCACGGTCCACCACAGCCCACCACAGCCCGTCCCAGCCCACCACGGCCCACAACAACCCACCACGGCCCGTCCCAGCCCACTACGGCTCGTCCCAGCCCACCACAGCCTGTCCAAGCCCACCAGAGCCCGTCCCAGCCCACCACGGCCCGTCCCAGCCCGTCCCAGCCCACCACAGCCCGTCCCAACCCACCACAGCCCGTCCCAGCCCACCACAGCCCGTGCCAGCCCGTCGCAGCCCGTCCCAGCCCGTCGCAGCCCACCACAGCCCGCCCCAGCCCACCACAGCCCGTCCCAGCCCATCCCAGCCCACCACGGCACACTACAGCCCGTCCCAGCCCACCACGTCCCGTCCCAGCCCACCACAGCCCACCACAGCCCGTCCCAGCCCGTCCCAGCCTGTCCCAGCTCATCCCAGCCCACCACAGCCCACCACAGTTTGTCCCAGCCCACCACAGCCCGTCCCAGCCCACCACAGGCCACTACAGCACACCACAGGCCACTACAACACACCACAGACCGTCACAGCTCGTCCCAGCTCGTCACAGCACGTCCCAGCCCGTCCCAGCCCACCACAGCATGTCCCAGGCCGCCAAAGCCCACGACAGCCCTTCCCAGCCCACGACAGCCCATCCCAGCCCACCACAGCCCACCACAGCCCGTCCCAGCCCACCACAGCCCGTCCCAGCCCGTCCCAGCCCGTCCCAACCCACCACAGCCTGTGCCAGCCCACCACAGCCCGTCCCAGCCCACCACAGACCACTACAGAACACCACAGCCTACCGCAGCCCACCACAGCCTGTCCCAGCTCGTCCCAGCCCGTCCCTGCCCACCACAGCCCGTCCCCGCCCACCACAGACCGTCCCCGCCCACCACAGCCCGTCCCCGCCCACCGCAGCCCGTCCCCGCCCACCACAGCCCGTCCCAGCTCGTCCCAGCCCGTCCCAGGCCTTCCCAGCCCACCACAGCCCGCCCCAGCCCACCACAGCCCGCCCCAGCCCACCACAGCCCGTCCCAGCCCATCCCAGCCCACCACGGCACACTACAGCCCGTCCCAGCCCACCACATCCCGTCCCAGCCCACCACAGCCCACCACAGCCCGTCCCAGCCCGTCCCAGCTCGTCACAGCTCATCCCAGCCCACCACAGCCCACCACAGTTTGTCCCAGCCCACCACAGCCCGTCCCAGCCCACCACAGGCCACTACAGCACACCACAGGCCACTACAACACACCACAGACCGTCACAGCTCGTCCCAGCTCGTCACAGCACGTCCCAGCCCGTCCCAGCCCACCACAGCATGTCCCAGGCCGCCAAAGCCCACGACAGCCCTTCCCAGCCCACGACAGCCCATCCCAGCCCACCACAGCCCACCACAGCCCGTCCCAGCCCGTCCCAACCCACCCCAGCCCGTCCCAGCCCACCACAGCCCGTCTCAGCCCGTCCCAGCCTGTCCCAGCTCATCCCAGCCCACCACAGCCCACCACAGTTTGTCCCAGCCCACCACAGCCCGTCCCAGCCCACCACAGGCCACTACAGCATACCACAGGCCACTACAACACACCACAGCCCGTCACAGCTCGTCCCAGCTCGTCACAGCACGTCCCAGCCCACCCCAGCATGTCCCAGGCCCCCACAGCCCACGACAGCCCTTCCCAGCCCACGACAGCCCATCCCAGCCCACCACAGCCCGTCCCAGCCCACCACAGACCACTACAGAACACCACAGACCACTACAGAGCACCACAGCCTACCGCAATCCACCACAGCCCATCCCAGCTCGTCCCAGCCCATCCCCGCCCACCACAGCCCATCCCCGCCCACCACAGCCCGTCCCAGCTCGTCCCAGCCCGTCCCAGGCCTTCCCAGCGCACCACAGCCCGTCCCAGCCCACCACAGCCCGTCCCAGCCCACCACAACCAACCACAGCCCGTCCCCATCCCACCACAGCCTGTCCCAGCCCACCACAGCCCGTTCCAGCCCACCCCAGCCTGTCCCAGCCCACCTCAGCCTGTCCCAGCCCACCATGGCACACCACAGCCCACCACAGCCCGTCCCAGACCACCACAGCCGACCATGGCTTACCACGGCCCACCACAGCCTGTCCCAGGCCATCCCAGACCACCACAGCCCGTCACAGCCCGTCCCAGCCCACGACATAAAGTACCAGCCCATAGAAGCCCACCACAGCCCGTCCCAGCCCACCACGGCCCGTCCGAGCCCACCCCAGCCCACCAAAGCCCACCACAGCCCATCTCAGCTCACCACAACCCGTACCAGACCACCACAGCCCACCACAGCCGGTTACAGCTTATCACAGCCCATCCCAGCCCACCACAGCCCGTCCCAGCCCGCCACAGCCTGTCCCAGCCCGCCACGACCCGTCCCAGCCCGCCACGGCCCGTCCCAGCCCACCACGGCCCGTCCCAGCCCACCACGGCCCGTCCCAGCCCGCCACAGTTTGTCCCAGCCTACCACAGCCCGTCCCGGATCACCACAGCCCGTCCCAGCCCACCACAGACCACCACAGTTCATCCCAGCCCACCACAGTTTGTCCCAGCCCGCCACGGCCCATCCCGGCCCACCACGGCCCGTCCCGGCCCACCACGGCCCGTCCCGGCCCACCACAGCCTGTCCCAGCCAAACACAGCCCGTCCCAGCCCACCACGGCCCGTCCCAGCTCACCACGGCCCGTCCCAGCCCGTCTCAGCCAACGACAACCCATCCCAGCCCACGAAAGCCCGTCCCAGCTTACCACATCCCGTCCCAGCTTACCACAGCCCATCACAGCCCACCACGGTCCACCACAGCCCACCACAGCCCGTCCCAGCCCACCACGGCCCACAACAACCCACCACGGCCCGTCCCAGCCCACTACGGCTCGTCCCAGCCCACCACAGCCTGTCCAAGCCCACCAGAGCCCGTCCCAGCCCACCACGGCCCGTCCCAGCCCGTCCCAGCCCACCACAGCCCGTCCCAACCCACCACAGCCCGTCCCAGCCCACCACAGCCCGTGCCAGCCCGTCGCAGCCCGTCCCAGCCCGTCGCAGCCCACCACAGCCCGCCCCAGCCCACCACAGCCCGTCCCAGCCCATCCCAGCCCACCACGGCACACTACAGCCCGTCCCAGCCCACCACGTCCCGTCCCAGCCCACCACAGCCCACCACAGCCCGTCCCAGCCCGTCCCAGCCTGTCCCAGCTCATCCCAGCCCACCACAGCCCACCACAGTTTGTCCCAGCCCACCACAGCCCGTCCCAGCCCACCACAGGCCACTACAGCACACCACAGGCCACTACAACACACCACAGACCGTCACAGCTCGTCCCAGCTCGTCACAGCACGTCCCAGCCCGTCCCAGCCCACCACAGCATGTCCCAGGCCGCCAAAGCCCACGACAGCCCTTCCCAGCCCACGACAGCCCATCCCAGCCCACCACAGCCCACCACAGCCCGTCCCAGCCCACCACAGCCCGTCCCAGCCCGTCCCAGCCCGTCCCAACCCACCACAGCCTGTGCCAGCCCACCACAGCCCGTCCCAGCCCACCACAGACCACTACAGAACACCACAGCCTACCGCAGCCCACCACAGCCTGTCCCAGCTCGTCCCAGCCCGTCCCTGCCCACCACAGCCCGTCCCCGCCCACCACAGACCGTCCCCGCCCACCACAGCCCGTCCCCGCCCACCGCAGCCCGTCCCCGCCCACCACAGCCCGTCCCAGCTCGTCCCAGCCCGTCCCAGGCCTTCCCAGCCCACCACAGCCCGCCCCAGCCCACCACAGCCCGCCCCAGCCCACCACAGCCCGTCCCAGCCCATCCCAGCCCACCACGGCACACTACAGCCCGTCCCAGCCCACCACATCCCGTCCCAGCCCACCACAGCCCACCACAGCCCGTCCCAGCCCGTCCCAGCTCGTCACAGCTCATCCCAGCCCACCACAGCCCACCACAGTTTGTCCCAGCCCACCACAGCCCGTCCCAGCCCACCACAGGCCACTACAGCACACCACAGGCCACTACAACACACCACAGACCGTCACAGCTCGTCCCAGCTCGTCACAGCACGTCCCAGCCCGTCCCAGCCCACCACAGCATGTCCCAGGCCGCCAAAGCCCACGACAGCCCTTCCCAGCCCACGACAGCCCATCCCAGCCCACCACAGCCCACCACAGCCCGTCCCAGCCCGTCCCAACCCACCCCAGCCCGTGCCAGCCCACCACAGACCACTACAGAACACCACAGCCTACCGCAGCCCACCACAGCCTGTCCCAGCTCGTCCCAGCCCGTCCCTGCCCACCACACCCCGTCCCCGCCCACCACAGCCCGTCCCCGCCCACCACAGCCCGTCCCCGCCCACCACAGCCTGTCCCAGCTCGTCCCAGCCCGTCCCAGGCCTTCCCAGCCCACCACAGCACGTCCCGGACCACGACAGCCCGTCCCGGACCTACCAAAATCCGTCCCCGACCACCACAGCAGGTCCAAGCCCACCACAGCCTGTCCCAGCCCACCAAAGACCGTCCCAGCTCTCCACAGCTCTCCATAGCCCGTCCCAATCCTCCACAGCCTGTCCCAGCCTAACACAGCCCGTCCCAGCCCAACACAGCTTATCCCAGCCCACCACAGCCTGTCCCAGCCCACCACAGCCCGTCCCAGCCCACCACAGCCCGTCCCAGCCCACCACAGCCCGTCCCAGCCCACCACAGCCCGTCCCAGCCCACCACAGCAAGTCCCAGCCCACCACAGCAAGTCCCAGCCCGCCACAGCCCGTCCCAGCCTAACACAGCCCGTCCCAGCCCACCACAGCCCGTCCCAGCCCACCACAGCCCCACCCAGCCCATCACAGGCCACTACAGCACACCACAGCCTAGCGCAGACCACCACAGCCCGTCCCACCCCGTCACAGCTCGTCCCAGCCCGACACAGCCCACCACAGCCCGTCTCAGCTCACCACAGCCTGTCCCAGCCCACCACGGCCCACCACAGCCCGTCCCAGCTAAACACAGTCCGTCCCAGCCCGTCCCAGCCCACCACACTCACCACAACTGGTCCCAGACCGTTCCAGCACAGCACAGCCCATCCAAGCCCACCACAGCCCGTCCCAGCCCACCATAGCTGTTCTAGCCCGTCCCAGCCCACCACAGCCCTTCCCAGCCCCCCACTGCCCACCACAGCCCCTCCCAGCCCTACACAGGCCGTCCCAGCCCGTCCCAGCCCACCACAGTGCGTCCAAGTCCGTCCCAGCCCACCAGAGCCCGTCCCAGCCCTCCACAGCCCACCAGAGCCTGTCCCGGCCCACCCCGGCCCATCACAGCCCGTCTCAGCTCATCACAGCTCGTCCCAGCCCACCACAGCCCGTCCCAGCCCACCACAGCCCGCCCCAGCCCACCACAGCCCGTCCCAGCCCATCCCAGCCCACCACGGCACACTACAGCCCGTCCCAGCCCTCCACAGCCCACCACAGCCCACTACAGCCCGTCCCAGCCCACCACAGCCCGTCCCAGCCCACCACAGCCCGTCTCAGCCCGTCCCAGCCTGTCCCAGCTCATCCCAGCCCACCACAGCCCACCACAGTTTGTCCCAGCCCACCACAGCCCGTCCCAGCCCACCACAGGCCACTACAGCACACCACAGGCCACTACAACACACCACAGCCCGTCACAGCTCGTCCCAGCTCGTCACAGCACGTCCCAGCCCACCACAGCCCACCCCAGCATGTCCCAGGCCCCCACAGCCCACGACAGCCCTTCCCAGCCCACGACAGCCCATCCCAGCCCACCACAGCCCGTCCCAGCCCACCACAGACCACTACAGAACACCACAGACCACTACAGAGCACCACAGCCTACCGCAATCCACCACAGCCCGTCCCAGCCCACTTCAGCCCATCCCCGCCCACCACAGCCCGTCCCCGCCCACCACAGCCCGTCCCAGCTCGTCCCAGCCCGTCCCAGGCCTTCCCAGCCCACCACAGCCCGTCCCGGACCACGACAGCCCGTCCCGGACCTACCACAACCCGTCCCCGACCACCACAGCAGGTCCAAGCCCACCACAGCCTGTCCCAGCCCACCACAGACCGTCCCAGCTCTCCACAGCTCTCCATAGCCCGTCCCAATCCTCCACAGCCTGTCCCAGCCTAACACAGCCCGTCCCAGCCCAACACAGCTTATCCCAGCCCACCATAGCCCGTCCCAGCCCACGACAGCCCGTCCCAGCCCACCACAGCCCCACCCAGCCCATCACAGGCCACTACAGCACACCACAGCCTAGCGCAGACCACCACAGCCCGTCCCACCCCGTCACAGCTCGACCCAGCCCGACACAGCCCACCACAGCCCGTCTCAGCTCACCACAGCCTGTCCCAGCCCACCACGGCCCACCACAGCCCGTCCCAGCTAAACACAGTCCGTCCCAGCCCGTCCCAGCCCACCACACTCACCACAACTGGTCCCAGACTGTTCCAGCACAGCACAGCCCATCCAAGCCCACCACAGCCCTTCCCAGCCCCCCACAGCCCACCACAGCCCCTCCCAGCCCTACACAGGCCATCCCAGCCCACCACAGTGCGTCCAAGTCCGTCCCAGCCCACCAGAGCCCGTCCCAGCCCTCCACAGCCCACCAGAGCCTGTCCCGGCCCACCCCGGCCCATCACAGCCCGTCTCAGCTCATCACAGCTCGTCCCAGCCCACCACAGCCCGTCCCAGCCCACCACAACCAACCACAGCCCGTCCCCATCCCACCACAGCCTGTCCCAGCCCACCACAGCCCGTTCCAGCCCACCACAGCCCTTTCCAGCCCACCGCAGCCTGTCCCAGCCCACCATGGCACACCACAGCCCACCACAGCCCGTCCCAGCCCACCACAGCCCACCATGGCTTACCACGGCCCACCACAGCCTGTCCCAGCCCATCCCAGACCACCACAGCCCGTCACAGCCCGTCCCAGCCCACCACATAAAGTACCAGCCCATAGAAGCCCACCACAGCCCGTCCCAGCCCACCACGGCCCGTCCGAGCCCACCCCAGCCCACCAAAGCCCACCACAGCCCATCTCAGCTCACCACAACCCGTACCAGACCACCACAGCCCACCACAGCCGGTTACAGCTTATCACAGCCCAGCCCAGCCCACCACAGCCCGTCCCGGACCTACCAGAACCCGTCCCTGACCACCACAGCAGGTCCAAGCCCACCACAGCCCGTCCCAGCCCACCACAGCCTCTCCCAACCCACCACAGCCCATTCCAGCCCTTCCCAACCCACCACAGCTGGTTTGAGACCACCAGAGCCCGTCCCCGCCCACCACAGCCCGTCCCCGCCCACCACAGCCCGTCCCAGCTCGTCCCAGCCCGTCCCAGGCCTTCCCAGCCCACCACAGCCCGTCCCGGACCACGACAGCCCATCCCGGACCTACCACAACCCGTCCCCGACCACCACAGCAGGTCCAAGCCCACCACAGCCTGTGCCAGCCCACCACACACCGTGCCAGCCCACCATAGCCCATGCCAACCCACCACAGCCCATTCCAGCCCTTCCCAGCCCACCACAGCCCGGTCCATACCACCAGAGCCCATCCCAGCCCACCACGGCCCGTCCCAGGCCACCACGGCCCGTCCCAGGCCACCACGGCACGTCCCAGGCCACCACAGACCACCACAGTTCGTCCCAGTCCGCCACAACCAGTCCCAGCCCACCACAACCGGTCCCAGCTCGCCACAGCCCGGCCCGGCCCACCACGGCCCGGCCCGGCCCACCACGGCCCGTCCCGGCCCACCGCGGCCCGTCCCGGCCCACCACAGCTCGTTCCAGACCACCACAGACCGTCGCAGCTCACCACAGAAAGTCCCAGCCCGTCCCAGCCCACCACAACCAACCACAGCCCGTCCCCGTACCACCACAGCCCGTCCCAGCCCACCACAGCCCTTTCCAGCCCACCGCAGCCTGTCCCAGCCCACCATGGCACACAACAGCCCACCACAGCCCGTCCCAGCCCACCACAGCCGACCATGGCTTACCACGGCCCACCACAGCCTGTCCCAGGCCATCCCAGACCACCACAGCCCGTCCCAGCCCACCACAGGCCACCACAGCCCGTCCCAGCTCACCACAGCCCGTCCCGGCCCACCAAAGCTTGTCCCAGCTCATACCAGCCGACCACAGCCCGTCACAGCCCGTCCCAGCCCACCACATAAAGTACCAGCCCATAGAAGCCCACCACAGCCCATCACAGCCCACCACAGACCGTCCCAGCCCACCACAGCCCGTCCCGGACCTACCAGAACCCGTCCCTGACCACCACAGCAGGTCTAAGCCCACCACAGCCCGTCCCAGCCCACCACAGCCTGTCCCAACCCACCAAAGCCCATTCCAGCCCTTCCCAACCCACCACAGCCGGTTTGAGACCACCAGAGCCCGTCCCAGCCCACCACAGCCCGTCCCCGCCCACCACAGCCCGTCCCAGCCCGTCCCAGGTTTTCCTAGCCCACCACAGCCCGTCCCGGAATACGACAGCCCGTCCCGGACCTACCACAACCCGTCCCCAACCACCACAGCAGGTCCAAGCCCACCACAGCCTGTCCCAGCCCACCACAGACCGTCCCCGCCCACCACAGCCCATCCCAACCCACCACAGCCCATTCCAGCCCTTCCCAGCCCACCACAGCCCGGTCCATACCACCAGAGCCCGTCCCAGCCCACCACGGCCCGTCCCAGCCCACCACAGACCACCACAGTTCGTCCCAGCCCGCCACAACCCGTCCCAGCCCACCACGGCCCGTCCCGGCACACCACGGCCCATCCCTGCCCACCACGGCCCGTCCCAGCACACCACAGCCTGTCCCAGCCCACCACGGGCTGTCCCAGCCCACCACAGACCACCACAGTTCGTCCCAGCCCGCCACAACCAGTCCCAGCCCGCCACAACCCGTCCCAGCTCGCCACAGCCCGTCCCAGCCCAGCACGGCCCGGCCCGGCCCGCCACGGCCCGTCCCGGCGCACCACGGCCCGTCCCGGCCCACCACGGCCCGTCCCGGCCCACCACGGCCCGTCCCGGCCTACCACAGCCCGTTCCAGACCACCACAGCCCGTCGCAGCTCACCACAGAAAGTCCCAGCCCGTCACAGAACACCACAACCCGTCACCGCCCCACCACAGCCCTTCCAAGGCGTCCCAGCCCGTCCCAGCCCACCACAACCAACCACAGCCCGTCCCCGTCCCACCACAGCCTGTCCCAGCCCACCACAGCCCTTTCCAGCCCACCGCAGCCTGTCCCAGCCCACCATGGCACACCACAGCCCACCACAGCCCGTCCCAGCCCACCACAGCCGACCATGGCTTACCACGGCCCACCACAGCCTGTCCCAGCCCATCCCAGACCACCACAGCCCGTCCCAGCCCACCACAGGCCACCACAGCCCGTCCCAGCTCACTACAGCCCGTCCCAGCTCACCACAGCCCATCCCGGCCCACCACAGCTTGTCCCAGCTCATACCAGCCGACCACAGCCCGTCACAGCCCGTCCCAGCTCACCACATAAAGTAACAGCCCATAGAAGCCCACCACAGCCCGTCCCAGCCCACCACAGCATGTCCCAGGTCCCCACAGCCCACGACAGCCCGTCCCAGCCCACGACAGCCCGTCCCAGCCCACCACAGCCCGTCCCAGCCCATCACAGACCACTACAGCACAGCACAGCCTACCACAGCCCACCACAGCCCGTCCCAGCCCGGCACAGCTCGTCCCAGCCTGTCCCAGCCCACCACGGCCCGTCCCAGCCCACCACAGACCACCACAGTTCGTCCCAGTCCGCCACAACCCGTCCCAGCCCGCCACGGCCCGTCCCGGCCCACCACGGCCCGTCCCGGCCCACCACGGCCCGTCCCGGCCCACCACGGCCCGTCCCGGCCCACCACGGCCTGTCCCAGCCAAACACAGCCTGTCCCAGCCAAACACAGCCTGTCCTAGCCAAACACAGCCTTTCCCGGCCCACCACAGCCCGTCCCAGCCCACCACAGCCTGTCCCAGCCAAACACAGCCTGTCCTAGCCAAACACAGCCTGTCCCAGCCCACCACGGCCCACCACAGCCCACCACAGTTCACCACGGGCCATCTCAGACCACCATGACCTGTCCCAGCCCACCACGGCCCACCACAGCCCATCCCTTCCCATACCGGCTCAAAACGGCCCACCACGGCCCACCACAGCCCACCACGGTTCACCACGGCCCGCCCGTCCCAGCCCACCACGCCCCACCACAGACCATCCCAGTCCACCACACACCGTCCCAGCATGTCCCAGCCTGTCCCAACCCACCACAGCCTGTTCCAGACCACCACAGCCCGTCCCAGCCCACCACAGCCCGTCACAGCACACCACAGCCCGTCCCTAGCCCACCACAGCCCGTCCCTAGCCCACCACAGCCCGTCCCCGCCCGTCCCAACCCACCACAGACCAACATAGCCCGTCCCAGCCCGTCGCAGCCTGCCGCAGCCCGTCCCAGCCCGCCACAGCCCGTCCCAGCCCACCACAGACCATTCAAGCCCACCACATCCCGTCCCAGCCCACCATAGCCCGTGCCCGCCCACCACAGCCCGTCCCAGCCCACCACAGCCCGTCCCCGCCCACCACAGCCCGTCCCAGCCCACCACAGCCCGTCCCAGCTCGTTCCAGACAACCAGAACTCGTCTCAGCCCGTCCCAGCCCACCACAGCCCGTCTCAAGCTCAGCAGAACCCACCACAGCCCACCACAGCCTGTCCCAGCCCGTCCCAGACCACCACAGCCCGTCCCAGCACACCACAGCCCGTCCCAGCCCGTCCCAGCCCACCACAGCCCGTCCCAGCCCCTCCCAGCCCACCACAGCCTGTCCCAGCCAACCACAGCCCGTCCCAGCCCACCACAGCCCGTCCCAGCCCACCACAGCCCGTCCCAGCCCACCACAGCCCACCACAGCCTGTCCCAGCCCATCCCAGCCCACGACAGCCCGTCACAGCCCGTCCCAGCACACCACAGCCCGTCCCAGCCCACCACAGCCCGTCCCAGCCCTCCACAGTCCGTCCCAGCCCACCACAGCCCGTCCAAGCCCACCACAGCCCGTCCCAGCCCACCACAGCCCGTCCCAGCCCACCACAGCCCGTCCCAGCTCACCACAGCTCGTCCCAGCCCACCACAGCTCGTCCCAGCCCACCACACCCCGTCCCAGCCCGTCCCAGCCCACCAGAGCCCGTCCCAGCCCGTCCCAGACCACCACAGCCCGTCTCAAGCTCACCAGAACCCACCACAGCCCACCACAGCCTGTCCCAGACCATCACGGCCCACCACAGCCCATCCCAGCCCACCACGGCCCACCACAGCCCACCACGGGCCATCTCAGACCACCATGACCTGTCCCAGCCCACCACGGCCCACCACAGCCCATCCCTTCCCATACCGACTCAAAACGGCTCACCACGGCCCACCACAGCCCACCACGGTTCACCACGGCCCGTCCCAGCCCACCACGCCCCACCACAGCCCGTCCCTGCCCACCACAGCCCGTCCCAGCACACCACAGACCATCCCAGTCCACCACACACCGTCCCAGCATGTCCCAGCCTGTCCCAACCCACCACAGCCTGTTCCAGACCACCACAGCCCGTCCCAGCCCACCACAGCCCGTCCCCGCCCGTCCCTGCCCACCACAGCCCAGCACAGCCCGTCCCAGCCCACCACAGCCCGTCCCAGACCGTCGCAGCCTGCCGCAGCCCGTCCAAGCCCACTACAGACCGTCCCAGCCCACCACACACCATTCCAGACGACCACAGCCCGTCCCCGCCCACCACAGCCCGTTCCAGGCCACCACAGCACGTCCCAGCTCGTTCCAGACCACCAGAACTCGTCTCAGCCCGTCCCAGCCCACCACAGCCCGTCTCAAGCTCAGCAGAACCCACCACAGCCCACCACAGCCTGTCCCGGCCCGTCCCAGCCCACCACGGCCGGTCCCAGCCCACCACGGCCCGTCCCAGCCCACCACGGCCCGTCCCACCCCACCACGGACCATAACAACCCACCACGGCCCGTCCCAGCCCACCACAGCCCGTCCCAGCCCACCACGGCCCGTCCCAGCCCACCACGGCCCGTCCCAGCCCACCACGGCCCGTCCCAGCCCTCCACAGCCAGTCCCAGCCCGTCCCAACCCGCCCCATCCCACCACGGCCCGTCCCAGCCCACCACGACCCGTCCCACCCCACCACGACCCACCACAGCCGGTTACAGCTTATCACAGCCCGTCCCAGCCCAACACAGGCCGTCTCTGCTCACCACCAGAGCCCGTCCCAGCCCACCACGGCCCGTCCCTGCCCAACACGGCCCGTCCCAGCCCACCACGGCTCTCCACAGCTCTCCATAGCCCGGTCCAATCCTCCACAGCCCGTCCCAGCCCAACACAGCCCGTCCCAGCCCACCACAGCCCGTCCCCGCCCACCACAGCCCGTCCCAGCCGTCCCAGTAAATCCCAGCCCACCACAGCCCGTCTCAGCTCACTACAGCGCGTCCCAGTCCACCACACCCACCACAGCCCGTCCCAGCCCATTCCAGCCCACCACAGCCTGTCCCAGCTCACCACAACCCACCACAGCCAACCGCAGCCGGTCCCAGCCCACCACAGCCCACCGCAGCCCGTCCCCGCCCACCATAGCCCATCCCAGCTCGTTCCAGACAACCAGAACTCGTCTCAGCCCGTCCCAGCCCACCACAGCCCGTCTCAAGCTCAGCAGAACCCACCACAGCCCACCACAGCCCGTCCCAGCCCACCACAGCCCGTCCCAGCACACCACAGCACGTACCAGCCCGTCCCAGCCCACCACAGCCCGTCCCAGCCCACCACAGCCCGTCCCAGGCCACCACAGCCCGTCCCAGCCCACCACAGTCCGTCCCAGCCCACCACAGCCCGTCCCAGCCCACCACAGCCCGTCCCAGCCCACCACAGCACACCACAGCCTGTCCCAGCCCATCCCAGCCCACGACAGCCCATCACAGCCCGTCCCAGCATACCACAGCCCGTCCCAGCCCACCACAGCCCGTCCCAGCCCACCACAGCCCGTGCCAGCCCACCACAGCCCGTGCCAGCCCACCACAGCCCGTCCCAGCCCACCACAGCCCGTCCCAGCACGGCCCAGCACACCACAGCCCATCCTAGCCCACCACAGCCCATCCTAGCCCACCACAGCCCGTCCCAGGCCACAACAGCCCGTCCCTGCCCACCACAGCCCGTCCCAGCCTGTCCCAGCCTGTCCCAGCCTGTCCCAGCCTGTCCCAGCCTGTCCCAGTGCACCACAACCCGTCCCAGCCCACCACAGCCCACCACAGCCCACCACAGCCCACCACAGCCCGTCCCAGCCCACCACAGCCCGTCCCAGCCCACAACACAGCCCATTGCAGCACATCACAGCTCGTTCCAGATCATCAGATCCCGTCCCAGCCCGTCCCAGCCCACCACAGCCCATCTCAAGCTCACAAGAACCCACCAAAGCCCACCACAGCCTGTCCAAGACGACCACGGCCCACCACAGCCCACCACGGCCCGTCCCAGCTCACCACGACCTGTCCCAGCCCACCACAGCCCACCCCTTCCCATCCCGGCCCACCACGGTTCACCACGGCCCGTCCGCGCCCACCACGGCCCACCACAGCCCGTCCCAGCCCACCACAGCCAGTCCCAGCCCACCACAGCCCGTCCCAGCACACCACAGCCCGTCCCAACCCACCACAGCCCGTCCCAACCCACCACAGCCCACCACAACCCATCTCAAGCTCACAAGAACCCACCAAAGCCCACCACAGCCTGTCCCAGACCACCACGGCCCACCACAGCCCACCACGGCCCGTCCCTGCCCACCACAGTCCGTCCCCGTCCCACCACAGCCCACCACGGCCCGTCCCAGCCCACCACGGCACACCACAGCCCACCACGGCACACCACAGCCCACCACGGCACACCACGGCACACCACAGCCCACCACGGCACACCACAGCCCACCACGGCCCGTCCCAGCCCATCACGGCACACCACAGCCCACCACGGCCCGTCCCAGCCCACCACATCAAGTACCGGCCCGTCCCAGCCCACCCCGGCCCGTCCCAGCCCACCACGGCCCGTCCCAGCCCACCACAGCACACCACAGCCGGTTACAGCCTGTCCCAGCCCGTCCCGGCCCACCGCGGCCCGTCCCGGCTCACCTGTGTTAGGAACAGTATCTCACCTTCTTGATTTTGGCACCTCCTTTCGCTATGATGTTCTTGTGGAACTGTTTGCAGATGGGGACAGAAATAGAAAAGCTGTTTTCAACCTAAGGGAGAAAGGAAGGGAGACCTGAAGATTACACTGTCGTGGCAAGGGAGGCCCGACTTCAGGAGCTCTGATAAACGAGCTTTTGAAAACAGGCTTAGACCCAAGGAAGTTCTCTATACGAGGGACTTTTGTAAGACTAAACAAAGGCAAGGACGTTCCCCTATAGCCTTCCCATAACAGGTACTATCCCCCTGCCTCCATTCAGCCAAAACAGAGCTGACAGCTCCCTCCTCTTGAGGTGTTTTAGCTCTACCCAAGCCAGTAGAGCTCTGCTTTGCCCCAGGGTTATCCAGGCACGTAGGAGGGAAGAGCAGGCAGAAGACCTCCTTACCAGGTCTGCCACCATCTTTTGCATGTACTCGGTGCACTTCTCCACCTCGTTTTTGGGACCTCGGAGTTGGACGATGTCACTCTTGTGTGCAGGGTCTGGGAAGCTGATGATAACCTGCAGGAGCGGTCGTTTCTAGTTAGCTCAAGCAAAAGCAAGAACCCTTGTGTCAGACACATGCAAAGGTTGGGGGGATCCTACTCATGCCCTTTTCCCATTCAGAAACGGGGAACCGTGTTAGCGGCCTCTGGCTAAAAGAACTATCTTCTCAGACACTTGCGCTACAGAGCCACTAAAGTTACGACTTCTGTGACGACAGGCCTACTACCCATGTAGGAAATATCCCCTCTGGATTCCTCCTCTCCTACAAAGCCTTACCTCTGGGAATTGCTCCCGGATTTCCCAGACCCGCTCAGCCTTCTGCCCAATGATGGTCCGGTGGAATTTCTGCTCAACGATTAGGTCCGCAGCGTGTTCATTTTCCTGATGGGAACAGAGGGCACACTGAGTGTTCAGCCGGAGAGCCATCTACTTTGACTTAGCGGTTTGCTGCCCGACGGTTTACTTGCCAGCACTGTCCCTCTTTTCTCCAGACAAAATTCACTCTGCGTTGACAGAGAAAGGCTACCCGAGGGAACAGGGGAAGACATTTGTGAAGAGGAACTTGCACTTGTCATGAGATCCAAGTGCTCCGTGGGCAAGGGGCACACACTCGCACCAGAAGGTTACAAGGGAACACGAGAGCCCAAACCCTGCAGTCTCCCAAACATCACGTCCTACCCACTCACCATACGGGAAGCGAGTTCCAGCAGCTCTTTCTTGGCCTGTGGGACCCCCTGTGGGTCTCCTTCCATTCTGATCGGGTTGCTCTTCTCGTTGTCCGGGGGAATGCGCACAGACACCTTGTACAGATCCTTCATCCTGTTCACTTCGAGGCAAGGACTGTGGTGACGCCATCTGCTAGGCAAAGACCTGGAAGCAAGGCACCTTGATTATCACTGCTCAGAGGCTGTTGAAGAAGTAAAGCCGCCTCTGGGAAGGGCTCAGCGGGGTAGGGTTGAGACAGGGGAAATTGCCTCTTCCCCCTGGAGTTCACTGAGAGCAGACCTGTGCCACACGAGAGCCTGTCCAAGTAAATACCGTGGCATCTACAGAGCCCATTGTTCCCTTGTCAGAGCGAGGCGTGTTTCTTCCCCAAACAGTATCACATTTAGAGCAGAGGATAATCGTTCCTTTCTACCCCAAACTCTTGGCTGGGGTCACGTTGCAGTGCTATCAAACTAGCAGACCGCAACAAGGCTTTAGCGTTGACCATATTCTACTGCCGGTGCTGTAGCGCCTTCCTCCAGAGGCCAGACCACACTGCTCCTCCTCCAGCTGACACCCTCTCCCACAAGCCACAGGGCTATTTAACCCCTTAGCGGGAACCAGCTACACCTGCACGTCATCCACGTCAATCAACCCACTGCCTCTGAGGCAAGGCCACAGCTGCGTGTTATCAATGCTAATCAACCCACCGCCTTCATTCCTCTACAGGGAGAAGCTCACCAAGCACATTTCCACCACCCACAACTGGCTGCTAAAATGTCATTCGCACAGAGAAGTAATTCCACTACTGTTCAGGCTCCCAAGGTACTTTCACACGTTAAAGCCATCGCAAGGCCTCACGGCCCATTTCTCTCCTTGTACCACCACCACTCCAGGAAAGCAGAGGAAACGTGATGGAGACAGCACACTGGGTGAGCTACAGAGCCCCTGATACCATCTACTAAACACGAAGAGTGTGAGCATGGGAAGGACTAGAAAGGCACTCCACTTACCGTTTAGCTGCGTTCTTGCCAATGAGGTGTCGGTGGAATTGGTGGTCAGCCTTGATTATTGCGTAATCCATCCCGTGGATCTAAAAAGAATTATATTTTTATATCTATATCTATATATGTATGTATGTCCACTATTATATATTATATTATATAGGGCCAGGTAGGACAGGCCACCGCTTCTGTCTCGTGCCCTAAGTAACTGCCTACTGCCAGTATTGGCACTGACTCACCAGCGGTCAGCTACAAGCACTTCTGCTCTTAAGCAGAGCACAAGCATTCCTCTGCTTTGAGAAGAGAGCATTGTGCTCATGAAACATTGAAAAGACTCACTTCTATGCCTCTCCAGCTATAACCAAGAGAATCCTTCCTTCTCCGCACCAAAAAAATTAATGCTGACTTTTCAAGGATGCTATGGATGACCAAGGGGTGTCATCCACCTGCCACACAATTTGTCTCCTGCAAGTTCGATTAAGCATGCCAAGACATCCTATGGATGTGACAAACACCTCATCACCTCTGCTCTGTTGCCCCTTCTTCCCCCAGTTTCTTACTGGAACTAGTAACTGCAGCTCACCAGTTCCTTGAGCACGGCTTCAATCTGTTCCTGAGCCACATGCACATCTTCTGTAGGTCCTTCCAAAGTGATGTTATCCTCTCCTCCAGTGAATTTGATGTGAACCTTGAGGTGAAGGACAATGAATCTCTTCAGAATTTGCCAAGATCCAAGCCAGGCCAATGCTTTTGGTCAGGCCTACACCATCGATCCCTGCCACTGAGAGATGTGCTCCTTCCCCAAAAGCCCAGACCAAATCCCCACAATTTTACAAGTCAGAAACTTAACAATTTCGGCCATATGGCAGTGCCTAGAGCCCAAGGCTCTGGTGCCGTCCCGGTTTCTGCAAGGGCTTTGGAGAAGTTTACTCATTTAGCCTTTATCTAGATACCGTCTAACTCCCCAGGGAGAAGCCTTGCTGCACTCGCCATTTCCAGGTATCCTACTACATCAGTTCTCAAAACAGCACCACATAAAGCTTCCTTGGAAGGGCTCAACCCATGACAATAACATAGGAGGAGCAGTGTTTGCAGCAGTAAAAGAGAGGGTTCCCTTGAACAGCAAAGATCTGTGTCATTTCCCCCTGGTTTTACCCACGCTAGAATACACCTCTCTCTTTCGTGACGAGTGATCTGGACTAAACCTTTTTCTACGCCGGGGGTGCTAAGCTAACCAGCTCACCCATACCTTTGGCATCTGCTGAGTTATTTTGGCCAGGTCCTGTCCTTTCTTTCTAATAATGAAACGATGAAGCCAAGAGGGGGCAGAGACCGAGGAGACGGTAAAACTGTTGGCCTGAGAGACAGAAAAACAGAGAAGCTGTTTGATGGACAAACCACAGCACACCACAGCAAGTCCCAGCCCACCACAGCCCGTCCCAGCCACCCACAGCCCGTCCCAGCCCGTCCCAGCTCACCACAGCCCATCCCAGCCCACCACAGCCCACCAGAGCCCGTCCAGGACCACCACAGTCCGTTCCAGCCCACCACAGCCCGTCCCCGCCCAACACAGCCCGTCCC
Source organism: Falco biarmicus (assembly GCF_023638135.1). Classification (NCBI taxonomy): domain Eukaryota; kingdom Metazoa; phylum Chordata; class Aves; order Falconiformes; family Falconidae; genus Falco; species Falco biarmicus. Next base: position 30,865 of record NW_026611681.1, on the reverse strand, counting down.
AGACCACCACAGCCCGTCCCAGCCCCTCCCAGCCCGTCTCAGCCCACCACAGCCCGTCCCAGCCTGTCCCAGCCCGTCCCAGACCACCAGAGCCCGTCGCAGCCCACCACAGCCCGTCACAGCTCTCCACAACCCACCACAGCCCGTCCCAGCCCGTCCTCGCCCACCACAGCCCGTCCCAGCCCACCACAGCCCATCCCAGCCCACCACAGCCCACGAAAGCCCACCACGGCCCACCACAGTTCACCACAGCCCGTCCCAGCCCACCACAGCCCTCCAGAGCCCGTCTCAGCTCACCACAGCCTGTCCCAGCCCACCACAGCCCACCGCAGCCCATCCCAGCCCACCACGGCCAGTCCCAGCCCGTGCCAACCCGTCACAACCCACCACAGCCCACCACAGCCCGTCCCTACCCACCACAGTGTGTCCCAACCCACCACAGCCCACCACAGCCCTTCAGAACCCACCACAGCCCACCACAGCCCGTGCCAGCCCACCACAGACCACCACAGCCCACCACAGCCCGTGCCAGCCCACCACAGCCCGCCACAGCCCACTACAGCCCGTCCCAGCCCACCACAGCCCGTCCCAGCCCACCACAGCTTGTCCCAGCCCACCACAGCTCCTCCCAGCCCACCATAACCAACCACAGCCTATCCCAGCCGATCCCAGCCCACCACAGCCCGTCCCAGCCAACCACGGCCCGTCCCAGCCCACCACAGCCCGTCCCAGCCCACCACGGCCCATCCGGGCCCAACACAGCCCACCAAGGCGCACCACAGCCCATCCCAGCCCATTACAGCCTGTCCCAGACCACCACATCCCATCTCAGCCCACCACAGCCCGTCCCAGCCCACCACAACCGACCACAGCCCACCACAGCCCACCACGGCCGACCACAGCCCACCACGGCAGACCACAGCCCACCACGGCCCATCCAAGCCCACCACGGTCCACCACGGCACGTCCCAGCCCACCACAGAGCACCACAGCCCGTCCCAGCCCGTCCCAGCCCACCACAGTATGTCCCAGACCACCAGAGCCCGTCCCAGCCCACCACAGCCCGTCTCAGCCCACCACAGCCTGTCCCAGCCTGTCCCAGCTCGTCCAAGCCTGTCCCAGACCCCCAGAGCCCGTCGCCGCCCACCACAGCCCGTCACAGCCCGTCCCAGCTCTCCACAACCCACCGCAGCCCGTCCCAGCCCACCACAGCCCGTCCCAGCCCACCACAGCCTGTCCCAGCCCACCACAGCCCACCAGAGCCCGTCCAGGACCACCACAGTCCGTTCCAGCCCACCACAGCCCGTCCCCGCCCAACACAGCCCGTCCCAGACCACCACAGCCCGTCCCAGCCCCTCCCAGCCCGTCTCAGCCCACCACAGCCCGTCCCAGCCTGTCCCAGCCCGTCCCAGACCACCAGAGCCCGTCGCAGCCCACCACAGCCCGTCACAGCTCTCCACAACCCACCACAGCCCGTCCCAGCCCGTCCTCGCCCACCACAGCCCGTCCCAGCCCACCACAGCCCGTCCCAGCCCACCACAGCCCACGAAAGCCCACCACGGCCCACCACAGTTCACCACAGCCCGTCCCAGCCCACCACAGCCCTCCAGAGCCCGTCTCAGCTCACCACAGCCTGTCCCAGCCCACCACAGCCCACCGCAGCCCATCCCAGCCCACCACGGCCAGTCCCAGCCCGTGCCAACCCGTCACAACACACCACAGCCCACCACAGCCCGTCCCTACCCACCACAGTGTGTCCCAACCCACCACAGCCCACCACAGCCCTTCAGAACCCACCACAGCCCACCACAGCCCGTCCCAGCCCACCACAGACCACCACAGCCCACCACAGCCCGTGCCAGCCCACCACAGCCCGCCACAGCCCACTACAGCCCGTCCCAGCCCACCACAGCCCGTCCCAGCCCACCACAGCTCCTCCCAGCCCACCACAGCTCCTCCCAGCCCACCATAACCAACCACAGCCTATCCCAGCCGATCCCAGCCCACCACAGCTCGTCCCATCACACCACAGCCCACCACAGCCCGTCCCAGCCAACCACGGCCCGTCCCAGCCCACCACAGCCCGTCCCAGCCCACCACGGCCCATCCGGGCCCAACACAGCCCACCAAGGCGCACCACAGCCCATCCCAGCCCATTACAGCCTGTCCCAGACCACCACATCCCATCTCAGCCCACCACAGCCCGTCCCAGCCCACCACAACCGACCACAGCCCACCACAGCCCACCACGGCCCACCACGGCCCATCCAAGCCCACCACGGCCCATCCAAGCCCACCACGGTCCACCACGGCACGTCCCAGCCCACCACAGAGCACCACAGCCCGTCCCAGCCCGTCCCAGCCCACCACAGTATGTCCCAGACCACCAGAGCCCGTCCCAGCCCACCACAGCCCGTCTCAGCCCACCACAGCCTGTCCCAGCCTGTCCCAGCTCGTCCAAGCCTGTCCCAGACCCCCAGAGCCCGTCGCCGCCCACCACAGCCCGTCACAGCCCGTCCCAGCTCTCCACAACCCACCGCAGCCCGTCCCAGCCCACCACAGCCCGTCCCAGCCCACCACAGCCTGTCCCAGCCCACCACAGCCCACCAGAGCCCGTCCAGGACCACCACAGTCCGTTCCAGCCCACCACAGCCCGTCCCCGCCCAACACAGCCCGTCCCAGACCACCACAGCCCGTCCCAGCCCCTCCCAGCCCGTCTCAGCCCACCACAGCCCGTCCCAGCCTGTCCCAGCCCGTCCCAGACCACCAGAGCCCGTCGCAGCCCACCACAGCCCGTCACAGCTCTCCACAACCCACCACAGCCCGTCCCAGCCCGTCCTCGCCCACCACAGCCCGTCCCAGCCCACCACAGCCCACGAAAGCCCACCACGGCCCACCACAGTTCACCACAGCCCGTCCCAGCCCACCACAGCCCTCCAGAGCCCGTCTCAGCTCACCACAGCCTGTCCCAGCCCACCACAGCCCACCGCAGCCCATCCCAGCCCACCACGGCCAGTCCCAGCCCGTGCCAACCCGTCACAACACACCACAGCCCACCACAGCCCGTCCCTACCCACCACAGTGTGTCCCAACCCACCACAGCCCACCACAGCCCTTCAGAACCCACCACAGCCCACCACAGCCCGTCCCAGCCCACCACAGACCACCACAGCCCGTGCCAGCCCACCACAGCCCGCCACAGCCCACTACAGCCCGTCCCAGCCCACCACAGCCCGTCCCAGCCCACCACAGCTTGTCCCAGACCACCACAGCTCCTCCCAGCCCACCATAACCAACCACAGCCTATCCCAGCCGATCCCAGCCCACCACAGCTCGTCCCATCACACCACAGCCCACCACAGCCCGTCCCAGCCAACCACGGCCCGTCCCAGCCCACCACAGCCCGTCCCAGCCCACCACGGCCCATCCGGGCCCAACACAGCCCACCAAGGCGCACCACAGCCCATCCCAGCCCATTACAGCCTGTCCCAGACCACCACATCCCATCTCAGCCCACCACAGCCCGTCCCAGCCCACCACAACCGACCACAGCCCACCACAGCCCACCACGGCCGACCACAGCCCACCACGGCAGACCACAGCCCACCACGGCCCATCCAAGCCCACCACGGTCCACCACGGCACGTCCCAGCCCACCACAGAGCACCACAGCCCGTCCCAGCCCGTCCCAGCCCACCACAGTATGTCCCAGACCACCAGAGCCCGTCCCAGCCCACCACAGCCCGTCTCAGCCCACCACAGCCTGTCCCAGCCTGTCCCAGCTCGTCCAAGCCTGTCCCAGACCCCCAGAGCCCGTCGCCGCCCACCACAGCCCGTCACAGCCTGTCCCAGCTCTCCACAACCCACCGCAGCCCGTCCCAGCCCACCACAGCCCGTCCCAACCCACCACGGCCCACGAAAACCCACCACAGCCCACCACGGCCCACCACAGCCCGTCCCAGCCCACCACAAGCCGTCCTAGCCCATCACAGACCTCCAGAGCCCGTCTCAGCTCACCACAGCCTATCCCAGCCCACCACGGCCCACCACAGCACACCACGGCCCACCGCAGCCTATCCCAACCCGTCCCAGCCCACCACGGCCCGTCCCAGCCCACCACGGCCCGTCCCAGCCCGTCCCAGCCCACGACAGCCCGTCCCAGCCCACCAGAGCCCACCAGAGCCCACCACAGCTCGTCCCAGCCCACCACAGCCCACAAGAGCTTGTCACAGACCACCACAGCCCGTCCCAGCCCACCACAGCCCACTACGGCCCACCACAGCCCGTCCCAGCCCACCACAGCCCGTCCCAGCCCACCACAGCCCGTCCCAGCCCACCACAGCCTGACCCAGCTCGTCCCAGACCACCACAGCCTCTCACAGCACACCACAGCCCGTAACAGCCCACCACAGCAAGTACCAGCCCGTCCCAGCCCACCACGGCCCGTCTCAGCCCACCACGGCCTGTCTCAGCCCACCACGGCCCGTCTCAGCTCACCACAACCCGTCCCAGACGACCACAGCCCGTCCCAGCCCACCACAGCCCACCACAGCCCGTCCCAGCCCACCACGGCCCGTCCCAGCCCACCACAGCCCGTCCCAGCCCACCAGAGCCCGTCCCAGCCTGTTTCAGCCCAGCACGGCTAACCACGGCCTGTCCCGGCCCACCACGGCCAACCACGGTCCACCATGGCCCACCAGAGCACACCACGGCCCACCACGGCCCTTCCCAGTCCACCACAGCCCACCACAGCCTGTCCCAGCCCACCACGGCCCGTCCCAGCCCACCACGGCCCGTCCCAGCCCACCACGGCCCATCACAGCCCACCACAGTTCACCACAGCCCGTCCTAGCCCAGCACAGCCCGTCCCAGCCCACCACGGACCACCAGAGCCCATCCCAGCCCGTCCCAGCCCACCACAGCCCGTCTCAAGCTCACCAGAACCCACCACAGCCCACCATAGCCTGTCCCAGACCACCACGGCCCACCACAGCCCACCATGGCCCGTCCCAGCCCACCATGGCCGACCACAGCGAACCACGGCCCACCAAAGCTCACCACGGCCCATACCAGCCCACCACAGCCCACCACAGTTCACCACGGGCCATCTCAGACCACCATGACCTGTCCCAAGTCACCACGGCCCACCACAGCCCATCCCTTCCCATACCGGCTCAAAACGGCCCACCACGGCCCACCACAGCCCACCACGGTTCACCACGGCCCGTCCCAGCCCACCACGCCCCACCACAGACCATCCCAGTCCACCACACACCGTCCCAGCATGTCCCAGCCTGTCCCAACCCACCACAGCCTGTTCCAGACCACCACAGCCCGTCCCAGCCCACCACAGCCCGTCCCAGCACACCACAGCCCGTCCCTAGCCCACCACAGCCCGTCCCAGCCCACCACAGCCCGTCCCCGCCCACCACAGCCCACCACAGACCAGCATAGCCCGTCTCAGCCCGTCGCAGCCTGCCGCAGCCCGTCCCAGCCCACCACAGCCCGTCCCAGCCCACCACAGACCATTCCAGACCACCACATCCCGTCCCAGCCCACCACAGCCCGTCCCCCGCCCACCACGGCCCGTCCCAGCCCATCACAGCCCGTCCCAGCTCGTTCCAGACAACCAGAACTCGTCTCAGCCCGTCCCAGCCCACCACAGGCCGTGCCAGCCCACTACAGCCCGTGCCAGCCCACCACAGCCCGTGCCAGCCCATCCCAGCCCACCACAGCCCGTCCCAGCCTGTTCCAGACCACCAGAGCCCATCCCAGCCCGTCCCAGCCCACCACAGCCCGTCTCAAGCTCACCAGAACCCACCACAGCCCACCATAGCCTGTCCCAGACCACCACGGCCCACCACAGCCCACCATGGCCCGTCCCAGCCCACCATGGCCGACCACAGCGAACCACGGCCCACCAAAGCTCACCACGGCCCATACCAGCCCACCACAGCCCACCACAGTTCACCACGGGCCATCTCAGACCACCATGACCTGTCCCAGCCCACCACGGCCCACCACAGCCCATCCCTTCCCATACCGGCTCAAAACGGCCCACCACGGCCCACCACAGCCCACCACCGTTCACCACGGCCCGTCCCAGCCCACCACGCCCCACCACAGACCATCCCAGTCCACCACACACCGTCCCAGCATGTCCCAGCCTGTCCCAACCCACCACAGCCTGTTCCAGACCACCACAGCCCGTCCCAGCCCACCACAGCCCGTCCCAGCACACCACAGCCCGTCCCTAGCCCACCACAGCCCGTCCCAGCCCACCACAGCCCGTCCCCCGCCCACCACAGCCCGTCCCCGCCCACCACAGCCCACCACAGACCAGCATAGCTCGTCTCAGCCCGTCGCAGCCTGCCGCAGCCCGTCCCAGCCCACCACAGCCCGTCCCAGCCCACCACAGACCATTCCAGACCACCACATCCCGTCCCAGCCCACCACAGCCCGTCCCCGCCCACCACGGCCCGTCCCAGCCCATCACAGCCCGTCCCAGCTTGTTCCAGACAACCAGAACTCGTCTCAGCCCGTCCCAGCCCACCACAGCCCGTCTCAAGCTCAGCAGAACCCACCACAGCCCACCATGGCCCGTCCCAGACCACCACAGCCCACCACAGCCCGTCCCAGCACACCACAGCCCGTCCGAGCACACCACAGCACGTCCCAGCCCGTCCCAGCACACCACAGCCCGTCCCAGCCCGTCCCAGCCCGTCCCAGCCCACCACAGCCCGTCCCAGCCCACCACAGCCCGTGCCAGCCCACCACAGCCCGTGCCAGCCCACCACAGCCCGTGCCAGCCCATCCCAGCCCACCACAGCCCGTTCCAGCCTGTTCCACACCACCAGAGCCCATCCCAGCCCGTCCCAGCCCACCACGGCCCACCACAGCCCACCACGGGCCATCTCAGACCACCATGACCTGTCCCAGCCCACCACGGCCCACACCAGCCCATCCCTTCCCATACCGGCTCAAAACAGCCCACCACGGCCCATACCAGCCCACCACAGCCCACCACAGTTCACCACGGGCCATCTCAGACCACCATGACCTGTCCCAGCCCACCACGGCCCACCACAGCCCATCCCTTCCCATACCGGCTCAAAACGGCCCACCACGGCCCACCACAGCCCACCACGGTTCACCACGGCCCGTCCCAGCCCACCACGCCCCACCACAGACCATCCCAGTCCACCACACACCGTCCCAGCATGTCCCAGCCTGTCCCAACCCACCACAGCCTGTTCCAGACCACCACAGCCCGTCCCAGCACACCACAGCCCGTCCCAGCACACCACAGCCCGTCCCTAGCCCACCACAGCCCGTCCCCCGCCCACCACAGACCAGCATAGCCCGTCTCAGCCCGTCGCAGCCTGCCGCAGCCCGTCCCAGCCCACCACAGCCCGTCCCAGCCCGCCACAGACCATTCCAGACCACCACATCCCGTCCCAGCCCACCACAGCCCGTCCCCGCCCACCACGGCCCGTCCCAGCCCATCACAGCCCGTCCCAGCTCGTTCCAGACAACCAGAACTCGTCTCAGCCCGTCCCAGCCCACCACAGCCCGTCTCAAGCTCAGCAGAACCCACCACAGCCCACCATGGCCCGTCCCAGACCACCACAGCCCACCACAGCCCGTCCCAGCACACCACAGCCCGTCCGAGCACACCACAGCCCGTCCCAGCCCGTCCCAGCCCACCACAGCCCGTCCCAGCCCGTCCCAGCCCGTCCCAGCCCACCACAGCCCGTGCCAGCCCACTACAGCCCGTGCCAGCCCACCACAGCCCGTGCCAGCCCATCCCAGCCCACCACAGCCCGTCCCAGCCTGTTCCAGACCACCAGAGACCATCCCAGCCCGTCCCAGCCCACCACAGCCCGTCTCAAGCTCACCAGAACCCACCACAGCCCACCATAGCCTGTCCCAGACCACCACGGCCCACCACAGCCCACCATGGCCCGTCCCAGCCCACCATGGCCGACCACAGCGAACCACGGCCCACCAAAGCTCACCACGGCCCATACCAGCCCACCACAGCCCACCACAGTTCACCACGGGCCATCTCAGACCACCATGACCTGTCCCAGCCCACCACGGCCCACCACAGCCCATCCCTTCCCATACCGGCTCAAAACGGCCCACCACGGCCCACCACAGCCCACCACGGTTCACCACGGCCCGTCCCAGCCCACCACGCCCCACCACAGACCATCCCAGTCCACCACACACCGTCCCAGCATGTCCCAGCCTGTCCCAACCCACCACAGCCTGTTCCAGACCACCACAGCCCGTCCCAGCCCACCACAGCCCGTCCCAGCACACCACAGCCCGTCCCTAGCCCAACACAGCCCGTCCCAGCCCACCACAGCCCGTCCCCGCCCACCACAGCCCGTCCCCGCCCACCACAGCCCACCACAGACCAGCATAGCCCGTCTCAGCCCGTCGCAGCCTGCCGCAGCCCGTCCCAGCCCACCACAGCCCGTCCCAGCCCACCACAGACCATTCCAGACCACCACATCCCGTCCCAGCCCACCACAGCCCGTCCCCCGCCCACCACGGCCCGTCCCAGCCCATCACAGCCCGTCCCAGCTCGTTCCAGACAACCAGAACTCGTCTCAGCCCGTCCCAGCCCACCACAGCCCGTCTCAAGCTCAGCAGAACCCACCACAGCCCACCATGGCCCGTCCCAGACCACCACAGCCCACCATGGCCCGTCCCAGACCACCACAGCCCACCACAGCCCGTCCCAGCACACCACAGCCCGTCCGAGCACACCACAGCACGTCCCAGCACGTCCCAGCACACCACAGCCCGTCCCAGCCCGTCCCAGCCCGTCCCAGCCCACCACAGCCCGTCCCAGCCCACCACAGCCCGTGCCAGCCCACCACAGCCCGTGCCAGCCCACCACAGCCCGTGCCAGCCCATCCCAGCCCACCACAGCCTGTCCCAGCCTGTTCCAGACCACCAGAGCCCATCCCAGCCCGTCCCAGCCCACCACGGCCCACCACAGCCCACCACGGGCCATCTCAGACCACCATGACCTGTCCCAGCCCACCATGGCCCGTCCCAGCCCATCCCTTCCCATACCGGCTCAAAACAGCCCACCACGGCCCATACCAGCCCACCACAGCCCACCACAGTTCACCACGGGCCATCTCAGACCACCATGACCTGTCCCAGCCCACCACGGCCCACCACAGCCCATCCCTTCCCATACCGGCTCAAAACGGCCCACCACAGCCCACCACGGTTCACCACGGCCCGTCCCAGCCCACCACGCCCACCACAGACCATCTCAGTCCACCACACACCGTCCCAGCATGTCCCAGCCTGTCCCAACCCACCACAGCCTGTTCCAGACCACCACAGCCCGTCCCAGCCCACCACAGCCCGTCCCAGCACACCACAGCCCGTCCCTAGCCCACCACAGCCCGTCCCCGCCCACCACAGCCCGTCCCAGCCCACCACAGCCCACCACAGACCAGCATAGCCCGTCTCAGCCCGTCGCAGCCTGCCGCAGCCCGTCCCAGCCCACCACAGCCCGTCCCAGCCCACCACAGACCATTCCAGACCACCACATCCCGTCCCAGCCCACCACAGCCCGTCCCCGCCCACCACGGCCCGTCCCAGCCCATCACAGCCCGTCCCAGCTCGTTCCAGACAACCAGAACTCGTCTCAGCCCGTCCCAGCCCACCACAGCCGTCTCAAGCTCAGCAGAACCCCACCACAGCCCACCATGGCCCGTCCCAGACCACCACAGCCCACCATGGCCCGTCCCAGACCACCACAGCCCACCACAGCCTGTCCCAGCACACCACAGCCCGTCCGAGCACACCACAGCCCGTCCCAGCCCGTCCCAGCACACCACAGCCCGTCCCAAGCCCCGTCCCAGCCCGTCCCAGCCCACCACAGCCGTCCCAGCCCACCACAGCCCGTGCCAGCCCCACCACAGCCCGTGCCAGCCCACCACAGCCCGTGCCAGCCCATCCCAGCCCACCACAGCCTGTCCCAGCCTGTTCCAGACCACCAGAGCCCATCCCAGCCCGTCCCAGCCCACCACGGCCCACCACAGCCCACCACGGGCCATCTCAGACCACCATGACCTGTCCCAGCCCACCATGGCCCACACCAGCCCATCCCTTCCCATACCGGCTCAAAACAGCCCACCACGGCCCATACCAGCCCACCACAGCCCACCACAGTTCACCACGGGCCATCTCAGACCACCATGACCTGTCCCAGCCCACCACGGCCCACCACAGCCCATCCCTTCCCATACCGGCTCAAAACGGCCCACCACAGCCCACCACGGTTCACCACGGCCCGTCCCAGCCCACCACGCCCCACCACAGACCATCTCAGTCCACCACACACCGTCCCAGCATGTCCCAGCCTGTCCCAACCCACCACAGCCTGTCCCAGACCACCACAGCCCGTCCCAGCCCACCACAGCCCGTCCCAGCCCACCACAGCCCGTCCCTAGCCCACCACAGCCCGTCCCCGCCCACCACAGCCCGTCCCAGCCCACCACAGCCCACCACAGACCAGCATAGCCCGTCTCAGCCCGTCGCAGCCTGCCGCAGCCCGTCCCAGCCCACCACAGCCCGTCCCAGCCCGCCACAGACCATTCCAGACCACCACATCCCGTCCCAGCCCACCACAGCCCGTCCCCGCCCACCACGGCCCGTCCCAGCCCATCACAGCCCGTCCCAGCTCGTTCCAGACAACCAGAACTCGTCTCAGCCCGTCCCAGCCAACCACAGCCCGTCTCAAGCTCAGCAGAACCCACCACAGCCCACCATGGCCCGTCCCAGACCACCACAGCCCACCACAGCCCGTCCCAGCACACCACAGCCCGTCCCAGCACACCACAGCACGTCCCAGCCCGTCCCAGCCCACCACAGCCCGTCCCAGCCCACCACAGCCCGTCCCAGCCCGTCCCAGCCCGTCCCAGCCCACCACAGCCCGTGCCAGCCCACCACAGCCCGTGCCAGCCCACCACAGCCCGTGCCAGCCCATCCCAGCCCACCCACAGCCCGTCCCAGCCTGTTCCAGACCACCAGAGCCCATCCCAGCCCGTCCCAGCCCACCACAGCCCGTCTCAAGCTCACCAGAACCCACCACAGCCCACCATAGCCTGTCCCAGACCACCACGGCCCACCATGGCCCGTCCCAGCCCACCATGGCCGACCACAGCGAACCACGGCCCACCAAAGCTCACCACGGCCCATACCAGCCCACCACAGCCCACCACAGTTCACCACGGGCCATCTCAGACCACCATGACCTGTCCCAGCCCACCACGGCCCACCACAGCCCATCCCTTCCCATACCGGCTCAAAACGGCCCACCACGGCCCACCACAGCCCACCACGGTTCACCACGGCCCGTCCCAGCCCACCACGCCCCACCACAGACCATCCCAGTCCACCACACACCGTCCCAGCATGTCCCAGCCTGTCCCAACCCACCACAGCCTGTTCCAGACCACCACAGCCCGTCCCAGCCCACCACAGCCCGTCCCAGCACACCACAGCCCGTCCCTAGCCCACCACAGCCCGTCCCAGCCCACCACAGCCCGTCCCCGCCCACCACAGCCCACCACAGACCAGCATAGCCCGTCTCAGCCCGTCGCAGCCTGCCGCAGCCCGTCCCAGCCCACCACAGCCCGTCCCAGCCCACCACAGACCATTCCAGACCACCACATCCCGTCCCAGCCCACCACAGCCCGTCCCCGCCCACCACGGCCCGTCCCAGCCCATCACAGCCCGTCCCAGCTCGTTCCAGACAACCAGAACTCGTCTCAGCCCGTCCCAGCCCACCACAGCCCATCTCAAGCTCAGCAGAACCCACCACAGCCCACCATGGCCCGTCCCAGACCACCACAGCCCACCACAGCCCGTCCCAGCACACCACAGCCCGTCCGAGCACACCACAGCACGTCCCAGCCTGTCCCAGCCCACCACAGCCCGTCCCAGCCCGTCCCAGCCCGTCCCAGCCCACCACAGCCCGTCCCAGCCCACCACAGCCCGTCCCAGCCCACCACAGCCCGTGCCAGCCCACCACAGCCCGTGCCAGCCCATCCCAGCCCACCACAGCCCGTCCCAGCCTGTTCCAGACCACCAGAGCCCATCCCAGCCCGTCCCAGCCCACCACAGCCCGTCTCAAGCTCACCAGAACCCACCACAGCCCATCACAGCCTGTCCCAGACCACCACGGCCCACCACAGCCCACCATGGCCCGTCCCAGCCCACCACGGCCGACCACAGCGAACCACGGCCCACCAAAGCTCACCACAGCCCGTCCCAGCACACCACAGCCCGTCCCAGCCCACCACAGCCCGTCCCCGCCCGTCCCTGTCGACCACAGCCCGTCCCAGTCCACCACAGCCCATCCCAGCTTGCCAAAGCCCATCCCAGCCCGTCACAGCCCACCACAGCCCGTCCCCGCCCACCACAGCCCGTCCCAGCCCACCACAGCCCGTCCCAGCCCACCACAGCCCACCAGAGCCCGTCCCAGCCCACCAGAGCCCATTGCAGCCCATCACAGCTCGTTCCAGACCACCAGAGCCCCTCCCAGCCCATCTCAAGCTCACAAGAACCCACCAAAGCCCACCACAGCCTGTCCCAGCCCACCACGGCCCACCACAGCCCACCACGGCCTGTCCCAGCCCACCACGGCCCACCACGGCCCACCACAGCCCACCACAGTTCACCACGGGCCGTCTCAGACCACCATGACCTGTCCCAGCCCACCACGGCCCAACATAGACCATCCCTTCCCATACCGGCCCACCACAGCCCACCACAGTTCACCACGGCCTGTCCCAGCCAACCACGCCCCACCACAGCCCGTTCCAGCTCACCACAGCCCGTTCCAGCCCACCACAGCCCGTTCCAGCCCACCACAGCCCGTCCCAGTCCATCCCAGCACGTCCCAGCCCACCACGGCCAACCACAGCCCGTCCCAGCCCGTCCGAGCACACCACAGCCTGTCCCAGACCACCAGAGCTCGTCCCAGCCTGTCCCAGCCCGTCCCAGCCCACCACAGCCCGTCCCAGCCCACCACAGCCCGTGCCAGCCCACCACAGCCCGTGCCAGCCCATCCCAGCCCACCACAGCCCGTCCCAGCCTGTTCCAGACCACCAGAGCCCATCCCAGCCCGTCCCAGCCCACCACAGCCCGTCTCAAGCTCACCAGAACCCACCACAGCCCACCATAGCCCGTACCAGACCACCACGGCCCACCACAGACAACCACGGCCCGTCCCAGCCCACCACGGCCCACCACAGCGAACCACGGCCCACCACAGCCCACCACAGCCCGTCCCAGCCCACCACGGACCGTCCCAGCCGTCCCAGCAAATCCCAGCCCACCACAGCCCATCTCAGCTCACTACAGCGCGTCCCAGTCCACCACACCCACCACAGCCCGTCCCAGCCCATTCCAGCCCACCACAGCCTGTCCCAGCTCACCACAACCCACCACAGCCAACCGCAGCCGGTCCCAGCCCACCACAGCCCACCGCAGCCCGTCCCAGCCCACCACAGCCCACCGCAGCCCGTCCCACCACACCAGAGTCCATCCCAGCCCACAACGGCCCGTCACAGCTTACCACGGCCCACCACGGCTTTCCACGGCCCATCCCAGCCCACCACGGCCCTTCCCAGCCCGCCACGGCCCGTCCCAGCCCACCACGGCCCGTCCCAGCCCACCACGGCCCGTTCCAGACCACCATGTCCCGTCCCAGCTCGCCACAGCCCGTCCCAGCCCGCCACAGACCACCAAGTTCGTCCCGGCCCACCACAGTTCGTCCCGGCCCACCACGGCCCGTCCCGGCCCACCACGGCCCATAACAACCCACCACGGCCCGTCCCGGCCTACTACGGCTCGTCCCAGCCCACCACGGCCCGTCCCAACCCGCCACGGCCCGTCCCAGCCCGCCACGGCCCGTCCCAGCCCGCCACGGCCCGTCCCAGCCCGCCACGGCCCGTCCCAGCCCACCAAAGCCAGTCCCAGCCCGTCCCAACCGGCCCCAGCCCACCACGGCCCGTCCCAGCCCACCACAGCCCACCACAGCCGGTTACAGCTTATCACAGCCCGTCCCAGCCCAACACAGCCCACCACAGCCGGTTACAGCTTATCACAGCCCGTCCCAGCCCAACACAGGCCGTCTCTGCTCACCACCAGAGCCCGTCCCAGCCCACCACGGCCCGTCCCAGCCCACCATGGCCCGTCCCAGCCCACAACGGATCTCCACAGCTCACCACGGCTCTCCACAGCTCACCACAGCCCGTCCCCGCCCACCACAGCCTGTCCCCGCCCACCACAGGCCACTACAGCACACCACAGCCTACCGCAGACCACCACAGCCCGTCCCACCCCGTCACAGCTCGTACCAGCCCGACACAGCCCACCACAGCCCGTCTCAGCTCACCACAGCCTGTCCCAGCCCACCACGGCCCACCACAGCCCGTCCCAGCCAAACACAGTCTGTCCCAGCCCGTCCCAGCCCACCACACTCACCACAACTCGTCCCAGACCGTTCCAGCACGGCACAGCCCATTCCAGCCCACCGCATCCCGTCCCAGCCCACCACAGCCCACCGCAGCCGGTCCCAGCCCACCACAGCCCACCGCAGCCGGTCCCAGCCCACCACAGCCCGTCCCAGCCCACCACAGCCCATCCCAGCACACCACAGCACGTCCCAGCCCACCACAGCCCACCGCAGCCCGTCCCAGCCCACCACAACCCATCCCAGCACACCACAGCACGTCCCAGCACACCACAGCCCACCAGGGCCTGTCCCATCCCAACACGGCCCACCGCAGCCCGTCTCAGTTCATCACAGTCCGTCCCAGCCCACCACAGCCCGTACCAGCCCACCACAACCAACCACGGCCCGTCCCTGCCCACCACAGTCCGTCCCCGTCCCACCACAGCCCACCACGGCCCGTCCCAGCCCACCACGGCACACCACAGCCCACCACGGCACACCACAGCCCACCACGGCACACCACAGCCCACCACGGCACACCACAGCCCACCACGGCCCACCACGGCCCACCACGGCCCACCACGGCCCGTCCCAGCCCATCACGGCACACCACAGCCCACCACGGCCCGTCCCAGCCCATCACGGCACACCACAGCCCACCACGGCCCGTCCCAGCCCACCACATCAAGTACCGGCCCGTCCCAGCCCACCCCGGCCCGTCCCAGCCCACCACAGCACACCACAGCCGGTTACAGCCTGTCCCAGCCCGTCCCGGCCCACCGCGGCCCGTCCCGGCTCACCTGTGTTAGGAACAGTATCTCACCTTCTTGATTTTGGCACCTCCTTTCGCTATGATGTTCTTGTGGAACTGTTTGCAGATGGGGACAGAAATAGAAAAGCTGTTTTCAACCTAAGGGAGAAAGGAAGGGAGACCTGAAGATTACACTGTCGTGGCAAGGGAGGCCCGACTTCAGGAGCTCTGATAAACGAGCTTTTGAAAACAGGCTTAGACCCAAGGAAGTTCTCTATACGAGGGACTTTTGTAAGACTAAACAAAGGCAAGGACGTTCCCCTATAGCCTTCCCATAACAGGTACTATCCCCCTGCCTCCATTCAGCCAAAACAGAGCTGACAGCTCCCTCCTCTTGAGGTGTTTTAGCTCTACCCAAGCCAGTAGAGCTCTGCTTTGCCCCAGGGTTATCCAGGCACGTAGGAGGGAAGAGCAGGCAGAAGACCTCCTTACCAGGTCTGCCACCATCTTTTGCATGTACTCGGTGCACTTCTCCACCTCGTTTTTGGGACCTCGGAGTTGGACGATGTCACTCTTGTGTGCAGGGTCTGGGAAGCTGATGATAACCTGCAGGAGCGGTCATTTCTAGTTAGCTCAAGCAAAAGCAAGAACCCTTGTGTCAGACACATGCAAAGGTTGGGGGGATCCTACTCATGCCCTTTTCCCATTCAGAAACGGGGAACCGTGTTAGCGGCCTCTGGCTAAAAGAACTATCTTCTCAGACACTTGCGCTACAGAGCCACTAAAGTTACGACTTCTGTGACGACAGGCCTACTACCCATGTAGGAAATATCCCCTCTGGATTCCTCCTCTCCTACAAAGCCTTACCTCTGGGAATTGCTCCCGGATTTCCCAGACCCGCTCAGCCTTCTGCCCAATGATGGTCCGGTGGAATTTCTGCTCAACGATTAGGTCCGCAGCGTGTTCATTTTCCTGATGGGAACAGAGGGCACACTGAGTGTTCAGCCGGAGAGCCATCTACTTTGACTTAGCGGTTTGCTGCCCGACGGTTTACTTGCCAGCACTGTCCCTCTTTTCTCCAGACAAAATTCACTCTGCGTTGACAGAGAAAGGCTACCCGAGGGAACAGGGGAAGACATTTGTGAAGAGGAACTTGCACTTGTCATGAGATCCAAGTGCTCGGTGGGCAAGGGGCACACACTCGCACCAGAAGGTTACAAGGGAACACGAGAGCCCAAACCCTGCAGTCTCCCAAACATCACGTCCTACCCACTCACCATACGGGAAGCGAGTTCCAGCAGCTCTTTCTTGGCCTGTGGGACCCCCTGTGGGTCTCCTTCCATTCTGATCGGGTTGCTCTTCTCGTTGTCCGGGGGAATGCGCACAGACACCTTGTACAGATCCTTCATCCTGTTCACTTCGAGGCAAGGACTGTGGTGACGCCATCTGCTAGGCAAAGACCTGGAAGCAAGGCACCTTGATTATCACTGCTCAGAGGCTGTTGAAGAAGTAAAGCCGCCTCTGGGAAGGGCTCAGCGGGGTAGGGTTGAGACAGGGGAAATTGCCTCTTCCCCCTGGAGTTCACTGAGAGCAGACCTGTGCCACACGAGAGCCTGTCCAAGTAAATACCGTGGCATCTACAGAGCCCATTGTTCCCTTGTCAGAGCGAGGCGTGTTTCTTCCCCAAACAGTATCACATTTAGAGCAGAGGATAATCGTTCCTTTCTACCCCAAACTCTTGGCTGGGGTCACGTTGCAGTGCTATCAAACTAGCAGACCGCAACAAGGCTTTAGCGTTGACCATATTCTACTGCCGGTGCTGTAGCGCCTTCCTCCAGAGGCCAGACCACACTGCTCCTCCTCCAGCTGACACCCTCTCCCACAAGCCACAGGGCTATTTAACCCCTTAGCGGGAACCAGCTACACCTGCACGTCATCCACGTCAATCAACCCACTGCCTCTGAGGCAAGGCCACAGCTGCGTGTTATCAATGCTAATCAACCCACCGCCTTCATTCCTCTACAGGGAGAAGCTCACCAAGCACATTTCCACCACCCACAACTGGCTGCTAAAATGTCATTCGCACAGAGAAGTAATTCCACTACTGTTCAGGCTCCCAAGGTACTTTCACACGTTAAAGCCATCGCAAGGCCTCACGGCCCATTTCTCTCCTTGTACCACCACCACTCCAGGAAAGCAGAGGAAACGTGATGGAGACAGCACACTGGGTGAGCTACAGAGCCCCTGATACCATCTACTAAACACGAAGAGTGTGAGCATGGGAAGGACTAGAAAGGCACTCCACTTACCGTTTAGCTGCGTTCTTGCCAATGAGGTGTCGGTGGAATTGGTGGTCAGCCTTGATTATTGCGTAATCCATCCCGTGGATCTAAAAAGAATTATATTTTTATATCTATATCTATATATGTATGTATGTCCACTATTATATATTATATTATATAGGGCCAGGTAGGACAGGCCACCGCTTCTGTCTCGTGCCCTAAGTAACTGCCTACTGCCAGTATTGGCACTGACTCACCAGCGGTCAGCTACAAGCACTTCTGCTCTTAAGCAGAGCACAAGCATTCCTCTGCTTTGAGAAGAGAGCATTGTGCTCATGAAACATTGAAAAGACTCACTTCTATGCCTCTCCAGCTATAACCAAGAGAATCCTTCCTTCTCCGCACCAAAAAAATTAATGCTGACTTTTCAAGGATGCTATGGATGACCAAGGGGTGTCATCCACCTGCCACACAATTTGTCTCCTGCAAGTTCGATTAAGCATGCCAAGACATCCTATGGATGTGACAAACACCTCATCACCTCTGCTCTGTTGCCCCTTCTTCCCCCAGTTTCTTACTGGAACTAGTAACTGCAGCTCACCAGTTCCTTGAGCACGGCTTCAATCTGTTCCTGAGCCACATGCACATCTTCTGTAGGTCCTTCCAAAGTGATGTTATCCTCTCCTCCAGTGAATTTGATGTGAACCTTGAGGTGAAGGACAATGAATCTCTTCAGAATTTGCCAAGATCCAAGCCAGGCCAATGCTTTTGGTCAGGCCTACACCATCGATCCCTGCCACTGAGAGATGTGCTCCTTCCCCAAAAGCCCAGACCAAATCCCCACAATTTTACAAGTCAGAAACTTAACAATTTCGGCCATATGGCAGTGCCTAGAGCCCAAGGCTCTGGTGCCGTCCCGGTTTCTGCAAGGGCTTTGGAGAAGTTTACTCATTTAGCCTTTATCTAGATACCGTCTAACTCCCCAGGGAGAAGCCTTGCTGCACTCGCCATTTCCAGGTATCCTACTACATCAGTTCTCAAAACAGCACCACATAAAGCTTCCTTGGAAGGGCTCAACCCATGACAATAACATAGGAGGAGCAGTGTTTGCAGCAGTAAAAGAGAGGGTTCCCTTGAACAGCAAAGATCTGTGTCATTTCCCCCTGGTTTTACCCACGCTAGAATACACCTCTCTCTTTCGTGACGAGTGATCTGGACTAAACCTTTTTCTACGCCGGGGGTGCTAAGCTAACCAGCTCACCCATACCTTTGGCATCTGCTGAGTTATTTTGGCCAGGTCCTGTCCTTTCTTTCTAATAATGAAACGATGAAGCCAAGAGGGGGCAGAGACCGAGGAGACGGTAAAACTGTTGGCCTGAGAGACAGAAAAACAGAGAAGCTGTTTGATGGACAAACCACAGCACACCACAGCAAGTCCCAGCCCACCACAGCCCGTCCCAGCCACCCACAGCCCGTCCCAGCCCGTCCCAGCTCACCACAGCCCATCCCAGCCCACCACAGCCCACCAGAGCCCGTCCAGGACCACCACAGTCCGTTCCAGCCCACCACAGCCCGTCCCTGCCCAACACAGCCCGTCCCAGACCACCACAGCCCGTCCCAGCCCCTCCCAGCCCGTCTCAGCCCACCACAGCCCGTCCCAGCCTGTCCCAGCCCGTCCCAGACCACCAGAGCCCGTCGCAGCCCACCACAGCCCGTCACAGCTCTCCACAACCCACCACAGCCCGTCCCAGCCCGTCCTCGCCCACCACAGCCCGTCCCAGCCCACCACAGCCCGTCCCAGCCCACCACAGCCCGTCCCTACCCACCACAGTGTGTCCCAACCCACCACAGCCCACCACAGCCCTTCAGAACCCACCACAGCCCACCACAGCCCGTCCCAGCCCACCACAGACCACCACAGCCCACCACAGCCCGTGCCAGCCCACCACAGCCCGCCACAGCCCACTACAGCCCGTCCCAGCCCACCACAGCCCGTCCCAGCCCACCACAGCTTGTCCCAGACCACCACAGCTCCTCCCAGCCCACCATAACCAACCACAGCCTATCCCAGCCGATCCCAGCCCACCACAGCTCGTCCCATCACACCACAGCCCACCACAGCCCGTCCCAGCCAACCACGGCCCGTCCCAGCCCACCACAGCCCGTCCCAGCCCACCACGGCCCATCCGGGCCCAACACAGCCCACCAAGGCGCACCACAGCCCATCCCAGCCCATTACAGCCTGTCCCAGACCACCACATCCCATCTCAGCCCACCACAGCCCGTCCCAGCCCACCACAACCGACCACAGCCCACCACAGCCCACCACGGCCGACCACAGCCCACCACGGCAGACCACAGCCAACCCCGGCCCATCCAAGCCCACCATGGCCCATCCAAGCCCACCACGGTCCACCACGGCACGTCCCAGCCCACCACAGAGCACCACAGCCCGTCCCAGCCCGTCCCAGCCCACCACAGTATGTCCCAGACCACCAGAGCCCGTCCCAGCCCACCACAGCCCGTCTCAGCCCACCACAGCCTGTCCCAGCCTGTCCCAGCTCGTCCAAGCCTGTCCCAGACCCCCAGAGCCCGTCGCCGCCCACCACAGCCCGTCACAGCCCGTCCCAGCTCTCCACAAACCACCGCAGCCCGTCCCAGCCCACCACAGCCCGTCCCAGCCCACCACGGCCCACGAAAACCCACCACAGCCCACCACGGCCCACCACAGCCCGTCCCAGCCCACCAGAAGCCGTCCTAGCCCACCACAGACCTCCAGAGCCCGTCTCAGCTCACCACAGCCTATCCCAGCCCACCACGGCCCACCACAGCACACCACGGCCCACCGCAGCCTATCCCAACCCGTCCCAGCCCACCACGGCCCGTCCCAGCCCGTCCCAGCCCACGACAGCCCGTCCCAGCCCACCAGAGCCCACCAGAGCCCACCACAGCTCGTCCCAGCCCACCACAGCCCACAAGAGCTTGTCACAGACCACCACAGCCCGTCCCAGCCCACCACAGCCCACTACGGCCCACCACAGCCCGTCCCAGCCCACCACAGCCCGTCCCAGCCCACCACAGCCCGTCCCAGCCCACCACAGCCTGACCCAGCTCGTCCCAGACCACCACAGCCTCTCACAGCACACCAGAGCCCGTAACAGCCCACCACAGCAAGTACCAGCCCGTCCCAGCCCACCACAGCCCGTCCCAGCCCACCACGGCCTGTCTCAGCCCACCACGGCCCGTCTCAGCTCACCACAACCCGTCCCAGACGACCACAGCCCGTCCCAGCCCACCACAGCCCACCACAGCCCGTCCCAGCCCACCACGGCCCGTCCCAGCCCACCACAGCCCGTCCCAGCCCACCAGAGCCCGTCCCAGCCTGTTTCAGCCCACCACGGCTAACCACGGCCTGTCCCGGCCCACCACGGCCAACCACGGTCCACCATGGCCCACCAGAGCACACCACGGCCCACCACGGCCCTTCCCAGTCCACCACAGCCCACCACAGCCTGTCCCAGCCCACCACGGCCCGTCCCAGCCCACCACGGCCCGTCCCAGCCCACCACGGACCACCACGGCCCATCTCAGCCCACCACAGCCTGTCCAAGCCCAGCACAGCCCTCCACAACCCTCCACAGCCCGTCCCAACCCTCCACAGCTCATCCCAGCCTACCACAGCCCGTCGCAGCCCAACACAGCTTATCCCAGCCCACCGCAGCCCGTCCCAGCCCACCGCAGCCCGTCCTAGCCCACCGAAACCCGTCCCAGCCCACCACAGCCCGTCCCAGCCCACCACAGCCCACCACAGCACACCACAGCCCGTCCCAGCTCACCACAGCCCACCACAGCCTGTCCCAGCCCATCACAGCCTGTCCCAGCCCGTCCCATTCCACCACACCGAGTCCCAGCCCACCACAGCCCATCCCAGCACGTCCCAGCCCGTCCCAGCCCGTCCCAGCTCGTCCCAGCCCGTCCCAGACCACCAGAGCCCGTCCCAGCCCGTCCCAGACCACCAGAGCCCGTCCCAGCCAACCACAGGCCGTCACAGCCCATCCCAGCTCTCCACAACCCACCACAGCTCGTCGCAGCCCACCATAGCCCGTCTCAGCCCACCACAACCCGTCCTAGCCCACCACAGCCCGTCCCAGCTTACCAAAGCTCACCACAGCCCGTCGCAGCCCACCACAACCCGTCCCAGCCCACCACAGCCCGTCCCCGCCCACCACAGGCCGTCCAAGGCCATCCCAGCCCACCACAACCCGTCCCAGCCTGTCCCAGACCACCAGAGCCCGTCGCAGCCCACCACAGGCCGTAACAGCCCATCCCAGCTCTCCACAACCCACCACAGCTCGTCCCAGCACACCACAGACCGTCCCAGCCCATCCGCGCCCACCACAGCCCGTCCCAGCCCACCGCAGCCCACCACAGTCTGTCACAGCCCCCCCACAGCCCGTCCCAGCCCACCACAGCCCGTCCCAGCCCACCACGGCCCGTCCCAGCCCACCGCGGCCCGTCCCAGCCAACCGCGGCCCGTCCCAGCCCACCACGGCCCACCACAGCCTGTCCCAGCCCACCACAGCCCGTCCCTACTCACCGCAGCCCACCACAGCCCGTCCCAGGCCACCACGACCCGTCCCAGCCCACCACGGCCCGTCCCAGCCCACCACGGCCCGTCCCAGGTCACCACAGCCCGTCCCAGCCCACCACGGCCACCGCAGACCATCAGAGCCCGTCACAGCCCACCACAATCCCGTCCCAGCCCACTATAGCCCGTCCCAGCCAAACCACAACCCGTTCTAGCTCACCACAACCCACCACAGCACACCATAGCCCACCACAGCCCACCACAGCGCACCAGAGTCTGTCCCGGCCCACCAGAGCCTGTCCCAGCCCACCACAGCCCGTCCCAGCCCACCGCAGCCCATTCCAGACCACCAGAGCCCTTCCCAGTTCACCACAGCATGTCCCAGCACACCACAGCCCACCACAGCCCGTCCAATTTCACGACAGCCCGTCTCAGCTCACCACAACCCACCACAGCCCGTCCCAGCCCACCACAGCCCACCACAGCCCGTCGCAGCCCACCACAGCCCGTCTCAGCCCACCAGAGCCCGTCCCAGCTTACCACAGCCCACCACAGCCCGTCCCAGCCAGTCCGATCCCACCACAGCCCGTCCCAGCCCACCAGAGCTCGTCCCAGCCCACCACAACCCACCACAGCCCATCCCAGCCCACCACAGCCGGACCCAGCCCGTCCCAGCCTACCACGGCCGCCGCAGACCACCAGAGCCCATCACAGGCCACCACAGCCCGTCCCAGCACACCACAGCCCGTCTCAGCTCACCACAACCCACCACAGCACACCACAGCCCACCACAGTGCACCAGAGCCCGTCCTGGCCCACCAGAGCCCGTCCCAGCCTACCACAGCCCGTCCCGGCCCACCAGATCCCATCCCAGCCTGTGCCAGCTCACCACAACCCACCACAGCCCGTCCCAGCCCACCATAGCCCGTCCTAGCCCACCACAGCCCGTCCCAGCCCACCACAGAGCACCACAGCCCGTCGCAGCACACCACAACCCGTCCTAGCCCACCACAGCCCGTCCCCGCCCACCACAGCCCGTCCCAGCCCACCACAACCCGTCCCAGCCCGTCCCAGCTCGTCCCAGCCCGTCCCAGACCACCAGAGCCCATCGCAGCCCACCACAGGCCGTCACAGCCCATCCCAGCTCTCCACAACCCACCACAGCTCGTCCCAGACCACCACAGACCGTCCCAGCCCGTCCGCGCCCACCACAGCCCGTCCCAGCCCACCGCAGCCTACCACAGCCTGTCACAGCCCCCCCACAGCCCGTCCCAGCCCACCACAGCCCGTCCCAGCCCACCACGGCCCGTCCCAGCCCACCGCGGCCCGTCCCAGCCAACCGCGGCCCGTCCCAGCCCACCACGGCCCACCACAGCCTGTCCCAGCCCACCACAGCCCGTCCCTACTCACTGCAGCCCACCACAGCCCGTCCCAGCCCACCACGACCCGTCCCAGCCCACCACGGCCCGTCCCAGCCCACCACGGCCCGTCCCAGCCCACCACGGCCCGTCCCAGGTCACCACAGCCCGTCCCAGCCCACCACGGCCACCGCAGACCATCAGAGCCCGTCACAGCCCACCACAATCCCGTCCCAGCCCACTATAGCCCGTCCCAGCCAAACCACAACCCGTTCTAGCTCACCACAACCCACCACAGCACACCATAGCCCACCACAGCCCACCACAGCGCACCAGAGTCTGTCCCGGCCCACCAGAGCCTGTCCCAGCCCACCACAGCCCGTCCCAGCCCACCGCAGCCCATTCCAGACCACCAGAGCCCTTCCCAGTTCACCACAGCATGTCCCAGCACACCACAGCCCACCACAGCCCGTCCAATTTCACGACAGCCCGTCTCAGCTCACCACAACCCACCACAGCCCGTCCCAGCCCACCACAGCCCACCACAGCCCGTCGCAGCCCACCACAGCCCGTCTCAGCCCACCAGAGCCCGTCCCAGCTTACCACAGCCCACCACAGCCTGTCCCAGCCAGTCCGATCCCACCACAGCCCGTCCCAGCCCACCAGAGCTCGTCCCAGCCCACCACAACCCACCACAGCCCATCCCAGCCCACCACAGCCGGACCCAGCCCGTCCCAGCCTACCACGGCCGCCGCAGACCACCAGAGCCCATCACAGGCCACCACAGCCCGTCCCAGCACACCACAGCCCGTCTCAGCTCACCACAACCCACCACAGCACACCACAGCCCACCACAGTGCACCAGAGCCCGTCCTGGCCCACCAGAGCCCGTCCCAGCCTACCACAGCCCGTCCCGGCCCACCAGATTCCATCCCAGCCTGTGCCAGCTCACCACAACCCACCACAGCCCGTCCCAGCCCACCATAGCCCGTCCTAGCCCACCACAGCCCGTCCCAGCCCACCACAGAGCACCACAGCCCGTCGCAGCACACCACAACCCGTCCTAGCCCACCACAGCCCGTCCCCGCCCACCACAGCCCGTCCCAGCCCACCACAACCCGTCCCAGCCCGTCCCAGCTCGTCCCAGCCCGTCCCAGCTCGTCCCAGCCCGTCCCAGACCACCAGAGCCCATCGCAGCCCACCACAGGCCGTCACAGCCCATCCCAGCTCTCCACAACCCACCACAGCTCGTCCCAGCACACCACAGACCGTCCCAGCCCGTCCGCGCCCACCACAGCCCGTCCCAGCCCACCGCAGCCCACCACAGCCCGTCACAGCCCCCCCACAGCCCACCACAGCCCGTCCCAGCCCACCACGGCCCGTCCCAGCCCACCGCGGCCCGTCCCAGCCAACCGCGGCCCGTCCCAGCCCACCACGGCCCACCACAGCCTGTCCCAGCCCACCACAGCCCTTCCCTACTCACCGCAGCCCACCACAGCATGTCCCAGCCCACCACAGCCCGTCCCAGCCAACCACAGCACGTCCCAGCCCGTCTCAGCTCACCACAGCCTGTCCCATCCCACCACAGCCCACCAGAGCCCGTCCCTGCACACCACAGCTCGTCCCAGCACACCACAGCCCGTCCCAGCACACCACAGCCCGGCCCAGCCCACCACAGCCCGTCCCAGCCCACCACAGCCCGTCCCCACCCAACACAGTTCGTCCCAGCCCCTCCCAGCCCGTGTCAGCCCACCACAGCCCGTCCCAGCCTGTCCCAGCTCATCCAAGCCTGTCCCAGACCCCCAGAGCCCGTCGCAGCCCACCACAGCCCGTCACAGCTCTCCACAACCCACCGCAGCCCGTCCCAGCCCACCACAGCCCGTCCCAGCCCACCACGGCCCACGAAAGCCCACCACAGCCCACCACGGCCCACCACAAGCCCGTCCCAGCCCACCACAAGCCGTCCCCAGCCCACCACAAGCCGTCCCAGCCCACCACAGCCCTCCAGAGCCCGTCTCAGCTCACCACAGCCTATCCCAGCCCCACCACGGCCCAGCACATCACACCACGGCCCACCGCAGCCTATCCCAACCCGTCCCAGCCCACCACGGCCCGTCCCAGCCCACCACGGCCCGTCCCAGCCCGTCCCAGCCCACGACAGCCCGTCCCAGCCCACCAGAGCCCACCAGAGCCCACCACAGCTCGTCCCAGCCCACCACAGCCCACAAGAGCTTGTCACAGACCACCACAGCCCGTCCCAGCCCACCACAGCCCACTACGGCCCACCACAGCCCGTCCCAGCCCACCACAGCCCGTCCCAGCCCACCACAGCCCGTCCCAGCCCACCACAGCCCGTCCCAGCCCACCACAGCCCATCCCAGCTCGTCCCAGACCACCACAACCTCTCACAGCCCGTCACAGCCCGTCACGGCCCACCACAGCCCGTCCAAGCCCACCACAGCCCGTCCCAGCCCACCACAGCCCGTCCAAGCCCACCACAGCCCGTCCCAGCCCACCACAGCCCGTCCCAGCCCACCACAGCCCGTCCCAGCCCACCACAGCCCACCACAGCCCGTCCCAGCTCACCACAGCCCACCACAGCCTGTCCCAGCTCACCACAGAGCACCACAGCCCGTCCCAGCCCGTCCCAGCCCGTCCCAGCCCACCACAGCCTGTCCCAGCCCGTCCCATTCCACCACACCGAGTCCCAGCCCACCACAGCCCGTCCCAGCACGTCCCAGCCCGTCCCAGCCTGTCCCTGCACACCACAGCTCGTCCCAGCACACCACAGCCCGTCCCAGCCCACCACAGCCCGTCCCAGCCCACCACAGCCCGTCCCAGCCCACCACAGCCCGTCCCAGCTCGTCCCAGACCACCACAGCCTCTCACAGCACACCACAGCCCGTAACAGCCCACCACAGCAAGTACCAGCCCGTCCCAGCCCACCACGGCCCGTCTCAGCCCACCACGGCCCGTCTCAGCTCACCACAACCCGTCCCAGACGACCACAGCCCGTCCCAGCCCACCACAGCCCATACCAGCCCACCACGGCCCGTCCCAGCCCACCACAGCCCGTCCCAGCCCGTCCCAGCCCACCACATCCCGTCCCAGCCCACCAGAGCCCGTCCCAGCCTGTTTCAGCCCACCACGGCTAACCACGGCCTGTCCCGGCCCACCACGGCCAACCACGGTCCACCATGGCCCACCAGAGCACACCACGGCCCACCACGGCCCTTCCCAGTCCACCACAGCCCACCACAGCCTGTCCCAGCCCACCACGGCCCGTCCCAGCCCACCACGGCCCGTCCCAGCCCACCACGGCCCGTCCCAGCCCACCACGGCCCGTCCCAGCCCACCACAGTTCACCACAGCCTGTCCAAGCCCAGCACAGCCCTCCACAACCCTCCACAGCCCGTCCCAACCCTCCACAGCTCATCCCAGCCTACCACAGCCCGTCGCAGCCCAACACAGCTTATCCCAGCCCACCGAAACCCGTCCCAGCCCACCGCAACCCACCACAGGTCACCACAGCCCACCACCGGTCACCACAGCCTGTTTCAGCCCACCACGGCAAACCACGGCCCGTCCCAGCCCACCACGGACCGCCATGGCCCACCACAGCTCGTCCCAGATAAACACGGCGCACCACAGCCCACCACGGCCCGTCCCGGCCCACCACAGCCCGTCCCAGCACACCACAGCCCACCACAGCCCATCACAGCCCCACCACAGGCCCGTCCCAGCTTACCACAGCCCACCACAGACCGTCCCAGCCCACCACAGACCGTCCCAGCCCCTCCCAGCCCACCACTGCCCGTCCCAGCCCACCACTGCCCGTCCCAGCCCACCACAGCCCGTCCCAGCCCACCACAGCCCACCACAGGCCACCGCAGGCCATCCCAGCCCAAAACAGACGGTCCCAGCCCACCACAGCCCGTCCCGGCCCCACCACAGCCCGTCCCTGAGCACCACAGCCCGTCCCAGCCCACCACAGCCCGTCCCAGCCCACCACAGACCACCACAGCCCACCACAGACCACCACAGCCCGTCCCAGCCCACCACAGACCACCACAGCCCGTCCCAAACCACCACAGCCCGTCCCAGCCCACCACAGCCCACCACAGTCCGTCCCAGCCCACTACAACTCGTCCCAGCCCGTCCCAGCCCACCACAGCCCGTCCCTGAGCACCACAAGCCCGTCCCAGCCCACCACTGCCCATCCCAGCCCACCACAGCGCGTCACAGCCCACCACGGCCTGTTCCAGCCCACCAGAGCCCATCCCAGTCCACCAGAGCCCGTCCCAAGCTACCACAGCTTCTCCCGGCCCACCATAGCCCGTCCCAGCCCACCACAGCCCGTCCCAGCCCACCACGGCCCGTTCCAACCCACCAGAGCACGTCCCAGCCCACCACAGCCTGACCCAGCATGTCCCCAGCCCACCACAGCCCGTCCCAGCCTGTCCCAGCTCACCACATCCCACCACAGCCCGCCCCAGCCCACCACAGCCCGTCTTAGCCCAACCCCAGCCCCCCACAGCCCGTCCCAGCCCACCACAGTTCACCACGGCCCGTCCCAGCCCACAACAGCCCACCACAACCCACCACAGGCCCCGTCCCAGCCCACCACGGCCCGTCCCAGCCCACCACGGCCCGTCCCAGCCCACCACGCCCCACCACAGACCATCCCAGTCCACCACACACCGTCCCAGCATGTCCCAGCCTGTCCCCAACCCACCACAGCCTGTTCCAGACCACCACAGCCCGTCCCAGCCCACCACAGCCCGTCCCAGCCCACCACAGCCCGTCCCAGCCCACCACGGCCCGTCCCAGCCCACCACGGCCCGTCCCAGCCCACCACGGCCCATAACAACCCACCACGGCCCCGTCCCGGCCTACTACGCCCTGTCCCAGCCCACCACAGCCCGTCCCAGCCCACCACGGCCCGTCCCAGCCCACCACAGCCCACCACAGCCCGACCCAGCCCACCACGGCCCATCCCAGCCCACCACGGCCCGCCCCAGCCCGTGCCAGCCAATACCAGCCCACCACAGCCCGTGCCAGCCTGTCCCAGCCCACCACAGCCCACTAGGGCCCACCACAGCCCGTCCCAGCCCACCACAGCCCACCACAACCCGTCCCATCCCACCACAGCCCCACCACAGCTTGTCCCCAGCCCACCACAGCCCGTCCCAGCCCACTACAGCTCAACACAGACCGTCCCAGCCCGCCAGAGCCCGTCCCAGCTTACACAGCCCACCACAGCCTGTCCCAGCCTGTCCCAGCCCACCACAGCCCACCACAGCTCTTCCCAGCCCACCACAGCACACCACAGCCCACCACAGTACGTCTCAGCCCACCACAACACGTCCCAGCCTGTCCCAGCCCGTTCCACACGACCATAGCCCCACCACAGCCCATCCCAGCCCACCACAGCCTTTCCAAGCCCACCACAGCCCACCACAGACCGTCCCAGCCCACCAAAGCCCGTCCCAGTTTACCACACCCCACCACAGCCCTTCCCAGCTCACCACAACCCACCAGGGCTCGTCCCAGCCCACCACGGTCCGTCCCCAACTAACACGGCCCACCCTCAGCCCACCACAGCCCGTCCCAGCCCACCACAGCCCGTCCCAGCCCACCACAGCCCGTCCCAGCCCTTCCCAGCCCGTCCCAGCCCACCACAGCCCGTCCCAGCCCACCACAGCTCTTCCCAGCCCACCACAGCCCATCCCAGCACACCACAGCCTACCATAGCACGTACCGGCCCACCACAGCCCGTCCCAGGACACCACAGTCCGTCCCAGCCCACCACAGCCCGTCCAAGCCCCACCACAGCGCGTCCACGCCCACCACAGCGCGTCCCCAGCCCACCACAGCGCGTCCTAGACCACCACAGGCCCCGTCCCAGCCCACCACAGTGCGTCCCAGCCCACCACAGCGCGTCCCAGCCCACCACAGCGCGTCCCAGCCCACCACAGCGCGTCCCAGCCCCACCACAGCCCGTCCCAGCACACCACAGCCTACAACAGCACGTCCCGGCCCACCAAAGCCCGTCCCAGCCCACTACGGTCCACCACGGCCCGTCCAGGCCCATCACCCGCCCGTCCCGGCCCACCATGGTCCGTCCCGGCCCACCGTGGCCCACCTCAGCCCACCACAGCCAGTCCCCAGCCCACCACTGCCCGTCCCAGACCACCACAGCCCGTCCCAGCTCGTCCCAGCCCACCACAGGCCTTCCCAGACCCTCCCAGACCCCTAGAGCGGGCCCAGCCCGTTTCAGCCCCTCCCAGACCGTCTCAGCTCACCACACCCCCACCACAGCCCATCCCAGCCCACCACGGCCTGTTCCAGCCCACCAGAGCCCGTCCCAGCCCACCACAACCCGTCCCCAGCCCACTGCGGCCCGTCCCAGCCCACCACAGCCCGTCTTAGCCCGACCCAGCCCCCCACAGCCCGTCCCAACCTACCACAGTTCACCACGGCCTGTCCCAGCCCACAATGGCCCACCACGGCCCACCACAGCCCCGTCCCAGCCCACCACAATTCGTCCCAGTGCACCACAGCGCGTCCCAGCCCCACCACAGCCCGTCCCAGCCTAGCACAGCCCGTCCCGGCACACCACAGCCCGTCCCGGCCCACCACAGCCCGTCACGGCCCACCAGAGCCCGTCTCAGCACACCACAGCCCGTCCCGGCTCACCACAGCCCGTTCCGTCCCACCACAGCCTACCACAGCCCGTCCCAGCCCACCACAGCCCGTCCCAGCCCACCACAGCCCGTCCCAGCCCACCACAGGCCACTACAGCACACCACAGGCTACCGTAGACCACCACAGCCCGTCCCAGCCCACCACAGCCTGTCCCGTCCCACCACAGCCCACCACAGCCCGTCCCAGCCCGCCACAGCCCGTCCCAGCCCACCACAGCCCACCATAGCCCAATACAGCCCACCACAGCCCGTCCCAGCCCGTCCCAGCCCATCTCAGCTCACCACAACCCACCACAACCCGTCCAAGCCCACCACAGCCCATTACAGCTCTTTCCAGCCCGTTCCAGCCCAGCAGAGCCTGTTCCAGCCCACCAGAGCCCACCAAAGCCCGTCCCCGCCCAACACAGCCCGTCCCCGCTCACCACAGCCCGTCCCAGGCCACCACAGCCCTTCCCTGCTCACCACAGCCTGTCCCCGCCCACCACAACTTGACCCGGCCCACTACAGCCCCGGCCCGGCCCACCACGGCCCGTCACGGCCAACCAAGGCCAGTCGTGGCCCACCACGGCCCCTCCCAGCCCACCACAGCTTGTCCCAGCCCACCACGTCCGACCACAGCCCACCACGGCCCACCACAACCCACCACGGCTTACCACAGCCCACCACAGTTCACCAC